>NW_011889092.1:1605545-1644766 GCF_000151845.1 Pteropus vampyrus | reverse complement strand
TAGAAGTCTGCTAGAGGCTTCTGCGAAAGCTTTGCTTTTCTGATCCAAAGGACACTTGGGCTGGCCTCACCCCTTCCTTCCATCTTCCTACCTAGAATACAGATGTGAAACCTGAAACTCCATCAGGTATCTTGTACCATGAGGCAACAAGCCAGCATGCCAATAGTGGCAGAGCAGAAAGCCACCAGGAGCCTGAGCCTCTGACAGCATCTTAGAAGCACTGCCCCAGCCTTGGGCTGTCTGCCTCCATGCCTCTCCTTGTGTGAGATAATTACATGACCTGACTGTTTCAGACACTGCTTTTCAGGTGTTCTGTCTCAGGGCAGAAAGCTTTCCTGAGACCAACTACACAGAGCAGCAGAAACTAACTACCAGAACAGTGCTCTGAGTCAAGATCATGGTAGGATCAGTGTTAAAGATAAAACTACCAATTAATGACTACATAGGAGAGTGCTGTTGTTGTTTTCAGTTCAGCTCTCGCTGCTGTGGGGGAGACTTGGAAACAGAGATGTAGCTTCTGTTCTTCAAGTGTTTGCAGTCAAGTGGGAGGTGGTCTGATGAAATACCACACTGCGCAGAGTGCAGCTAAGAGCTGGATTTTGTAAAGCTTGGAGGAGAGGAGGCTCCGTGAAGGGGAAGTAGCTCAAATGGGGAAAGTGTCCTGATGGATGAGAGGTTTGAACATCAATGAATAGGATTTGGATTAGTCCATCCATGATCTCTGCAGAGAGGTGAGTGAGCATAAGTAGGTAACATGCTGGCAAGCCGCCAGCGCGCAGTAGAGGCTCGTTAAGTATTAAATGCCCTTCTGGTCCTCCATACAAGGTGGTTTAGAAAAATATTTCTCTCCCTCTCAGATTCATTTATTCAGCACATAATTTTGAGCCTTTACTGTGGATAAGGATCTGCTTTGGACACAACTGTGGGCAGAACACACGCAGTACCACAAAAAGCTTCTGTTCCAGTGAGGGAGACAGATGACAAGCGAAAGAAAAACGCGAGGCTGGAGGAAGCAGGTTAACAAACTCAGGGCTGGGCAGCTTCTTTCCCTTCTTTTAGGCCTCTGCCTTCCCAGATTGGTTGCACATCCGGTTCCTGTTGCCCAAGCTACTCAAAGGGCAACCCTGCTCCCTGCAGCACGTAGAGAGTAGTGGCCTCAACGGACACATGCTGCAGGTGCTGTGGGTGGCCTCCGCGCCCAGGCTACCCGCCATGTCTCCGCAGCCTGCAAGCCTCTGCCATTCCTTTCTGTCCACCCAAACTAATCACCCGGTACCACCACCCCCATCTTCCTTTTGGCATCACACATACACCATGTGCCACAACGTCACTTTATACTGCCCTCATTCTTGTGATGTGTGGTAGTGTTGCCCCAGCCCACACACTCTGGCCACACTCCGGCTCCATTTCCAGGGACAATCACTGTTCCCTCATCCTAAAGGGCCCCTCACTTTCTCCTCTCTCCTGGAAGCCCTCTTCCTCCTTGTGCAGAGCTGAGTCATTGCAAAGTCGATCACCCCAAATTCGGGCACTCTGAAGAGGGAAAAGGAACACTATTACTAATGACATCAGACAGCAGGCAAGCGAAGGCGTGCGGTCCCCTATCCAGAGCCTAATGCTGAGGTCTCATGCTTCAGCCTCTTCATTTGTTACCTCACCGTTTCCCAAACTGTGTTCCGTGGAACATCTGGGAGATATCAATAGGGCTTCACAAAAACAAAACGAAACTAGATTCCACGTTGAAATTCTTTTTTTTTTTTTTAAACGCCTACAACACCTGGTATTCTAAGGTGGTCTCCCACCCAAGTGCTAACCAGGCCCGATCTTGCTTAGCTTCTGAGATCAGACAAGATCGGACACGTTCAGGGTGGCATGGCCATAGACATCACGTTGAAATTCTTTTGAGAAATTCTGAGTGAACCCAAGATAAACAGATTTCCTAACTGCGGGACTTCCCCAAATACATATGTATCGATGAGAGGAGAGCCATGGGATCTTTGTGCATGCTGTTCCCTTCACTCTACCTAGTTAATTCTTACCCATCTCAAGTCTTAGCCCAGGCAGCTCTTCTTTTGATAAGACCCTATGACCTGCATGACCAGGTCAGACCTCCCCCATCAGAGGCTCCTGTAGCATTATCCATTTTTCCTTAATGGCCCAGTTAGCATAATTGCAGTTTTACAATCACTCGTGAGTCTGTTCGGTTGGTGTCCCTCCATCAACCAGTCTATAAGCTTGATGTCTGGTTTTGTTGATCTCTCTGCAGCCTTTCCAAGCCCTGCCAGGAACAGCACATAGTATGTTTTCAATAAATGTATGCTTAATTAATAAACTAACTAGTTGGTTAATCTATTAATTAACACTTTACCCAGGCTACTGTAAGCTCCCGTGGTGTGGGGCCCTGCCTTAATGCTTCTAACTACCACCATCCCCAGCAGCTATCACAAGGTTGGGCCTGGGGAAGTATGCAATGAACAATCTGAGTGACTGGTGGGAGGTGACCACGTGGTTGATAGGGATGGGCATACTAGTCAGAAACAACCTGTAAGGGAGTGAGGCAAGCAGGCGAGGAAAAGGGAAAGAGCTGAGGATGGATATGATCTAAGGTAACTCTAGCCTTGGCCTAGTTCGCACTGAGGAGTCACTCCACCTTGAGGCAAGGGGGCCAGACTTTTTGTGTGTATGTCCCAGATGGTCTTCAGTGATTAGGCCACCCTGCCAACTGGACCCAAGACACCAGACAACAGAGCTGGAAAATGACGGTCAACCATGTCCCCGCCTCCCTCCAATCCATCTGTCTCCGTGACCTGAGGGACTGCTCTCCTGCCTTGCCCACTGTGGTAGTTTCCTTGGGCTGCCCTAACAAGTACCACAAACAGGAGGCTTTGAAACAACAGAAATGTATTGCCTCATAGTTCTGGAGGCCAGAAATCTGAAATCACAGTATTGGCAGGGCCACGCTCTCCCTGAAGGCATGAAAGAGGATCTTTCCAAGACTCCCTCCTAGCTTCTGGTGGTTGCCGGCAATCCTTAGCATTGCCTGGCTTGCGGCAGCATCATTCCAACCTCTGTCTCTGTCTTCACGTGATCTTCTTCCTATGTGTCTCTATGTTCAAATTTCCCTCTTCTTATAAGAACCTCATCTTAACTTACTCACACCTACAAAGATCCTATTTCCAAAAATAGTCAATTCACAGATTCCGGGGTTAGGACTTGAACGTGTGTTTTTGAAGTACACAATTTTCTATTGGTGATATTTTAAGATTGATTTGATGATGATATAATATAAATCCGGTTATTTTTCTCTGTCCTACTGTTATATGCCCCACTCGCAGTGAATATTGTTTTGCATCCTGGAGCCTGCTGGTCAGTGTTCTGGAAGCCAGTTGGTTTCGAATGTTGTTCGGCGCTGGTCACGCAACCATGGTTGCACTGTGAACATGATTTCCTTTGATGGAGGCCTGACCGTTTGTCATGCAGGCATGGTTTTACTGAGCAGGCTATTTTCTTCAGTTGAATAAGGTGACTCCTGCATGTCCATGATCTCTACTGAAATACTCCTCAAGATGTATAGGCCAGCCCTAGACTCCCTAGAGAATGCAGTCACTCGGATTGGATTTATACTGCAATGACTAACGTTTAATTTAGCAGTCAATAAATTTTTGCTTAGTGCCTTCTCTGTCTTAGGCTCTGTGCTAAGTATTAAGGATATAAAAGTAAGCTAGACTTAGTCCCTCCCCTCAAGGAGTTCACATTTTAGATCTAAACAAAGGAGTCGGGCAATTACAACCAATGGAATCAGTGTTTCAAGAGAACTGTCAGTTGAGATTCTTAGTTGTACAAGCCACAATCCATGCAGTTTAAGTAGAAGGAAAAGAGAATCAGGCTAAGTGCCACACAGCTGAAGGTCTGGAACAATGCAGCCAGCCAAAACACTCAACGACACCAGGAGAATTTTCTAATGAAAACATCACCATCCTGCCATCTGCTGCTTGGCACCTACGTGTGGGTCTGGCTATTAGAAATTCCATCAGGGGTACCCTTAGAACACCCAGACACCTCCATCACAGCTGCTTTCCAGGTGATCTTATCCACCTTCTGCACTCATCACGCCCATTACAAACTTCCACCTCCATGTCTTATCAAGGATGCCTCCTATATGGAATCCAGATTGCATGAAACCTAAGCTGTAGTGGAGGATGGGAAATGTTACTTTAGTTTTCCAGTCTCTGTTTCACAGGGAGGCAATCTAGAAGGGCAGTTGGGCAATTGGATATTTGTATCCAGAATTCAGAAAAGATATATGAGCCAGTGAGCTGGGCCAGGTCACAGAGGGTTTGCCCAGATATTGGTGAGAATGGTAACCCAGTCCAGACACAAGGGTGCTTCCACTTTAGTTCACCAGTGAAACAGCAAATGCTCTGGTAGAAATAGAGATACAAGTGTGAAGGTCACTCCCTGATACCTCCTAAAGTGCACTTGAAGCCAAATGGTCAAAGCAATCCACAAGGGCAGGGGAACCCTTGCTGTCCACTGGCTATTCTTTATCCCATTTGGTTAGAACTCAGCACTCAGAGATCTACTTACTATCATGAAGAGAATTCCTTCAATGGTAAACAAAAAATCCTATTCCGATATGGAGAGGATCTAAACAATGAAATCCTGAACTGTTCTGCATTAAAACGTAGGTGTTTACTAAGAGACAAAATGTAAACCACAGAGACAAAGAAAAAGTAGATTTTCCTTCTCATCAGTCACCAGACAGAGGGTGGGAAGTGTTGATTCCAGGTAGAGACATCTGATCAGAGACTGATCCTTGGGGCTAAAGAGAGTGACTGCCATTGGTAACCCTTATCTTCTGGGAAGGGATATGAGTTTGAACCCCAAGGATGAGAATCTAGTGATTGATTTAAAATATTTTCCCCATCTCCTCATCACTATTTCTCTCCTGTTATCACAGGATTTCAGCAAAATTTTGTAGTACTTTCTTAGCATGCTTTGGGAATATGGGAAGTGTACTTGACTACACTTAATGAAGACTGAATCAAGGAAAGGGAAAATCTCATAGCTTCAAGACACATTATGAATCTCAAGCAGATAAACACTAAGAAAATCATACATAAGCACATGCGATAAAACTGCTTAAAACCAAACACAGAGATAAAATCTCAAAAGCAGCCACAGAAAGAGATGCATTTCTTTTAAAGGAGCACTAACATGACTGATAGCTGACTTCTCATCAGAAACCATGGAAGTCAAAAGAGGATAGAATGTTATCTTTAAAGTGCTAAAATAAAATACTTCCTAACCTAGAATTCAATCACTGCAAAAATATCCTGCAAGAATAAGGGAGAAAGGAAAATCAATCAATTGATCAATTTTTAAAAATCAAAAAGAAGAAAGGAGAAACAAATACATTTTCAAACTAATAAAAACCAGGAGAATTCATCAGCAGCAGACCTGCACTAAGGGAAATAATGAAAGGGTGTTTTCAGGTAGAAAGGAATGGTCCCAAATGGAAGCTTGAAGACATACATCAACGATAGAAATAAAGATACTCATACAATGAAATACTCAAAATACATATATATACAAGAATATTCATGGGATCATTCTTTCTAATAGCCAAACTATTAAAATTCAAATGTCTATCAACATTCATACATGAAGTACTATACTGCAATAAAAGTTAATAAAATAAACTTACACTTCCAACCAAGACAGAGTAATAAGGACTAAATTTACTCTTCTAAAATAGTAACAAAACAAGGACAAAATGTATGAAATACAGATTTTCAAGGCATTGGATATCAAGCGATGAATAGCATCCTAAGAGGCGGTGAACACATGTGGTAAGCCTTTCAATTACCCATACTGACTGGGGAGAGTTTCCAGGCCCCAGCCAGAGAGGCGGCCCAGGTGAAGCCTGGAAGTCTCCCTGAGTTGAGGAGATGAAGTTGTGAGTCTGTAGAGGCTAGTTAACTAGAATTGACAGGGCAGAGTGCCAGAGATGAAAGAGCTGCATAGAGAGAGAATTTTCAGAGATTTTCAGAGGTGCTCCTTCAAGTGTTCAGTCAAGTTTTGATCAATGCATGCCTTGGAGTCCTGGCTCTGCCACTTTCTGTCAATCAACATATCTGTTTTGAGCACCTACTATGTGCCAAACTCTGAGTAGGGACATGGGCAACCAAAGCTGAGGCAGGACCAAGCCTTAAAGTGCCCTCGCCTAGTTATTTCATGCCGGGGAGAGGGGCTCTGCCCGAACCTGATCACAAAGCTGGTCCTGCCTTCCCAGGAATCCTTCTGCAGAGGGAGGCCACTCAGCAGGGAGACACCCCCATGGGACATAGGGTCTCACTCAGGTAAAATTAATGAACCTCAGTCCTGTAAAGAGAGAAGCTAAAGGGGCTGGAGGCCCCTGAGAAACATTTTCCATTTTCCCTGTAGAGTCTGTATAGAGTATCCTGCATAGGCTGTGCAGAGCCTGCATGAAGAGTGTGTCTGCGTGTAAAACAGAACGAGCGTGTGTGTCTGTGTGAGAATGCCTCTGTGATTGTGAGTATGAGAGGGGCGTGTATGAGTGGACAGGAGTGAGGTGAGCCCCACAACACACACCCCACAGACCTTTCTCTGATCTCTGGGGAAGTGAGGACAGGAGTTGGGCGCCACCTAGTGGACAAGAACTGCACTACAAGCCCCCACCCTTTTCACCCCTTATTTCCCCCCGCCCCCACCCGCTCCAAGGCACGCACAGAACCGACCTCAGATCCTTCTCTGGGGCCCCAACCCTCTTGCTCACTACCCCTACCCCCCATGACAGTCCTGCAGAGACAGAGACAGAGAGACAGAGACCCTGTCTTGAATCTCCTTCTATCCGAGAAAAAGAGCCCTTAGAGGGGAATCAGGCAGGAGGGGTTCACACTCCAGTCCTGGCAGATTACTTAATCTCCCTGAACCTCAAGCTACTTGGCTACAGAATGATATGACAGTACCCACTCCACAGAATCATTGTGAGAGTTCATGTAAAATGAAACCATTAAGTTGGGCGGGCAGGGCAGCTACAAGAAGCCCTGGGGCCAAGCCCGGTGTTCTCTGACTTGTTGCGGGAAGCCTGCAGGCGCTGTGGACAGGTACAACCCTCCCGCCGTCCGCCGTCAGTTCCGCTGTCGGTCTCACCTGCTCACGCGTGCGCATCCGTCCTTCACCACCGCCATCCTGCCCCGACTCCCCTCGCAGCGCCAGATAGCTACCTTGCCCATTTTCCCAGGAAACTCACCTCTTGCTAGAGAGCTCCACCCAACACCTGCTTGCAGGTGAGGGTGGCGCTGAGCAGCCAGCCCCTCAGGGTTCATGGGGCCACATGGACCCCCACCTTCTGGTGCACCTCCCCGTCCTCCTTCTGCCCTCACCCCCATCCAGCTGGTCACCAAGTTTTGCCAATCCAAAGTGTCTCGATTTCCTCCTTCTCTTGCCCAGACCGGGGCACAGAGAGCAGCCCTGACCAAGCTCTCATCTTGCAGTGCTTTCTCTGCTCTCCAGCAAGATCTTTCTCAGATGATGTCTGAGCCACTCCTCTGACAATCTTTCCCTGGCTCCCCACAGCTCACGAAGTAAAACCAAACCCCGCAGCCTGCCATTCAAGGCCCTCCCTGATCTGGCCTTATCTCCCCCTCCATCTCTCCATCCCCTTCCCTTCCAGTCACGCCTCTCCTCTGAGCCTTTGTATGAGCAGTTTCTGCTACCAAGAGTGCCTGTCCCCTTTCACTCTCAGGAAAGCAACACCTGCTCATCTTCCAAACCTTACTGTGGTTCTTCTCAGGGTTATGATCCTACCTGGAGCCCCATGGCCAGGCATCCCATAGGGTTGTCATGGCCTGTGGGCTCTGAGTTTGTGTCTGTCTTCTCCACCAGGATGCTAGACCCTCCAGATCAAGAGAAAGGACAAAGTTAGCTCTGGGCCTCAGCCCAGGGTCCTGTATGTATGATAAAATATTTGTGAGTTGTTCATTTGATCTGGTGGCAAGAGATGTGTGACAGCATGGGCCTGGATGAGATTAAATAGGCTTCAAGGGAAGTTTGGGCTGGGGACAACCATCACATGCAGGAGGGAGAGTAAGGCCCCAGGGTCTGTACCCTGCTTGTGCTTCCCCTTCGCCCAAAGGCTTGTGGAAGAGGGACATGCACACATATTCTGGGTTGGGAGTCACAGTCAGAGGAGTACTTACATTACTGGTATTAGCTAGGCACCGTCAGAATAGCCCTCTCCTGTCAGTCTTGGGCCAGGAACTGACTACCACACCTACCTGGGGCCCACTGGTCAGACTGGGTCCTGAGCTGTAAGAGGACAGACAGACTGGGGGAGCCCAAAGTGGGGCCTGGGCAAGAGAGGGGCCTGGAACCCAAGCCCACAAGGGAAGGCTAGAGGCCTTGAGACCATTCAGCCCAGAGGAGCATATTCCAAACCCTAACAAGTTGTGGGGCAGGAGAAGCAGACAGGCTCTGAGGCCCAAAGGCAAGGCTGACACCCCAGTGGTTTCAGGCAGGATGTCCCTGTTTCCTCCTAGCCTTCCCCTTCCTCCCTCCCCCAGGAAAGGAGACCCCAGTGGCCAGCCCTTAACATGTCAACCTTTACCGATCAGGGAGAGATGAACAGGGAGAAGAGATGAGAGGGATGCAGGCAAGTGAGGGGATGGCATCTAGAGACTTTTCCAGGCAGAGCCTCCTCATGGCCCCCAGTCTGGACTCTGCCCCTCTGTCTATGCAGAGGCAAACACTTTCGCAGCCCAGAGAGTGGGGGTGATGACTCCACAGACACACCCCAGGGCTGCGTCTGGTGTAGAGTCAGACTCAGGGGTATCCCTGAGGGCAGGACTTATGTGGACACATCCCTGTGGCTAGAAGGCAGTTCACAGGCCCAGGCCCTAGCTGTGTGGGCGCTCATGACCAGAGGAGGTCAGCAGGCAGAGGGTCTAGGAGGAGCAGAAGATCACCTTCTCCAGGCAACCTCCTTGATTGTTTCAGGCCCTCAGTTCTCCTTTTTCAGTCCACAATCTCTGCCAGCCAACATGACCTCTCGCTGCTCCATGCCCAGGCCTCCTTATCTGCTGTCTACTCCTAAGCCCCCACAATTTGGCATAGGACTGACTGACCCAGGGGTGCCCCAATAGGTCTACGACTCCCCCAGAAGAGGGACTAGGCAGCAGGGGTGGGGGCTCCGGTAGCCAGAGAGTTGCAATGGACATGTGCCTCCCCCAATTCTGTTTTCTCCCAACCATATGCACAAAGTCTGCAAACAGCCCCACGGGGGAGAGTTGGTAGAAAGAAATAGATTTATTCTCATGTACAAAGCGGTCAGCTCACGGGACCATATACAACAGTTGCACAGAATCCTAGAAAAACTCATCTCTCTAAAGGCAACTCCGAATAGGTAAGGCAGGTGGCCCCCCTCCCCCCACCCCACAACAAGTACAGAACAAAAGAGAAGGAAGAAGCTGCCAGGCTCACTGGAGAGACCCTGCCCTATGGGGTCTCCCAAGCCCTGGGGCATGGGTGGATATGGCCTTGAAGAGGGGAGAGACACCCTGCCCGGGCTGAGGCCAGGTTCTTCTCTGGCTGTAGGAATGGGGGAGGGGCTCAGGCTAAGGGAGTACACTCAGGGGGCCTCTGAGGGACTCAGGGTGGCAGGGGCATTCCACAGCCTCTCCTGGAACTCCACGGAGCTATGGAGACTTTGATCTAAAAGGGGTCTCAGAGAACCGATTGTCTCACCCTCCTGTTTTGCCCATAGGGGAAGGGGCTTGCCCAGGCTCGCACAGTCAGGAAGAAGCATTGACTCAACAGGGGCCGGTCTCCCAGCCCAGGGATCCTTCCTGCCCATCGTTCCCATCCTGCTTTCTTCCTGAGCCCCCTCTCCCCAGAGCACTGAGTGTATCCCTCTGGCAGCTTCCTCGTGAGGTCCCTGTATCAATCACCCCAGGTCCTCGTCCCCACCAGAAGTTAGTGGTGGTCCTTAGGTCTCTCTCAACCTATGGCCCCATGGCTATTTCCCATCCTCTCACAGAGCCAATGACTATTTCTAAGACCCAACCTCTATTCACTGAGATGTCCCACCTTCTCCTGGCATGAGGACCCTGGAGAGGAGAAAAGGGCACAGATCTGGTGGGGCAGGATTGGGGCCCAGGAGAAACCACCCAGGCTGCCACAGAGGAGTGGCTTGGAGAGGACTTGCCAAGGTGTGGTCAGAGGTACAGAGCAGGGCCCACTGCTCATGGGTCACTCCTATGTTCTCAGAGGACAAATAAAGTCTTGGTGAGGCTAGAAGTCTTGCTTCCATTATACAAAGAACACTGAAGCCCAGAAGGTCAGTACTTGCCCAGGTTACACAGAAAGTTCTGGTCTAGAACCCAGGACCCATTGCTCTGTTCCCGGGGCATCTGGTCAGGCCAGTGGAGGGTTTTGGGAGGAGGCCTGGGCAAAGAAAGGTCCCGGGAAAGGCTTACTCAGCGTCAAGGCTGCAACAGCCATTGACAGGGCCCCTAGTGCCATCCAGCTCAGGGACCTCGTATTCCTCATCCAGGAAGTCCAGCGAGTTGTTGCTTGGGAGGCCGCGGATGGTGAACTTGTGGGACACCTTGGTCCAGTGCTCACGGTTAGAGGCCACACGTTCATACAGCTCTGCTGCTTTAGGGAACAGGTCCTGCAGCAACCTGGGGGTGCATGGGGGCAGGGATAGAGGTCAGAAGTCAGATTGTGAGCAGCAAGAAAGGTTAGGGCTATACCACAGGTAGAACTTCTATAAGAGTGTGAGGCATAGGACTGGACACTCGAGGAGAGCATGATGGTTTCTTTCCAGAGGGGATCAAGGATGAAGTGTTCATTTAGGGGCAAAGCAGGAGACAGCATTGCCCAGAGGTAGAGGTATAAATCACTGGAGCTGGCCTGGGCCAAGCCAGCACCTCTGTCTGCTGCGATGGCCATGGTCAGCCCTGACCCATCCCACCCTCTCTGTGCAGAGTCCCCAGAAGTCCCCGTGAGCCCCCTCACTTGTAGATGGGCATTGCGATGTGCTCCATGAAGCTGATCTGCAGCTCAGGAATGTAGGCCTTCTCACGGTCCATCATCTCCATTGGCCTGTTGCCCATGGCTTTCTCCTATGGGCATGAAGTCATCAGGCCTGGCCCTCTTTCTCTACTTGGTACCAAGGTCAGGCTAACTCAGCCCCTCCCAGGTCCAAGCCAGGAACCCACCCCCAACCTGAACACCCTGAGATTAGTCCCTACATACCAAGTCTCCCTGGGAGAAGAACTCTTTGTAGATCAGCTCCTGAAAGGCCAACACTCTCATCAAATCCTGTGAGTGGGATCCACCTACCCAAGCTCCTCAACAGCCCCCTCCCAAGGGGGCAGATTGAGGCCTCCCTCAGCCCCACCTCAGGGTCCATCCTCACCATCCCCAGCCTGGCAAAGGGATAGCCCCAGATGGGGAGAGTGTGGCTGGATTGCCCACCTCCGACCAGCCACTGACTTGCTGTGTGACCCTTGGTGAGTCTATGCCCCTTTCTGAAACTCCCCGTCTGTCCCCCTGGGGTGGTCTAGATATGTCTCCCCAAAATATAGCCAAGATGGGGCAGCCCTTACTGCAATCTTCCTCGTGGTCTTCCAGCCCTTGGTCTGATCAGAGAGGTCACAGGAGGTCATAAGGAGGCAAAGGAGGAGACTATGGTGCTGCTTGTTGGTTCGGTCATAGCCCACTGTTGGGGAGAAGATGGGGTCAAGGAGTGGGGCTCAGCCTCCTAGCATCCTCTCTCTGAGGACAAGGCCCCCAGGGCCCACCCCAAAGTGGTCTGGGGAATTCGGCACCCTGGATAGGAGCCGAGGGGCCAGGCTGGGTCTTCACAGTAGGTTGATGCTGGAGGGGGTGGGTCTAAACTCCTGGGGATGCTCTCCAGGCAAATCCCCCTCTTGGCAGTCCCACCCAACTCCAAGGCCCAGGGCTAAAGGCAGGCACCGTCAGCCATCTTCTGGAGATCCTTGAAGATGCGAAGGTGGTGGGCCAGGTCGGTGGCCAAGATGATGTCCCGCATCAGGTCCAACATGCGCTGATAGTCCTGAGTGGGGGTGGGGAGATGTCGCACCCTCCTGTCAGACACCCTTTCCCCCTCCCCGGCTCTGAGGAACCTCTACCCATCAGCCCTTCTCCTGTCTTGAGCCATCTCCCAGCTTCCATCCCCTCACCCCGACCCTGGCCCTATCACCTTTCGGGAGAAGTGGTCGAAGATGTTGCAACCGTGGGTGTTGAGGATGGCGATGGCTTGAGCGAAGTGGTGCCTCTGGGGGAAAAGGAGTGATGGGGCCCAGCCGGGGTGGCGGGCTCCCCTCATAATTGACCCCAAGAGAGGGAGCAGGCCTGGTCCAGCCCCGATCCCCAAGATGAGCAGAGCAGGCAGAAGTGGGGAGTCAGGGTGCTAGTGCCCTTTCTGGGCTCTATTCCCATCTTTGGTGTGACCTGTACAAGGCCCTAGCCAGCTCTGAGCCCTAGATTCCTCGGCTGTCATATGGAGGGACACGACAAGGTAAACTCTAAGGGTCTTTCAAGTTGGAATGATTCTGAAATGATTCCTCAGAGTCCTTAGACACTGATTAATGCAGCTAAGATTTGTTTGCTGACAAGGAAAGGCATTGATGAGGTGAGGGCAGAGCCCCTGTCTCCTGATGTTGAAGGGCTGTCACTAGGAGGAGGAGCTGGCTCAGCCCAGGGTGCAGAGGGCAGAAGCAGGGCTGCCACCAGGCATCCCAGGAGGGAGCGAGTCCCTCATCTCTGGGAGTGTACAAGCAGGGCCAGTCTCTAGAGGTGGGGGGCAGTATGGGGCAAGGTGACATTGGAATTTTGGCTCTCGCACTGTGCCGAGACCTGTGCCAAGTGCAGGGAACTCAGAGGGGTCTCAGATTTTGTCCCTGCCCCAAGAAGCCCCCCATTTGGGTGTGGGTAGACCCAAACTAAAGAATCTAAGGCAAAATTGAGTGGGATAAGAGTGGATCCTGTCCAGGCTTGGCAGAGAAGGGTTGCACGGTGCATTCCCAGACTTACAGAGAGAATCATACTAAATACAAGTCCTCCCTTTGCAAACTTGGGCTCCAGCATAACCTCAGCCTGACTCATACTCCCATCTGCACCTGCACCCTCCAAGCCCATCTAGGAAAATGAGCCAGACATGCTCTGGGGGTGGCTGCAGCTCTCTCGAAGAGCAGGGTTCGGGAACAGGAGGAGCTGGGTCACAGTTTAAGTTTGTAAGTCATCTGCATCAAGGGAATGAGGAGGACAGGAGGATATAGGGGGAGTGGGTGGAAAGTGGGGGGCTGGGGCAGAGTGGTGGTACCTCCATGACAGAGCCTTCGGAGCTATAGAGTGCGGCCAGTACAGATTTCTGGAAAATCCAGGAAAACTTGATCATTCATCACACCCAGATCCAAGCAACCACCATATTAAGCTAAGCATTCCCCTGCTCCTCCCACCGCTACCCCCATCTCACAGTCCAGCACAAAACCTGGGAGAGCCTCAAGCTCCTGGTCTCACCAGCTCCCACCTCTCCTTAGGCTGGAGAAGTGACACTCCCAGACACCCCGAGGAGGATTCCCACTGTAAGGAGGACAGGGTCTCACCGAGGCCACTTGGAAAGAATTGTTTGTGCCTCTGTGGTCCAGGTCATGACACATGCAGGAAACAAACAAGGCAAATATCTCGATGTCCCTGGTTGAGAGACAGAGAGGAGAGAGGTCCAGCCAGGGCTCCCTTCCCAGGCCCCCAGAGGAGAAACAGCAGGATGAGATGCCCAGCATCCAGACAGGAGCTCGGGACACCTAGTTCCCCTTCCTGGAAAGAAGCCCTGGTTTGGAGTGTGGCAGGCCTATCACTCCCTAGGTATGTGACTGTGAGCGAGTCTGACCCAGGAAATGGGGCTATGCAATCTTCCTCACTGGGCTATTAAGATGGTCCCATGGGGCAATGCATGTAAAGTGCCTGCCATACAGGAGGTGCTTCCTTGTCCCGGAGAAGGGGACCCCAGCAGCAGACAGGGTAAACACAGCCACTCACTCGAGGTAGTTGGTGAGCTCTAGGTTCTTGTAGAGCAGGTAGCAGAAGTGGGAGACAGAGAAGGCATGCATCCAGTTGTGATAAGGGGGATCCCGGTAGCCCTTCTTCACCATCAGACAGAACCTGGAGGAGGGGAGAGGGCAGGAGAGGGGCCTCAGGCTCTCCTCCTTCAGGCAGCCCTGCAGGCTCTGCCCTGCCCCATTCCTTTCCTTTCCTCATGGTCCCCGTGTCCAGGAATTGCCTCTCATGCATGGATCCTCCCCACTCCCACAAGACTTGAGTCTTCCTTAGTTGTCCCAGAGAGACCACTTCCCAGAAGGCTGGAGGCTGTGGACGTGAGAGTAAAGGACAGAAGTGGGCAGAGACAGAGCTGCCTGCCCTAGAGGGGAGGGCCGAGAGCACACACCGGGCCAGTGTTGGGCAGTCGATTTTGTAGTTGTTGATGAAATTCATGTCTTGCAGCATGCTCAGGATGGCCTAGGGAAGGTGGAAGGGAGAGGTCAGACGGACTGTCGGTTTCAAGATGGGGCCTTTGCTTTGGCCCTTCTTGAAGCCTCCAAAATTTTGGAGTCTTAGATCTTTAGATCTATACTAGAGAACCACAAAATGGTAGCACGAAGCATTCTTGGAGCCAAGAACTTTTATAAATATAGGATCTAAGAACACTTGGAACCAAATTCACACAAAATCTTAGAAAAAGTGGGAAGCAAGGTGCCAACCCTGAGGCTCCATGCCCTGGGCATTGTTGGTTCTGGAGCAGCCCTCAGCAATCATTCAGCCAGCCCCTTGCCTGTGGGCAGGCCCTGTGGCCCGCGCTGGCAGACCACATGCTCACTCCATCTCTAAGGGAGATGCTATAGCCTTCCTTGATGACTCTGGTTTGCCAGGAAGTTCCTGTACACATCTAACTTAAATCTCTGCCTGCACACCCTCTGCCTCCATAGTCCAGTGGGTGGCAAGAAGGGGAAGCTCACCATGGAAGTGTCATCCTCTGGTAGAGAGCGAGGGGTATAGGTAAAATTGGCAAAGTTGGAGTCAATGGCAGCCACAGGCTGAATCCCGTCATGGAGGAGTTTGGTGTATTCATCATCAGAAACCTACAGGGGACCAGCCAGGGATTAGAAGATGACCTCCATCCATTTAATTCCCACAGCAGGGGGACCCTTAACCCAGAGTGCATGCTAGTTGGGCCATCTACTCCATGATTGACACTGGGCAGGAGATCGCTACCCTCCCCTTACAGCCTGTGGCCTACCTACTGTGCCTCTTTATTGAAGACCACCCTCATCTGTAAACAGCTTACCCTCAGCAAAGACAGAAGACACCCCTTTGTGATACCCCCAAACCATGGTAGGCTTTCATAGACACTAACTTGAAGATTCTTTATTTGGAGGTATTGTTTCAGAGTCCAACCTCAATCCTTCCTACTACAGCTTTGACCCTATCCACACAGTCTGGGACACTTTGGTTTAGACACAGGTAAGAGGAAATGTTCAAATCAGCAATGACCACCACATAGCCTGACACAGAGTCTGGAAATGGGATAGAACATCATAATTAGGACTTCCCAGGACTCAGGATCATTGTCCCCAGGGGAGCTGTGGGAGAGGCCCTGAGTGGGCCTCTCAGCCTTCAGTCATTCCTCAAATGGGAATTATCCCTCGACATGGGAAGCAACTGGCCAACCTAGGTTCTTCTCTGGGCTAGTCCTGCCACCAGCCTTGGGGCTGAACCAGAAAGTGCCTGGAATAGGCTGTCCTGAAAGAGCTAGAGGCCAGGCATTGCACTGGGCCTATCTTCTTATCTTCAGGAGAGGGTGATCAGAAAGCTCAGGCCCGTCCTAGGCCCATGAGGATTAGGGAAGGAAAGGAAGGAGCAGGTGGGCTGCAGGGGACCTTCAGACTCTGGGGAGACGTACAGAAGCTCCTTGCAAGCCTCACCTTCATGTGGTACATCATCATCTCGTTGGCGAGGTGGCTGCGGTACTGGGCCTCATTCACTTTCTTGTAAAGGAGGGACTGAGGGAGAAGGGAGAGAGGGAAAGATGAGGCTCAAGCAAGGTGGCCGTGATACCTCAGAAGGCCCAGGAATGGGACATAGGGGTCAGATAGAATCCCTCTTCTTGTCCTGGGCTGGGCCTTTGAGCTTCAGCCCAGAGTAGGGAGCCCCCGCCAACTTTTATCAGAACGTCCCCTTTCTCCTCCTCCCAAGGCCTCTTAGCATTCCATCTGGCACTTTGCATCCCCTCTGGAGCCTGCCCCAAGGCCCACAGCAGAGAAAAAGAAGCAAGATGAGGGATAGTGTTGGGGACCAATGGGTTAGAGTCCCAGGCCAGAGCTGCCAGCTCTGGACAATGAGACCCAACATTTCCCAAAAAGAAGCTGACCAGGGGCTTGGGTGGCGGTTGCTGCCAGAGGAAGGGGGGTGGCGGGGTTGGGTGAATAATAACTGGGATCTCCCGTGGTCCTGGGAGGCTAATGGAACAGGACGGTAAATAGTAAATTTTCGGAGGGGAAATTGAGGCCAGAAGTGACCAGCAGACACTGAAGGTGGCATAGCAATCCAGTGGCCGGGCTCTGACTCCCAGGTCGGGCACAAACGGGTCTGGATAGAGCAAGGGCAACCAATGTAAAGAGGAGGGCAGAGCGTCCTGCACTGGCCCTGCCCCTGTCCCTACTCACATGGGCGATGCTGATGCCGCAGTAGATGGAGAAGGCAGTGGCCAGGTCCTCATCGAACTTGCTGAACCATGGTCCGTTGATCTTGTTCACCAGCTCTGCCACACCGATGACCTCTGGGAGCCGGAGAGGGGCTAGGACCGGCCGGTGGATGTGTCTGGCGGGGATCTGCCCTCCCAGGGTGTCCTCAAGGGATGTCCCATGTCTGGGAAACCCTGTCCCTTCTGCTCAGGGACGCTAGAGCGGTGGGGTGGGGTAGGGTTGCGGACCCTCTTGCTCGGCTCTGCCCTACCCTGCTCAGGTCCCGCCCCTCAGGCCTCGCCCCGCCCGCCCTTCCGCCGGGAGCTCGCACCCTGGTTCTCATTCTTAATCGGAAAGCAAAGGATGTTGCGCGTGCGGAAGCCAGTGCTGTCGTCCACGCCACGGTAGAAAAGCGGGTGTGCGTACGCATCCGGAATGTTCAGGATCTGGCCCGTGGTCGCCACGTGGCCCGCGATGCCCTGGTCGGCTGGGATGCGGATCTCATAGCTCTGCCGGGGCAGGCATGGGTAGGGAGGAAGAAGTTAGTGGCCGGACACAGAGCAGACCATCGACTGTCCTGCCTGCTCCCCAGTCCCCCCTGCGGACACCCGGACCCTGGGACCATGGCCACACACTCCCTGCTCGCGGGCCTGCCTCACCTCGTCCTCCACCACGCCCCCGTCGAACACCTTGGCCACCAGCTCATTCTGATCCAGCAGGAACACTGAACAGCTGTGGGGAGACGGCTTTGGTCCACAGGACCCTGACATCCCTCTCTGACTACCCCCCACTTCTCACGACTTGAGGCAAAGCCTGGGTTTCCGAGGCCTGGAAGGAGTGCTCACTAGTGAGAAATTTCTCAGCATGGGCTGACTCCAGACATTAGTCCAGACCAATGATTTTTTTTGTAGCGCCTACTCTATGCCACACACTGTATTAGGAGCTGAGGACCCATGGCTAGCAAAGAGAGCCCCACCCTTGCTGTAACTGGATGTTAC
Organism: Pteropus vampyrus; assembly: GCF_000151845.1. NCBI lineage: Eukaryota > Metazoa > Chordata > Mammalia > Chiroptera > Pteropodidae > Pteropus > Pteropus vampyrus. The sequence goes on along the minus strand of NW_011889092.1, from coordinate 1,626,978 downwards.
AGTCTAGTGAAGGACACTGGCATGAAATAAAGGATCACACAAAAGGTGACAGGGTCCCACAAGAAGGCAGTGGAGAGGGAAAAATGGGGAGACAAGGAGAGCATTAGATTGAGGCCTGGGGCCTCTCTTGCCCCTCTCGGGGTAGATTCACTCACATCTCAGCATTGCTGAGGTTTCTGGCCTCTGTGATGATCTCCTGGAGCAGGACAGAGACGTCATCTGTGAGAGGAAGAAGCGTCCAGGGCAGTGGTGAGAACAGGCTGTAGTACTGAGGCCAAGCTCTCCCACCTCTCCTCCCCAAAACTCCAGCCCCCAACTCCCACCCCACAGCTAGGTATGGAGGAGGACAATGCGCTCACCCAGGTGAGTGAAGAGGTTCTTTGCCACTTGGAGAAGAGCCTGGAATGGAGAAAATGGAGATCACATGGGTTCACAGGGGGCAACCCTCTTCAGCCCCCTGCCTCCAACAGCCCCAGGGTCTTCTCATTCATCTCCTAGGGCTCTGAGGACACTCTCTGGAGACTGGCAGAGTCTAATTATATCATTTGGCTACTAAGTGAAGGAGCGGGAGGATAGCCTCAGTGAAGATGGATAGAAATATTGAGTCTCAGATATGCATTCACCTCCGACTCCAACCACCCAGATGTTGCTGTAGTACCCAACTTGAACACTAGAGGGATACAGTGCCTGCAGCCTTTGGCGCTGTTCTAAGAAACTACTGACCTCCCTCTGAAAGAGGCCTCTAGGGCACTAGGTAATCTCTCTGCGGTGGAGACATGGGTTTTTCCCTTGTAGATGACTCCCTGGGGCTGAAAGCTGGGCGACATTGTCCCCAAGAGAGGCGTAAGGCAGCTCACTCACCTGGCACTCACACTTGAGCTTCTGCTCCTTCTGAAAGGCCAGGGTGCTGGTGAGCACCGTGCTGGTGTAGTGGAAGCAGTGCTGGACGACGTGTTCATCCTGGTCCGTGAACCTGGGGGAGGAGGGCAGGGGTCACTGGAAAGGAGAGAATGACAGACTTCTCTCCCCATTTCTCCTTACTTCCATTCCTCCAGGAAGCCCTCTCAGAGATCTACCAGCTAACCATCCCTCTCCTCTACTGGGGCTGCTCACTGTACAGGCATCTTGGGGCAGCTTCCCTCTCAGACTAGGGGCTCCCTGAGGGAAGAAGTCTCATTCTCCTAGCCCAAAATATGTCTTCCTCCTCAGACTATTGTTTCTTGAAGCCAGAGCCATGTCTCCCTCCTCTGACTTCAGATTTACCCACACTGAGGTTTGATCTCCTCCCTCAAACTGGAGACTTGCCCTGGCCAGAGCTGGGTCTTCTGGTCCTCCCAAGGAGCTCTTTCATTCTCAAGGAGAAGCAGTGGCACTGCACTATCTTGTCCAGCTCCTGTCACTATCCTACTCTCCCCAGCTCTCCCCGAATCTCTGGGCATCTCTCAGCTTGAGCCGCACTAAAATCCTCATCATTCTGAGAAAACCTCAGGCTCCTTCACACTTTCATGCTTTTCTCCACAGTTTGCTCTGCCTGGAATGCTTTTCCCACTCTCTTCCCTCTATGTCCTGAAAATAAATTTCAGCTTTGAAGGCAGGGACTATAACTGTATCACCCCATGCCCAAGGCAGAGTCTTGTACAGGAAAGATATTTGGGAAGGGTTTGCTAAATGTCTTATCTGTACTCTACCTCTGCCCTTGCTAGCAGCCCCTCAACACTCCCAGCTATAGGGATTCTGGAGTCTCTGTTCTGTGAGTTCCAAATAGCTTCTCTACAGTCACTGCTTTGAGCTGAACCCCATGTTGGCTGATGAAATCATTCAGCATTCACTCCCTGAAATATGTGGGACCCAGAGATGGCCTTGCCCCAGCCCTGGGCCTCAGGGCTGTCACTAAAGCCCCACCTCATTTCCCTTCTAGTACCATCTCTCCTCCAGGTCTAGGGCTAAGAACCCAGTCCCACAACCAGCAGTGAGAGGTCACAGCTCCTGCTAGACCCCCGCTCACTCTGCACTCCTCTCCCCAAAGGCCTTTCTAAGGCCCTCTGGTCAGCGCACAGTTGAACACAGTAGGTGCTCCAATGTGTTCACCAAATGGCAGACATTCTCCCACCACTAGGATGACTCCCAGTACCAAATGACACTGATCCCATCCATATCCTCTCTGCCTCAGCAGGTTCTGCTTTATGCCTGTCTTCATTTCCCCAGGTCTATCCAACTGCATATACAGCTCTGTGTTGGCAGGTCCTGCTGCACAGACCTATGACTGCCAGATCTCTACCTCACCCCTGCAGACCCCATCTTTGGGCTTCTGATACCTTTCTAGTCCCAATATCTCCCATCTCTACTTCCTGCAGGGGTTCCAGGCCCTCAAACCTAGCCTGCTTGCTCAGGCCCCAGGGGCTAAGCATCTTGTCAGCATCTCTCTACATCTCTCAACTCCTCACCTGCTTGCTCCTCCCTGACTTGGCCCAAACTGCTAGATCTGCTGGACCAAGTTTCTCAGCATTCACATCCTGAACTCCCAGGACAGACATGGCTAATCAGTAGAGGGGCTCCTGGGTAGGAGCAGAAGAACACCCAACTCTGGCCTGGGCAAGTCTCCAGTCTGAAGGAGGAGACCACAATTCTAAGATCCAGTCTCAACACAATGCTTCAGGCAGCTACTGCCAATTAGTGAGTTGGTATAGGACATGAAATCTATTTATGATACCACTCCTAGGCCCCAAACCTGACCTCTGCTCTTGAGATATGCTTCCTGACTAAACCTGTTTGCCTGACTCTGTGCCCTACCCACCACTCTGTTTTGAATAATTCATATAGCTGCCCTTTTAATGCCTCTAAAGACTCTCAGCTTAGCCCAGTCCCCAAGCCTGGATTCCCCTTAGCCATTACTAACTATGTCAATGATGCTCTGTGGGTCCCAGAGAGTTTACCCATCCATCAGGGAGTTCCCAGCAGAAATGTCAAACAAGCAAGTAGGGGGAAGACTAAGGGGGAAGACTAAGACCCTAATAGTAGATAATCTCAAGTGCAGGAAGTGGGCAAAGATAAGGGGGGACTAACTCACTTGGACCTCAATATGATTTTGAATTAGCCAAAATGAGTGATGGAGCGTCGACAATTACCTGTGCCTCAGTTGTAGCAGCTGCAAGGGCCAAGCATCCTCATAATCCCATAGTCTCTTGTACCAACAAACCGTTCAGTCCACAACTACTGGAATAGTACCTCCTGCCTAGTACTCTTTCTGCACTGTTACCCTAGTAGGGCCCTGCCCAGCCTCTCAGCTCCATCTCTTGATCACGTCATCCCACCCAGACTCACAAGTCTCCTTCAAGCTTGTTGAAAGCGCAGGCCAAGGCCACCACCTGGTCAGTGGCCCGGCTGATGACAGGGACACAGAGCATGGCCTGAAGCTCACAGCCCAACATGCTTTGCAGTTGTTGCACATCCTCCTGCAAAGGGGAGGTGAGTCAGGGCAGGGGAGGAGAGAGAGAGTATGCTTTCTTCTCCCAGCCCTCTACCCTACTCTGTGACAGGCAGTTCTAAGGGACCTATGCAGGGTGGGAAGTGCTATGACATGGGGGTGATTGGGAGAAAGTGCCTGGGTTTTGTTTCCCACATTCCTAGGCTGCCCTGTCCTACAAACCTAGCCCTGGGCTCCCCTTTGCCTCCTCCCCTGGTCCAGCCAGGCCATGGCTTACAGAAGTGAGATCTTTCAGCTGGATAGACTTCTTATCTTCTACCACTTGGCCCAGGCGTCCCATCGTCAACTGGAGAGTGAAGAGAGACTGAGTCAAGGCCCAGCTCTCCCCGAGGTCAGGCGATCTCAGACTCTGCCCCACCCCCAAGTCTGGAAGTTTCAAGGACCTCTTTAGTCAATCCGAATAGTGGAGTCAACACTGGGGGGCGGGGAGGGGCGGTCTGCTCCTGACCAGAATCCCCTATGCAGGACTTTAGGGTTTTCCCTAACCAGGAGAGAAAAGCAGACTCTAAGGATTCTTGTTGATCTTAAAAGATTCTAAGAGAGTCCAATCTGAAAATGTTCCAACAGAGGTGAACTGGTCTCAAGTAAGCCTCTCTGCAGATTGTAAGCGATTTCTCTCATAACATTTCTAAGTAGATCATAAGATCCAGATAATTCCACCAGAGTCCAAGAGAGTCTAGCAGATCCCGGTCCCTCTGGGCAGATCCCGGGAGTGCCTAGCTTGCCTCACATGCTCCTGCAGACTCCAACATGAGGAACAGATGCGTGACTCACCGGGAAGCTGATCTCTTCCTCCAGTACTTTATCTCCCATGACCTGAGGAACAGAGCAGTGAAGACTCGTTAAAGGATGGGCAAGGTTTTTCCCCTCAGAGACCCGGGTCCCTCGCCCAGTCTCACAGTAGACCTGGGCCCTCACCTTACAGGAGAGCTGTAGATTGTCCTCGGACACCAGCAGAAGGCAGCAGCGGGATGCCTGGGTCTCCTGTTGCAGCTGAGAGGAAGGGACAGAGCCAGGGGCTGACTGCGGATCTGGGCCACCCCCACTCCCCACCCTCTCACCTCTCAGAGGCTCCTTAGGTAGGTGGAGGAGAGAGGAGGGGCAGGACGTCGGAATCTGAACTGAGATGGAGGGCTCACGGGGACATGAGCACAGATGGAGGGGACTAGGGACTCACGTATTGGAGGACTTTGAGCTGCAGGGAAGAGGCATCCAGGTCATAGAGTTCCCCTGCAACCGCGGGGCGCAGGTCAGAGAGAGGGCCCGTAGACTCCCCCAAGGCCGCGTCGCCTTGGGATCCATCTGCCGGCCCAGCCCGTAGAGCTCCCTTCCAATTGCTGCCCGGCCCACCCAGCCGCTCCACCTCTCAGGCCCGGTCCACCCAAACAAGGCCCTGCCCACAAATAGGCCCCTCCCCTCCATATTCGCCCCTGCCCCGCCCCCAGGACCGGTCCCAGCCGGGTCCTCACCGCACAGTTGCAGGATCTTTCGGTCCTGGTCAGTGTATGCGACACCGCCCTTCTGGTCTCCTGCCGCCCCCGCTGGAGGGTTCTGGACCGCTTCGGGGGCCGCGCCAGATCCGCGCTGCTGCAGGGCCTGCACCCTTCGCAGGGCTACCAGGGTCTGGGACGGCCCGAGCGTCAGCGAGCCACTCGCCCCATCTTTACCGCGCTCGCCGCCTCAGGAACCCCTTGCCTTTGCTCAAGCCATTCCTTCTGCCTGCGGTGCCTACTGCTCCACCCCCGTTCCAAACAACTCATCCCTCAGCGCTCCATCTTCCTGTGGGATCCCATGGCTCTTGGAGCATCCCTCTGTCCATGAACAGATATGTATAGAGTTTGTCTCCACCCCTAGCCCCAGATTCTTCCAAGACAAGGCAGGGTCAGAGTTCTCTGTCTCGAGCACCCATGGGGAGACCTAAGTCCATATTAAAGTCACAGCATTATAAAATATCAGGAAAGAGCCTCAATATCATTTTGTGGATAATCCTTCCTACACAGTGACAAGATGTTTGACTCATCTCACCAGTACCCTAAGTAGGTCGGCGCTATCCTTATCCTCATTTTCAAATGTAAAACTGATGCTCAGAGAGGTTAAGTGACTTGCTCAAGGTCACACAGCCCAAAGGCGGTGGACTGGAACCCAGGTCTGTCCAGCTCCCTGGCCAGATCATCTTCCCACCAGTTGTGATGAGAGTCTTTAGCAGTCCCCATCCTATGCTAACCCTACCCAAACTCACATGCTTCTCCACGGCTTGAAGGCTCCACTCTTCACTGTCACTCAGCTGGCCACAGTGCACCTGGAAGGATGTGGGAGAGGGACCAGCTGTGACCTCCCCTAGCCTCTTGCCTCTGCCAGAGTGCCCTCCCCACGCCTGACACATACCTGTCCCCACCAACACATATACACTCCAGTCTGTGGGCTTCAAAAATAAGCCCGTCCTTCTGACCAAGCACATGGCTCCAGGAAAATGCCCTCCTCCAGGAAGCCTACAGCTAATCCAAAGAAGTGGAAATTTTCTGATCTCCTTTTCAGTCACTGTTTCATTAAGAGCACAATCCAGGTGTATAGTGAGGGAAGGGGGAGGTGAGCTGGGACCCCTCTCAATCTCCCAGCCCATGGAGCACTTCAGGCCCTGATAAGGGAATCAGTGAGATTAGCCTCAGACTCCCAGCTCCCTCCTTTCTAAGTTGGGGTTTGAGCCATGTCTAGGTTTGGGATAAGGGAAGACATTTATGATGCATCCGCTGTACCTTAAGAACTTGGGAAGATGGCTGAATAAATGCGTGAATGAATAAATTAATGCAGTGATAAAGTACATTGCCTTACATGTGATTCTCACCACTCAGTGAGGCAGGCATCCACCTCGCAGATGAACCAAGGTCCAGAACAGCTGAGCAATTTGCCCAGGATCACACAGCAGAAAGTGGCAGAGTTGGGACAGTACCAACCACTCCCTCACCTTCTTTGCCCACTTTCATCACCACTAGTCTCATCACCACTCCCATCATCCTGTCCCTCTCCAACGTCCCTGTGTCATTCACCAGGAATCCCCTCAGTCCATCTTTCATACTCTGTGAAGTCCCTTCCCCCACCCCTGCTTGGGTGCTTGATACAGAAAATGAGAGAGAAAGAGAGGGGCCGTCTGGGGACCCACTGCAGGCCCTGCCAGCAAAGCACCTCGCTTGCGTCACCAGCTTCCGGTGCCTACTCAGAGCTGCTCAGCACCTTGGGGCACCCCGTGGTGATTGCACTGGGGCTCCCTCCTTAATCCTCTCTCTACTCTCAGCAGCCCCCTACCCCCTGCCCTAGGTCCCCTGCAAGGAGCAGATGGAGAGGAGGAGACCAGCGGGTTATCAGGAAGCTCACATCTTATTAGGGCAGGATGGAGTAGGGGATGCATTGGGGAGGGGTGCAGGGCCTCATACCTGAGAAAGAAGGAGAAGGCAGACTGGGTGGGTGGGAACTTAAAGACTGTGAGAGCTCAGAGGGGGAGGGCATCTGGGAGGCTTCCAGAACTGGCACTGAAGCATGGGGAACACAAGCAGAACCTGAAGAGAGGGGACGCTGCAGGCAGGAGCTGTCCCGGCAGTGCTGGGTAATAAGTGGTACAAGGAGATGAGGATCTGGGCAGGAGTGGGGTTCATGGTGCCACAAGGGGAAGGACCTTGTGTGCTAGGCTAAGGAATTGGATTTTAGCTTGAGGGTCGTGGCCTATGGCCTGTAGGCGAATTGGAGGGAGCAACACTGCAGGAAGACCTGGACGAGGCCTGGGCAGCCAAGGGTGGTGTTGAAGGTTAAGCTCTGGGTAAGGCTCCATATATGACTCCCATAGGACAGGGAGTCAAAAGAGGGGTATAGTTCACTCACACGTGGTTTTTGTGAACATGTTGGCATTTTACTGTTAGTAGATGGGGGAGGACACCATTCTTGTTCCTTCCATCTGGACCCGCCTCTCAGGAAGAAGGAAGGTTAGGACCACTTTATAGATACGGAAGTAACCAGTTCCTGGGCTGCCAAAACAGCTTGGTCCCAGTACAGAGCTGGGAGACTGAATGAGAGCTTCAGAAGGCCAAGGGAAAGAAAGGAATCATGGAGCCCTCCTGGACCCCCTGGACCTCCCCCGACCCCACCACACACTCCTGGGCTGCCTCAGCCCATCCCCACACAGCATGTGCATACAACACATATGCACTCTCATGAGGATCCTCAGTGCCCCCAGCACACACTCATACTCACACTCACTCTCCCATGGAGACACTCAGGTGTGTGCTCATGTGTGCACACACAGGCACAGACACAGACACAACAGAGTGCAGTCACAGACTCAAAGACATCCACACACCCACACTCATAGTGTCTATATGTGCAAATTCATACATGTACAGAGGACACTTGAGTTCACATACCCAAAAGCCATGCACACACTTCTGCCCTCCCCCATATGTAAACACACCACCACCAACAGTCACACATAGCTTTTTGCTCACCAACAGAAATATACACTTGCACCTACTATTGCTAATCAAGGGTTTGTCTGGGACCCACTGGCAATACTCAGTGGTGGGCACTGGAGCTGTAGAGAAGGTCGAGAGCCCAGCACAGCCCCCACGCCCCTCACCCTCACCTAGTTCAACATGGCTAGTTGCCTGAACACTCCATCCCCATGTAAGGAGCTGGTGTGGCTGGCACAGCTGGGGGGAAGCGTGGGCAGAAATCACGCATCAAATGCCAGAGACCAAGGGCCGCCTACTCCTCAAAGGGACTTATTATCCCAGAACTGAAGAACAGAGCCAAAGACTCCTTCCACACAAAGAGTCTGCAATCAAGATGCCTGGATCTGTGAGCTACAGAGAGGCCCAGAACTCAGCCAGGCAGCCCTGCACCTGGACTGCATTTTCCTCAGAGAGCCCTCCCTCCATCCACTGCATTTCCATCAGGCCCCAACATTCCTAGCAGGGCTCCCTGGTTTCCTTGCTTGCATTTAGCATCATCTGCAGTTCTATTCTTATTTTGCCTTCTCGTTTGTCTGTCTCCCCCACTCCTCCAGACTGTATGGTCTGTGAAAGCAGGTCCTCTTTGGTCTGTGTGTTTGCAGCGCCTAGCACACAGTGCCTGGCAGTGCTTGAGAAACAGTCTTCAACTGATGGATGGGTGGATGGGTAGATGGATAAATAGATAGATGGATAAATAGATCAATACCAACAGCAGAGACTCAGAGATGGGAATGAGGCTTGAAGAAGGAGCTGGTGAGTTAGCCCTCCCAAAAGATCTGCCCTGTGGCACCCCCTGTACCCTCTGCACCCTCTGCTCTTGAGGTCTGGCAGCAGCTGGGAGGTCCAGGCCTGTCTGCGCTGCCTCTCAGAGGATGTGAGATCCTGTGGCCCCGGGAGCACAAGGAAGCAGGATAGGAACTGTCAGATACAAGTATGCATTGGGAAGAGGAGTGTCCTAGAGAAGTGCATTTCCGCTGGGGTAGGAGGGCATGGGCTTGGAGGCGAGGCAGACCATGAATAATCTAAATACCTTTCAAGAGCCCTTCACTGCCCAGAGTGTTTGAGGAGATGTGGAAACAGTCGTTGGGAACTTCTCCTGACAGCCAAAGCCCTGGGTAGCACCTTACTCAACAGCATGCACCCCACACCTCAGCCTCACCAGGATCACACTCTTCCCCCAAAAGTCCACCACCCTTTTCCCTCCCTGCCTTTGCTCATCCTCTTCTCTCTGCCTAGAATATCTTTTCTCTTCTTCTCTGCCTGTTGACCTCCTACTCATGCCCCTCAACCCCCCTAAAATGCTGTCTCTACTGTGAGGCACCCCTTGCTGCTCCAGCCTCTGTCACTAGAGCACCCGCTAGCAGCATTTATTTCTTTTGACCAGCGGTGGTCTCAGAGTGTCTCCGCCTTCCTCAAAGTTGAGAGTTTCTAGAAGGCAGAAATGAGTCTGGTTCCCTTCTCTACTCCAGCACTCAGCCTGGAGGAGAGTCCAGAGCAGAGTTTTCTTAGGGTGAGTTAAATTCAAGTGATCTGACTCCATCTCCCTCCCCAGTGCACAACATACACATACACACAGGCTCTTCTCCCCACAGGAGGAGGTTGAAGCCTGGACTTCTGGCATAATCTGAGCCAAAGTGGATGGTGGTCATGGCAATCATCCTCCTGCCCACAAGATGAGCAACTTTCCAGATATCTTCCCCTTGGGGGAGTTGCTTCTCTTCTGACTCAGCCCTCATAGCCCCAGGAAGTCTTTCTCAAGAACCTGACAACCCAGACTCTTTTTCCTCAGCAAAGGTGGGCAACCAAGCCTCTGCCTCCAACCTTGACCTCTGTGCTGGCCCTGGTCCTCTTCAAAGAGACCAGCTCCTACACAGATTGGGATCAAAGGAGGGAGGGAAGCAGTGCTGAGAACTCTGTGCCAATAGCAGATCTGTTCCCTGTGGGAACAGAAGCTGGGGGGCGGGAGAAACCAAGGGGGACGCTTCTCCCTCGCTCAGGCAGATGGGGTGCTGAGGAGGAGACCAAGCCAAGTACCCCTTCCTTCCCCTCCTCTCCCTTCCTCTTCCCATGGTGCCCCCCTCCACTCCACCCCACCGCCCCCCACCTCCAGCAGTTCTGGAAAGGTCAGGTGCCTCAGAAACCTTTAATTCTGTTTTAATGAGCTCAGAGGAGTCCCTGGGTGCACCAAGAACAGCTCATTTATCTGTCCGTACCCCAAGTCTGCCCCATATTCAGGTAATGGTGATTCGGGAAAGCTAACCTCTGTTCCTAGGACAGGAAAAAGATTTTGAACACCCTTCCACACACACCCATAAAAGAGAAGAGCCTGAAGAGCAGCAGATCCCGCCCCAAAAGCCAGCCTGGGCCAGCAATTTTGTCCTGCCCATTCAAGGTGGGGCAGAGGGGTGGGTTGTGGAGGAATTCCGAGACTTCTCCCAGATGCCTATTTCCTCCAGCTCCAGCCCAGCTTGCTGTTCTCAACACACACACACACACACATACACACACACACACACACACACACGCACACACAGGGGCTCCATCCACTGCTCCCTCCCCTGCTCTCCTCTCCACCCATATCACCCCACAAGGGCTCTTACCAAGATGACGGCTGCCACAGCCCCAGCCTCCTTGTCCACCAGCGGTATGACCAGCACTGAGGGGGAGAGGGCAATGAGGTGGTCCTTTGGGGCCAGTGAGGCTCAGAGATACTGAGCCGGGACCCAGGGAGGGAGACAAAGACATAGACAGAGGCTGGGACAGAGACAGAGAGAGACCCAGAGACCCAGAGAGACAGACAGGGGTGTCCTGAGGCAGCAACAAAAACAGCCACAGCAACGACCCCTGCATGGAAGGAAACCCTCACTTGATAGCTTTGTTGTGATCCTCCCAGCAACCCTGAGAGGGAGGGAGGCAGGTAAGGCTGAGCACCCCTGTTTTACAGATCGGGAAACTGAGGTTCAGAAAGGGGAAGTGACTTGCCCAAGATCACACAGCAAGTCAGGTCTCCTGACTCCCAGTCTTGTGCACTTTCCACATCGAGACAGAGGACAGAGACCTAGAGAGACTGAGACACGAGGCAGAGAGACATGGCGGACAGGGGGCATGGAGAAGAAGAGAAAGAAAAAGAGAGACAGTGACAGAGAGAGCATGATAACAGCTACAGCCCATCTAGCAACAGGCACATCATCATCACTGTGGCCACTGGCCACCAAGCCCTAGTATGTGCCAAGCCCTTAACATGCATTGTTTGCTCCTCCTTGCAACATCCCCTCAAGGTAGGTTCTATTTTCCCCATTTTACAAATCAGGAAATTGAGGCTCGGAGAGGTTAGTAGCACAATAGAGAGAGAATTAGATGGAGGGATTGCTACAGACACAGAGCAAAAGAAAGGAGATTGAAAGATGAAAACAGGGGTAGAAGACAGATGTGATTTGGGGAGCAGGGGCACAGTCCCTTCCTGCTCCTGCCCAGCTCCCAGCCCCTACCTTGGGTGTCAGGAGCCAGCGGGGCTACCAGCTTGGCCAAAGTTTTCTCCTGTAGGTCTGAAGGACCCAGTCCATTGCAGCCCAGCCGCTTCTGGGAGATCACGGCCTCTCTGAAAAAAAAAAAAGACATGATCTTACCTCTCAACCCCTGGATCAAAGAGGACAGGCCCTAGCCCAGGGACATACAGCAGGTTGGATTCTGCACATCTGCAAGGATCTGGACAAGTTGACCTGTTACAGGGCGGACACGAGGAGGGCAAATACAAGAGTCGGGGACCCTGATTTCTCCATAGAGGCGCAGACAGCCACAATTTGGCCTCCGGTGCCTCTTGCTGGTAGGTATGTGAAAGGTAACTTAGGGCCCAGCACAAATCCCCAGAGCAAGAAAAGCAAGGGCGACTCTGCCGCAGGCAAGTGATCTGACCTCTCTGAGCCTCCCAGGGAGAACTAGGATGGAGGAGAGTAGAATCTTAACTAACACCTTCCTCAGAAAACCATTCTAGAGCCACTTTTGGTGCTAAGCAGGGGGAATCTAGAGATAGTCGTCATACCTAAAGTTTATCAGACATTCCCTTTGTGCCATGCATAATCCAAGCAACTTACATAGATAAACTCAGAATTCCCAGCAATGCTCTGAATTAAATATTATCATCATCATCTCCATTTTCAGGTGGAGGAACTAAGGCACTAAGAAGTTAAGTAAACTGTCCAATGTCACATGGCTAATAAGTGGTAGGGCCAGCATTTGAACCCAGGTAGCTGGCACCAGAGCCCACACTCCTAACCAGTATGCTTAAAGCTTCCTAAAGACCCGAGGGGGTGTGAGTCTCCAACAAGGGGTTAGCATGAATGTTGAGGAGGCAAGGGCGTAGGTGTGATGGAGGGAAGGGGAGGTGGATGTGGGGAGAATGTGTTTCTCTCTGCCCTCACCACACATGTCATCTTCTGCCATCATCACCCCGCCTCCCCCCACCCCCACCCCCGACCTTGCCTCTGGCTCTTCCTGCTTAATTAAGTGCTTGATTTTTCACCAAATGTCACTTCTTGATGAATAATTGTCCTGGGTTCCTCATCCCTCATGCTACCTCCACTGAATTGTGTTTACAGAAGATGCCTGGCCTAAAGAGAAGAGAAACTTGGGGGCGGGGAGTTGGAACTCCATTGTGTGCATGTGGGGTCACTAAGGGGAGCCCAGCAAAGGTCAAATGAGGAAAAGAGGGACAGCCTGTAAGTCTTCAGATCATGAGATCATAGCTACTAGAGAAATCGAGGTTGAGTATCTTGGTCAAGGTCATACAGGCTTCTGAATCAGACCTGTTTGCTCCTGGCCTCTGGTTTTGAATCTATAAGAACTATCAGTGTCTCCCACCTTCCAGCCATCACTCCCTGGATCTTCAGGCTCCTGGCATGCTGGGCTCCAGTTATGGGATCTCTGATTGTGCCAAAACCCCCAGGAACGAATAGGGGTTTAGGTTGGCAGAAAGGCAACAGCAGCCACTTTTCCTGATGACTAAACTGATAAAGGCTGGGGCTTCATGGAGGCAGGGGGCTAGCCTTGATGACTCTAAGCCAAAATCCCTCTTATGGATCCCACTCAGGCACTTGGCCTGGGACTATCTGGTTATTGGGCAGCCACAAGGTGGCGCTGGTCCCTGCATTGCTCATCAGTGAGAGTGGCAGCTTTATCCCATGACCCCTAACTCTGCACTTCCAAACCCCTAGGACCCAGGGCTGCCTTGGCCACTCCCCCTCCTCCACCTCCCAACCCCCTAAAGACACGCTGATGAAGAAATCTGCCTTGCTCTCAGCCTTTCTTCTCTTCTGCACAAAACTTCCTCTGTGCTCATGGCCTCGTGACTCTCCAGTTCCCCATCTCATAAGCTCCAGACCCCAGATACCCAAAGGCTTCCTGGAGACTTACCCTAGATGTCCCTGAGGTTGTCAAAGGCACCCAGTCCCAATCTGAACTTACCCTCACCACCACTACCCCCAAGGTGGCACAGCCATCCGCCGGTCCCTAGTAGCATACTCACAAACTGTTCTAGCTGCCTCCCTCTTTCTCACCTTCCCCAGCCAGCGGGTGAGTCACCTCCCAACTGTCACCTACTTTTTCCATTCTCAAGCCACAGCCAAGCTGAAACAGAATTACCTTTCCCTCGACCCTGAAGCAGACGCTCCCCTTGCCTCCTGCCTCCTATGGGGTCCCTTAAATCCATCCTCTATATGAGACCTCTAAAGTACTTATGGGATCATTCTACTTGAAGTCTTTAATTCCACAGAGTATTTATTCGGGGTCCTTCTGGGTCAAGTTTGGTACTGAGGACTGAGATGGGAAGAGGAGGCAGACATATACCTGACTCCAGGAGCTCCAATGTTGTGTGGGGACTGACATGCAGACCCCAGCTTGAGTGCAGGAGTGAGGGCTCTGACAAAGGGAGGAAGAGTGAGACCAGCCTACCTTGGTGCAGGATGGAAGTGGGGTCAGAAGGCTTCCTAGAGGGGAAGATGCCTGATTTGAGTCCTAAAGGACATTCAGAGGTTATGAAGGCAGACAGGAAAAGATGTGCAGGCAGAGGGAACTGTCTATGCAAAGGCGTGGAGGAGAGAAAGAATGTGTGTCTGCCAGGTGGTCCAACCGCAAGGAGGTTGATGTGGCTCGACATCAGGGAGCAAGGCTGGAGAGGGGCCAGGACCTTGAGGAGCTAGGCTTGATCCTGAGGGCAATGGGAGCCCCAGGATGAACTTAAGCAGGGGAAAGTAAAGGTCAGGTTTGACTGTTGGCTGCTGGGTAAAACGCTCACCTAGAGAGGAAGAGTCGGAGAGACTGGGAACCCAGCCTCAGTGAGTACTCCACAGTCTCAGAGATCCCTGGATAGCAGAGGAGAGGCTGGGCTGGGGCAGGTCAACCTTGACTGAACCCAGATCTCCTACCGAGTGCTGGGGTCTCCAAAGATCTTCAACCCTCAGGAGTCCTGCAGCTTCGCACCTTGCTCTGCAATCTGCTCTTCCTGGCCCAGTCATATCCCATGGCCCCGGGCAGGGCTGTGCCAGGCCATGCTCACCTCAGACTACCCACATATAAGCTCTTTTCCTCTGCTGCACCCTTCCCAGAACTTCTGCACCCCCACCCCCCAGCAGATGAGGGTGGGGACTTCATTTACTGCTCACATCCCCAATGGCTCTCTCCTCAACTCAGAACCCCCCACCTCGACTCCTCTCCCCTCCTGACTCTCTTCTTCCCACCTCTCCTCCTCCCACTGACAGGCCGATGGTGGGGGTGAGGGGACTCCACACCCCAGAGCCAGCTGTCCAGGTTGAAGGCTAATGACTCAGCCCTGGGCACCTGGGAGGTCATGATCTGCCCTGCTGAAGATAAAGACAGATGGGCACAGAGTGGAGAGAAATGGGTGTGAATTTTATGATGGTTCCATCCATTTAACAACTATTTGTTTAGTGGAGAGAGTAGAGGGAAAGGCTTTCTGTTGGTGAGGTCAATGGCCTGGAAAGAGCTGGGTGCCCAGGCCCCTTTCTTTGGTATGGTCCATCCCTTTTACTAAACCCCTCCCCAACCACCCTCAGCCTTGATCTGACCTTTTATTTCTTGAAGACAAATTGTGATTCAGGCCAGGACCTGGACCCTCCTTTACCTCTCTCTTTCCCAGAGTGTGAGACTCCAGAGATGGGAACACACTATTCCCTGTGTCCCTTGTGACAAATCAGAGGGACAGAGAGATTTTGCAGTGAAAGGGGACCAGGTCAGCTCTGAGGAAGAAATTTCTTAAGGTTGGGTTGTGAGACCCCCAAGTGGCAGTGGAGGGAGACAACCAGCTGGGGATGGTGTGGGCGGCGTCTCCATTGCAGCTGAAAGGCCCCGGGTTTCACTGTGCTCAGCAGTGGGTAATCAGAAGCTTTCAGATGGCAAGAGACACAGTAAGAAGAGGAAAGCAGCAAGGCCGGAGACTGAAATAGGCTGGGAGGTAGAGGCGGAGCACCAATATGCTTAAAGCTTCCTAAAGACCCGAGGGGGTGTGAGTCTCCAACAAGGGGTTAGCATGAATGTTGAGGAGGCAAGGGCGTAGGTGTGATGGAGGGAAGGGGAGGTGGATGTGGGGAGAATGTGTTTCTCTCTGCCCTCACCACACATGTCATCTTCTGCCATCATCACCCCGCCTCCCCCCACCCCCACCCCCGACCTTGCCTCTGGCTCTTCCTGCTTAATTAAGTGCTTGATTTTTCACCAAATGTCACTTCTTGATGAATAATTGTCCTGGGTTCCTCATCCCTCATGCTACCTCCACTGAATTGTGTTTACAGAAGATGCCTGGCCTAAAGAGAAGAGAAACTTGGGGGCGGGGAGTTGGAACTCCATTGTGTGCATGTGGGGTCACTAAGGGGAGCCCAGCAAAGGTCAAATGAGGAAAAGAGGGACAGCCTGTAAGTCTTCAGATCATGAGATCATAGCTACTAGAGAAATCGAGGTTGAGTATCTTGGTCAAGGTCATACAGGCTTCTGAATCAGACCTGTTTGCTCCTGGCCTCTGGTTTTGAATCTATAAGAACTATCAGTGTCTCCCACCTTCCAGCCATCACTCCCTGGATCTTCAGGCTCCTGGCATGCTGGGCTCCAGTTATGGGCTCTCTGATTGTGCCAAAACCCCCAGGAACGAATAGGGGTTTAGGTTGGCAGAAAGGCAACAGCAGCCACTTTTCCTGATGACTAAACTGATAAAGGCTGGGGCTTCATGGAGGCAGGGGGCTAGCCTTGATGACTCTAAGCCAAAATCCCTCTTATGGATCCCACTCAGGCACTTGGCCTGGGACTATCTGGTTATTGGGCAGCCACAAGGTGGCGCTGGTCCCTGCATTGCTCATCAGTGAGAGTGGCAGCTTTATCCCATGACCCCTAACTCTGCACTTCCAAACCCCTAGGACCCAGGGCTGCCTTGGCCACTCCCCCTCCTCCACCTCCCAACCCCCTAAAGACACGCTGATGAAGAAATCTGCCTTGCTCTCAGCCTTTCTTCTCTTCTGCACAAAACTTCCTCTGTGCTCATGGCCTCGTGACTATCCAGTTCCCCATCTCATAAGCTCCAGACCCCAGATACCCAAAGGCCTCCTGGAGACTTACCCTAGATGTCCCTGAGGTTGTCAAAGGCACCCAGTCCCAATCTGAACTTACCCTCACCACCACTACCCCCAAGGTGGCACAGCCATCCGCCGGTCCCTAGTAGCATACTCACAAACTGTTCTAGCTGCCTCCCTCTTTTCCTCAGCCAGCGGGTGAGTCACCTCCCAACTGTCACCTACTTTTTCCATTCTCAAGCCACAGCCAAGCTGAAACAGAATTACCTTTCCCTCGACCCTGAAGCAGACGCTCCCCTTGCCTCCTGCCTCCTATGGGGTCCCTTAAATCCATCCTCTATATGAGACCTCTAAAGTACTTATGGGATCATTCTACTTGAAGTCTTTAATTCCACAGAGTATTTATTCGGGGTCCTTCTGGGTCAAGTTTGGTACTGAGGACTGAGATGGGAAGAGGAGGCAGACATATACCTGACTCCAGGAGCTCCAACGTTGTGTGGGAACTGACATGCAGACCCCAGCTTGAGTGCAGGAGTGAGGGCTCTGACAAAGGGAGGAAGAGTGAGACCAGCCTACCTTGGTGCAGGATGGAAGTGGGGTCAGAAGGCTTCCTAGAGGGGAAGATGCCTGATTTGAGTCCTAAAGGACATTCAGAGGTTATGAAGGCAGACAGGAAAAGATGTGCAGGCAGAGGGAACTGTCCATGCAAAGGCGTGGAGGAGAGAAAGAATGTGTGTCTGCCAGGTGGTCCAACTGCAAGGAGGTTGATGTGGCTCGACATCAGGGAGCAAGGCTGGAGAGGGGCCAGGACCTTGAGGAGCTAGGCTTGATCCTGAGGGCAATGGGAGCCCCAGGATGAACTTAAGCAGGGGAAAGTAAAGGTCAGGTTTGACTGTTGGCTGCTGGGTAAAACGCTCACCTAGAGAGGAAGAGTCGGAGAGACTGGGAACCCAGCCTCAGTGAGTACTCCACAGTCTCAGAGATCCCTGGATAGCAGAGGAGAGGCTGGGCTGGGGCAGGTCAACCTTGACTGAACCCAGATCTCCTACCGAGTGCTGGGGTCTCCAAAGATCTTCAACCCTCAGGAGTCCTGCAGCTTCGCACCTTGCTCTGCAATCTGCTCTTCCTGGCCCAGTCATATCCCATGGCCCCGGGCAGGGCTGTGCCAGGCCATGCTCACCTCAGACTACCCACATATAAGCTCTTTTCCTCTGCTGCACCCTTCCCAGAACTTCTGCACCCCCACCCCCCAGCAGATGAGGGTGGGGACTTCATTTACTGCTCACATCCCCAATGGCTCTCTCCTCAACTCAGAACCCCCCACCTCGACTCCTCTCCCCTCCTGACTCTCTTCTTCCCACCTCTCCTCCTCCCACTGACAGGCCGATGGTGGGGGTGAGGGGACTCCACACCCCAGAGCCAGCTGTCCAGGTTGAAGGCTAATGACTCAGCCCTGGGCACCTGGGAGGTCATGATCTGCCCTGCTGAAGATAAAGACAGATGGGCACAGAGTGGAGAGAAATGGGTGTGAATTTTATGATGGTTCCATCCATTTAACAACTATTTGTTTAGTGGAGAGAGTAGAGGGAAAGGCTTTCTGTTGGTGAGGTCAATGGCCTGGAAAGAGCTGGGTGCCCAGGCCCCTTTCTTTGGTATGGTCCATCCCTTTTACTAAACCCCTCCCCAACCACCCTCAGCCTTGATCTGACCTTTTATTTCTTGAAGACAAATTGTGATTCAGGCCAGGACCTGGACCCTCCTTTACCTCTCTCTTTCCCAGAGTGTGAGACTCCAGAGATGGGAACACACTATTCCCTGTGTCCCTTGTGACAAATCAGAGGGACAGAGAGATTTTGCAGTGAAAGGGGACCAGGTCAGCTCTGAGGAAGAAATTTCTTAAGGTTGGTTTGTGAGACCCCCAAGTGGCAGCGGAGGGAGACAACCAGCTGGGGATGGTGTGGGCGGCGTCTCCATTGCAGCTGAAAGGCCCCGGGTTTCACTGTGCTCAGCAGTGGGTAATCAGAAGCTTTCAGATGGCAAGAGACACAGTAAGAAGAGGAAAGCAGCAAGGCCGGAGACTGAAATAGGCTGGGAGGTAGAGGCGGAGCACCAAGAAGAGGGAGGTGAAGCTTTCCAGGAAGCCCCTTGCCCAGGCAGCCCTCCAGGATTCTCTTGCCTCCAGCCCTGAGGCCCCTTGCAACCCTTGAAATCCAGAGCTGGACCAGCCCTCAGACGTCAGCGTCCAACCCTGTCATCTCATAGAAGTGTAGGCTGAGGCTCAGAGAGATTGCATGAGATTGTAATTGCAGCCATGTTGTTGTCCTGGATCCCAGATCTCCTGACTGCCAGCCCAGGGTTCTGCTTGCGGACAGACCCAGCCCTGGGGGATGCCGCGACGGCTCCTAAACCTTTTCTGAAAATTAGATCTTCCTTAGTGACAGGGGACTATGGAACAGGCGTCCTAGAGGGTCCCTGGCTGGGCCATGGAAGATAAGTGAAATGTGGGCTGGTGGAGATGGAGATGGCAGGGAAGGAGACAGCACAGCAAGCTCAGGGAGGCAGGAAACCTAAAACACACTAGGAGGATGTAACTGGCCTCTGTGAGCCTGAGGAATAGTAGGGGCACTGGCAGGAGGGGCTGCATAGCTGGTGGCCTGCTGTCCCCATGGCCCGTTTCCACCATGCCTCCCCATACCGCCCTTAGCCCAGTCTCTGCCCTTCCTCTTGGCCCTTATCTGTCTTTATGATTCACCTCCACCTCACATCTGCTGCTGTTTGCCAGCCCTCCAGGGTTCCTGGAGGAGCACCCCCTGCACTGGGCACTGCCAGAGCCTCAGGCTCCACCTCAGTCTGGGGCAGGTGCCTCGGCCTCCTGACAGGGCCAGAGTCACAGAGGTCACCACTGGAAGGACCCTGTACCCAACCCCACTCATTTTCTAGAAGAAGAGACTGAGGCCAGAAAGGAGGTAATTTTTTCTCAAGGTCATCCACTGAGTAAATGTGTCGGGACTTGGGGCTGGAGGGCCACCAGCAGTCTCTGAGCTCATACTGTGCGCTGGGCACTGCGCTAGGCACGTCATCTATTAACTCATCGAGCCAATGGATCCTGTTATCTGTAGTCTCCATTCTATAAGAAAACAAGTTTGGAGCGGGTCACGGTGAGGCAGGGATGAGGCTGGGCTACAATACAGGCCTATCTGACTCCCATTCCAGTGCTCTTCCTTCCTCCATATCTATGTCTCAGCCCTAGTGGAGGTTGTGGGCTCTTTGTCAGATGTGGAGAGAGGAAAGCGGGGCACAGATTTCACCCCCAAACCTTGCCAGCCTAAATAAACTTTGTCTCTGTGGCTGGGATGCCCCTGCTGCAGCATCCCTCACCCACCTCACCTCTGGGCCTCCTAGGATTTCTGAACCCTGTCTCTAGCAGGCACTTACCTTCCCATTTCCACCAATCTCTGGGCTCATTGCATTGGAACATTCACTCTTAATTGTCTTTTGTTGTTGTTGTTGTTGTACCTTTTCCAAAGACTTCACT
This sequence comes from Pteropus vampyrus, assembly GCF_000151845.1. NCBI lineage: Eukaryota > Metazoa > Chordata > Mammalia > Chiroptera > Pteropodidae > Pteropus > Pteropus vampyrus. The sequence continues at coordinate 1,606,893 of NW_011889092.1, read as the reverse complement.
GAATTTTAAGTGGTCGAGACTTGGGGGATTCAGAAAGGGCTGCTGATCTAGAAGTTCAGAGGCCCCTCTAAGATGCCTGGATCCCAGACCCACTCTCCAGCAGTAGAAAGCCTGAGGTGGGTGTTCGAGGGCTCAGAAGGGGCAGAGGATGCTTCCTCTACCCTCTGAGCTCATTTTCCTGCATCCCTCTCCCAGGAGAGGCTTCCCGGCCACTTTGAGGAAACTTCCCGATGGGGCAAGTTCATACTAAGCAAAGTTCTTGAGAATTAGGAGTGGGGGTGCTGGCTTAGAGGAGACAAGAGGACGTTATAGCATTGTTTTTCCTTAAGGTTCCAAAGACCTTCCAGCCTTATCTTTCCATCTTACAGATGGGAGAGTAGAGGCCAGAGCGGGACACGGCTGGCTTGGTTGACACAGTCCTTAAGGAGAGGAGTTGTTAGGAGATGCTGAAGGAGAAAATGTCACCTACCACTCACCCCATGGGAAATCGAATGGGAGAATAGAAGATGGGAAAGCTCTGGGCTATTGGAGAGGCGCCAGCCCCTTCCATGAGTAAGGGTTGGGGGAGAGACCAGCATCCAGGATTCCAGGATTCCAAGTCCCAGGAGGGGCCTCAGGACCACCAGCATCCCCAGAATCTTGACCTCCGGCATCCCCTAACAGCGGTTCTTTGCATGGCCTCTGTGAAGGGTGAGTGTCATGCCAGCCTCAGCTGCTACCTGAAAGAGCCAGGTAGTTGGAAAAGCTCTTCCCGAGGGAGTGAAGCGCTGCCTTCTAGTAACAACCCCCTGGTGCCCACTCAGCTTTCAGCTTCTGACCCAGTGCTCCCTGGCCCTCCATGGCCCTGTGGTGCTTAGAAAGCAGTGAGCACGTCCTCCGTGCCCTGCGCTCCTGGGGACCAGCACTCCTGCCCATCTATACTTTCTCATCTGACAAGTTCGACTTCCCCTCCTTGTCTCCTGAATAGCCAGGAGCCAAGAGACTGTGTCCAGGCCTGGCTCTGCGTCATGCCAGGTATGTGGCATTGGAAACATCTCCTGATATTTGCCCACCTGAAAAATAAGGAGGCTGAATTCGATAGGCTCAGAGGTGTCAGGGGACCATAGGGCACCGAGCCCAATATTCTATCATAATGAAAACAAAACCAGACATTTAGTATTCATTACGGGTAGTTTTAAATGCTTTACATGTGTTAAACTCATTTAATCCTTCCAACAACTCTATAGTACCATTATTATCACCATTTTATAAATAAGAAAACCTAGGCACAGAGAGAGGTTGGGTCCCTTGCCCTGGGTTATACAGCTAGTAAACGAGAAAGTGGGATTTGAATCCAGGCAGTTGGGCT
>NW_011889092.1:1593496-1604730 GCF_000151845.1 Pteropus vampyrus | reverse complement strand
TTAGGGTGGAAAAACTCATGAACTTAGCATCTCGCCTTCTCCTCTTAGAGGGGGGTTCTGGGCAGGCAGTGATCCATGATCCTGCCGGCTTTTTTTACCTATCACTCCAAATTCAAGGCACCAGGGAAAGGGTCTGAAGGGCTAAAGGTGCAGACAAATCCCCTACGTGCACCCCGGGGTGTTTCCTTGCCATGATTCCAGCCTCAGCAAACAATAACTGAGTGTCCACTCAGGGTCCTACTGCAGGAGGGGCTCAGAAGGCCCCCGGAAGCTTCCCTCCTATCTTGGAGACACAAAAATACTCTACAAGAAACCGTACACCATGACCAAAGCTGAAACGGCTTCCTGGAGGAAGTGACATTAAAGCTGTAACTGGAGTGGGAATTAGACACATTCAGGGAGTGGTTGAGGCACAGAAGAATGGCTTCTGGGTTGAGTAGCAGGTATATAGGTGTGAGAGCACTGAACATTTATGGAACTGGCAGTGAGGGTAGGGGCAGGAGGTGGGCTTGGAGTCAGCAGGAGCCGAGCTAGAAGGGCCTATAAACCAAGCTGGGGGAGGATGTCAGGGGCTGCTGCCGGGTGGAAGGGGGTGCAGTGAGCCCTGGGAGACAAGAACAGGTTTATATTTTGGAATGATCATTCCCCAAAGTGAGATCAAAGCTCTGCTCAAAGCTTATCAAGTCTTCGGCTTGTCATTCTGCCCTCCCCAAGGGTCCAGAGCAGGTTCAACTTTGGCACCAGGCTGTGTCTTGGAAGAAGCAGTTGCCCTCACTGACCCACAGGCAAAAATCCACATTCCTTCCAGGCAGGACTGGCTGTCCTTAGGGATCCACAACCAGCTCCGTTCAGCACTGTCTTGCAGAGACTCCACTTCCCACACTGTGCGTGATGAGTGAGACCCAGATGCCAGTGCTGTCCAGCAGAACTGGCGCCCCAGTGATGGGGCACCCACATGCTCAGCTAAGTATCCTGAGGGATGCTGTTCTCTCAGTGGGTGAATGAGGACTCTCTTCTCTGCTGATGATATCAGGGAAGGCTTCTGGAGGTGGTAACATTGGAGCTAGGTGTTGAAGGCCCACTCTCAGTAAGGGTGGAATCCTCAGCTGAAGCAGTTGTCTTTTGCTGTTGTGACAGTCCACAAGCCTGCCAGCCACTCTTGCTTCCAGCCAGTCCCCATCCTCCCCCAAGCCCCAGGAGGTGGCCCAGTCTTCCTTCCAGGGAACCTGAGCAAGACACAGCGGTGGTGTGGGCTGGGGATAACAGGGCCTGAGGGGAGTGAGAAGGATAGACACAGGCCTGGAGCCCACTTGTCCCCCTGGGTGAGAGTCTAAGTGGTGAGTTTAGGGATAAAGAAATCAGTGGGAAGGAGGCCATCCCTCCTCACCTATATCTAGCCTTCTTCTTGTCATCTGGCCCTTTCAGCAGCCTGGGAGGGACCTGTGGGATTTTTCCCAAAGAGGTTGAGAGACCCCACAGTACCCCGGGTCATACAGAGAGTCCTTCCTTGTCATAGAGAGGGGTGGATGATCTAGGGGTGGGGAGGCAGGGAGGACAGCTCCTCACTTCACTTCCGGATGTCCATCTGCCTCCCACCCCCTCACTCTCAGCACTCTGGGTTAAAATTAGCTGAGTTTATTGGAAAGAAGGAGGGAACCATTTCAGATACATCAGCACCATCTGCATTTGGGGCTGCCTGCCACAATGGGTGCTGATGAGGGAGCCAGATGCCAATGGTTGTCCTCACTGGGGAGGGATTTGGGGTGGGGAGGGTTTAGGGAGACCCCCTTCCCTACCTCTCCCCTTCTCTGAGGGTAGAGCAGATCTCTCATTTCCTCACATAGGAACTGAGCCTCCCATGCATCCAGGCAAAGTCAGGGTTTCCCTAGCCCATACAGGTCTCTCGGATGGGCCAAAGTAGATATTGCCCACTGTCCCAGGAACTTAGTCACCTGGACCACAGCTGCCTCCAGCTTTGGGGATACAATTAATCTAGTGCAAGCATCTATGCTGGCACAACCGAGCGCACTGCCTGTGAAGACCTGGCCAGTCACCTCCTCTCCCCGTCCCACCCAGGACAGCCTCAATGGCCACTGAGGGGCCCAGAGAAGCCTTGCAAATGCTGACCTGCCAACGTCTCCACCCCCTCCTTTCAAGATGTTTCTCCACCTCAGGCCAGATGTTGCCTAGGTCCCATCCTCTCTGAGAGGATTTATTTTTGGGTGCCAACACACCTACTTCCTGCCAAATTCATGCTCAATAAAGCCCACTCATTAGCCTTCCTCCTGGGCTCTGACCTTCTAGGTTTTGAGAAGGTAGAGCTGAGAAGAGGAAATGGGAGTGCTTAGGTGCCAAGCTCTACTTGTCCCTGTCATGCTGTGTGATGTTGGGGGAAGAACCCATCCTCTCTGGGCCTCAGGGAGTTCATTCATCAAGTAGATTCAGACACAATGGGCCCTAGAGGGGGAATCATCTTCTGAATTACTCTTATTTCCTAGAGCAGAGGTTACCCTTAGCTAGTATCTAGAGTAGAGTCCCTATTCCAGGCTATGGGAACTCACTTTAGGCATCTCCTCCTCCTCCAGGAAGTCTTCCATGCCCCTTAGGTTGGGTCAGACTCCCTCCTCAAGACTAATAGTTTCCTGCTTCCCTTTATCTGGCACGACTGAGACACTGCTGCTTTGGGTATTGAGGGCTAGTTTATCCATTCTACTATCTAAAGGATGAACAGTGGCCATTGGATCCAGGCTGGGGAGTGGCTTGGGGTAGCTGAAGAAGGGTATAGTTTCCTCACCAAGACATTCTGGGCCAGGCAACCATACTAACCAGGTGACCATGGGCCCAGGTAACCACTCTCCACCTACCCCACTTCAACCTCACCCATGGTGTTGGAATGGGCTAGAGAGAACCTTAAAGTTAAAGGTTTCTAGATGTCAGGAGGCTTGTTTAGCCTCCTGTCTCCAGGCAGGACACTTTAACTTGGCACAGATCCATTCATCCAGGCTGAGCCCCATTTCCATTTCAGCACCTCCCAGACCTGGCATCAAGGAAGTTCTTTTGCATGTCTGCTCTCAACCCCTCCTATTGTACATACTCCAAAGCCCACCTGATGCCATTATGTCCTAATTGTCATCCTAGGTGAATCCATTCTATTATCTGAGACATGTTAGCTCAAAGTCTCCTTCTGTCTCAGACATTTCAGGATTCCTATGTAAGCTCATTCTTTGGGGCTCGGCTTCAGCTCTCTTCTTCCAGAAAGCCCTCTCCAAACACTCAACTAAACCCTCCACTTCGCCATGAGAGTCCTCCGAGCAGGGACCCTGCTTCTTCATTCCTTCTTGACCCTGTGTGAGGTACAGCCAGGAGTGGGCAAAGGTCTGGGGAGCAGGGGAAATGTGGAGCCAGGCACCTACCACTCTGGGAAGCACGGCTGAGAGGGCCTCCTTGACAGCCCGGTGCAAGCCCGCAATATTGATGACGGAGCCAAGGCTCAGCAAAGCATCCTGGAAGAGAGAAAAGGGCAGTGAGGGCCTTTGCCAGACAGGCCAGAGGCAGCCCCTTCTGAGTACAAACTCCCAGTCTAAACCAGACCCCAAGGCTCTAAGATACTAGAATCTCAAGATCTGAGTATCTCAGACTCCAACAGGTCGTAAGGCCCTAGAATGTATGTCCGAGTCCCCTCATCTCACAAATAGGGAAACTAGGACTCAGAGAAGGGCCAGGGACCTGGGAAAAAACTCACAGTGAGTCAAGTGGTCAAGTCTAGACTAAATCTCAGGTCTCTTGTCCTTTAGCCAGGCACAACTCTGGCATGGTAGGGAAAGTACAAGCTTCCACATTAAAACAAAGCAAAGTAAGCAAACCAAAAATACCCCAAATTTGAATCCTGGATCCACTATTTATTAGCAGTACATGCCTTGGTCAGGTCACTGAGTCACAGTCTTCTACGCATTAATTGGGGGCAACTATAGCTATAGATATAGGCTGATATGAAGATAAATAAAACTGAACCCTAAAAGTGCCTCCCAGATTACTCACAGAGAGTAGGTGCACAGCTAAATATCTGCTGAATCTGGGTCCTACTCACTTTCCCCAGGAGGGAGGTGGTCTCCTCCAGTCTCATTTTTCAGCCTAGTGAGGGGCTAGGTTAGGAGTAGCATGAGTCCAAGCGGGGCATGACCCCACAAGGTGGGAGGAACACAGCTGAGCCAGCCCCTGGCAAGATGGGAGGGGAAGGAGAAGTCAGCCTTGACTGCTTCACAGCCTTCCATCCCAGGAAGAGGCCTCGTGTCGTCCTTGGAGAGCCGGAACAAGAACAAGAATGGTCCCTGCTTCTTGCTCTATTAGCTTGGCCAGAGCCACAGTGATCAAAGAGAAAGGTAATGGAACAGGGGATCCAAGGCCAAGGCAGGACCATGACTCATACCGTCCACTCAGCCATGCTCTCCCTGCTAGCCTGCTAGCCCTTAGAACTTCTTTCTGATGTCTTCCCTGTGGATGGCTGGGTCTGTGTTCAAAAAGCAAAGTGATTATCTATTGGATGAAATAGACATGGCTTGGCTCCCATCCATGTGAAAGTGATATGAGATTGAGGGTCTTAGAGGGCCACAAGCTCATCATAAGCCCATAGTGTAAGTTTGGCTGATAACAAATTAAAACGCTAAAACTGCAATCCGTATTAATTAAGATATGTTAACCTGAATAGAGAAGTTGACAGTTCCCCTGCTTATAGGCTGATCAGACCATCCCTAGGGTATTGTGTCCCAGGTGAGGACAAGATGAGACTCAAGAGTAAGGAGGGAATTGGAAACTAAGTCCTGCATGTGACTAAGACTGGAGAACCCGGGAGAGCCTAGCCTAAAGCAGGGGTCTCGGTTTTAAACTTCAATCTCTCAGGCTCTCCTAAGCAGGGGGACTGGACCTGTGGCCCCAGCAACAGCCTGGAGACCCATAAGGTTTCACAGAAGGCTGCCCTTGGCCTGGTGGAATGAAGGACCTTGTTCCAGGCAAAGCCACGCTACATAGGCAGAGGCCACCAGAAGAGAGATAAGAAGTGAGCTCCCCATCCCTGAAAGTATGCAAGAATGGGCTAAATGCACATTTTTCAGAGAGGCTACAGAGAAGGAGACCTGCATTGGAGTCCAGACCAGCTCCAGATTTCACCCTTGCATCTTCTTCGCTTCAGTTTCCTCTCTACCCCACTCCTTTCCAGTCCTGTGTTTCCAGGAGTTGGGGGCAGTGAGCTTTCTCCTAGTGTGTGCTCACTTGGCATTGCTTTCCCCAACCCCCAGCCTCCCTTTGATCCTTCCCAATGCTCAAGGATGAAGACACATTTTGATCTCAGAGATAGGACTCTGCCCTTGGACAACAGAAGCTGAGGCTTCAAAACAATACCACCCCCAAATTGGATCAATTGTCCTTAGGCGCTCCTCTTCACAGTGCACACACCCTCAGCACCACACACACCCAGCCGCACAGCCACAGGGCTTCACGCCCTTGTGGAAACACCCCAGCATGCCTTCAGACACCCTCCCAGTACACACACAGACTCACACGAGTGCAGCTATTTCCTTACGGATTCACAGGGCCAGGGCTCAGAAACACCTGCTGGTATCATATACACATAGGTCTTTTGAGGTCAATTCTGTAGATTAAAGAGGGGAGGAAAAGCTGATGTCTCATATAACCCTGAAATGAAGTCTGCCAACCCAGGCTTCTAAGACTAAGGCTCCCAAGGCAGGGCCTTGGAAGATGGTGCTGGTTTAGTCTGCTCCTGGTTGGATGCAGGGTGGGTAGACAAGCTGAGCACAGAGCGGCCCTGCCCCGCAGTGGAGTTTGATATGTGTGTGCTGTGGAAACTGGAGAAGAAGGGCCAAGGTGATGGAGTGAGCCCTGATGTAGGGCGAGAAATTTTTCAAAGCCGCAGGCTTGGGACAGCTAAGTTTCTTCATTTGACAGATGAGGAAATGGAGGCTCAAAGAGATGCAATATCCCATCTGTGGTCAGCCAGCCAGGCAGGGCAGAGCCAGGTCTGGAACCCAAGCCTCTGGATCTCCAGGCCCAGTCTGGTTCCTGCTCTGCACCCTACCGATCGCCAGTTCCCTCCCCAGGTGGCTTAGAGAGAATAGTCTGTCCTTTGTTCCGATTGGTGGGCTCTTCAACCTGTCCTTTACTTGGATTGGGGGATGTCTTGACCTGTCCTTTACTGGAATTGGTGAGTGCCTCTCTGGCCTTTGTTTCGATTGGTCAGTTTTCTGTGACTCTTCAGGTTAAGGGCAGGATAATAGCAATGAGGGGCGAATGGGACAGGAAATTTGGGAAGAGTTGGAGCAGCAGCAGGAAGGGGGATTCGCATCCTTAGTCAGAGTGGGCTGGATGCAGATATGGCCAAAGAAGCCCAGGGCTCTCTGTGAGGCATACGTCTGTCCATTCACTTCTTGGCCCTGCCCTGCCCCCACACCAGGGGTGGCGGGGTTGTGTGCACGAATTGCGGCTGGGAAGGACCACTTCATACCTGGCCCTCAAAATGCTCTTTAAGGCTTTCTCAAATGCCACCTTCTCCCTGAACTTTCCCAGATCTCAAAGCAACCTCGCCTCCACTGCATCAGCTCAGGAAGGAAATCATTCAAATTCCAAAGCCCATGAGGTAGGCGCTCAGAGAGCAGAATGGCTGCCCCAGTGAAGGGAGGAGAGAATCAGTGAGGAGCAGCCTGGAATGACAAGTGGGGATATTCCCAGATGGGATGCACAGGTGGGGAACTAACGAGGCTCCGGTCAAAAGCTAGAGCCCCAGGAAACTTAAAAAGAAGAGGAAAGGGAAAGTTCAGATAGAGCTACACCCACTCTCATGCACATCTACACATGTCACACACATATCGCTATGCACACACCACTGCCCAACATATATGTACACACCCTTACGTAAACATGCACACACACCAATAAAAATGCAACCATATATACAATGTACACACAAATATACACCTAGGCATGTACACACACATACACACGTACACACACAGAGTCCAGGCTCAGGGTGGAGTGAAGGAGGTCACATTTCCTGTCCTCAAAGCTTTTTTTAACAAACATCAGTATAAATGTCAGCATAACAACCAATTTCCCAGACCCCAGGGGAGAATTTATGGTGTGTAGAAAATAGCAGCAATTTCTAGTTCTGTCCCAGATGGACTACAGAAGCTCTGTGTGGCCTTACCAATCCCCTTTCCTCTATGAGCTTCGGTTTCCTCAGTAAAAATGGGTCCTTCCAATGTTACAACATATAGTTCTATGGTTTTGTGTTTTAATTCAGTGAAGATGGGTGGATGGCTATGTGGATGGTTGGAAGGATGGATGAGTGGATGGATGGATGGATAGAACCTTCCTGTTTTCCCCGACTCACTACCTATAGCTCTGTAGTTGAAGGTAGGATCTCTCGGCCATAGACAGTGCCATTCTCCAAGCACTAGTCTTTCAACCCAGGTACCAAGAAAGGGGAGCTTGTTCTGTTCCAGAGGGGTCAGGAGCCAGCACTGGGACTGGATCAAGATTTCTGTACTCATTTGTGCAGGGGAGAGGGTCCAAACTAGATTATTTCTAACTACTTAATGCCTAGGATTGTACAAAGCCAGAGACCGTGGCCTTATTCTTTCTGGTGCCACCAGGATAGGGACTAATGTCCTTCTTGAGGGTCAGTGTCGCTGTCACAACCTGCTCTCCTGTCTTGTCTCCATGAGTTTCTATGTCTTTTCCCACCTCCAAAACCCCACCTATTGCTCTCCTCATTGCCTGGAACTTAGAGTCCATCCCTCCCTCTCTGGAGGGAAGCCTTACAGTGCCCCTCATGGTAATAACATCAAACCCAATGGTCCAGTACCTCCCAAGACTCAAGTTGTGTTACTGGGACAGGACATACATACTGATTCTTCCAGCTCTGCTTATGTTAGATCCCTATGTGGCCTGGCGGGGGGCCCTCCTCTTTCTCCAGGCTTTGGTATGCTCTTCTCTAAATGGATGGGGGTCCTTCAAGATCCTCCAGGACCTTGGAACCCCTCTCCCTCTCTATTCCTCTTTCCTTCCCTCTGGGGCTATGTCTCTCTCTCAGGCTTTGTCTCTCCAATCTCTCTGAGTGGATCTCTCTCCTCTTCTTCAGTCAACGTCCGCCTCTTTCACAGGTTACTCTCTTGTCTCACCTCCAAAAGTCTCTCCTCTCCCACAGCTTCTGCCATTTTATTCCTGTCTGCCCCACGCATTCCTGTCTCTCCTGCCCATCCCTTCCCTAAACCTCTAAGTATTCACCTTGAGAACTTGGGGAGAAAGTATCTGACTCAAAATGAGTACCCATAGAATGGGGAAACTCAGAAAGGTGGCCCCGATGGGAGAAATCAAGGGTGCCAAGGCAGATGCCAACTATACTCTTTTGCTTCCTGCCACTCATTCTGGTGAGTGATGTATACAGTCTCTTATCTTCCCATAGAACCAGAACTTCAAGGGCAAAGCAGCAAATGTGTCTCTGTGCCCAGCATGTGCCTGGCAGCCAGATGCTCCATTAGGGTGACTACAGAATTTCACCAAAGGAAGCCTCCTGGGGACCCAGGCCAAAATAGCCCCCTTTGGCTGGGCCTTGGACCTCAGCCTGAGACCCAGTACCCCAAGCTTACACTGTGACTCTAATAGCCCTCACAGCATACCTAGCCTGATAGAGTCAGGAGACTCTAAAGGGAAGTGGGAGAAGCAGCCCTTCCTTCTCTCCTCCCACCACCCACACCTGCCACCTACCCAAGGAGCCACTGCTAACAGAAATGGTGCCTTACATACTCAGAGAAAAGCTGCTCAGGAGTGCTCAGATCTTATAGCTCTGGACCTCCCCTCGACAAGGCTGAACTGGACCATGGGCAGGAGAATAGAGGAGAGAGGCTTGGAGATCCTTGGAAGACTGGATCTGAAGGAACTGGAGGGAGAGAGACCCAGGCCACAGTTGGACAAGATCGAATGTCAGTGCCCTGCTTGTGTAGGTCATCAGACTTTGAGAAAGGGAATGTACCTTTCTCAAGCACCTACTATGTGCTAGAAGTGTCTCCAGTAGTTCTCAAACTTGACTGTGAATCCCCTGGAGGGTTTATTAACATGCAGATTGCCAGGCCCCATCCCCAGAGTTTCTGATACAGTAGGTCTTGGATGAGGCCAAAAATTTGCATTTCTGAAACATTTTTAAATGATGCTCCTGCTGGCCCTGAGACCATATTTTGAGGCCCAGGGACTGTACTGTCTCTAATCCTCCTACAAACCCTGGGAGGTACCTGTTTGACCATCCCATTTTATAAGTGAGGAGGCTAAGGATCCGAGAGGAGGGGCCTTGCTCAGGTGAGAATGCCCATCCTCTGGCAACAAGTCCATTCCACTCCCACCACGTGATGGGGCCTCCGCAGGGAAGGTCCCAAAGGAGGGTGCTGAAAAGAGAGAGTGAGGCGGGACAGTGGGGCCATTTGGGACCAGGGCACATGGAAAGGGTCACTTGGAGCTCAGGAGTCCAACCCTAAAGGAAAGGCCAACACCACCCCCCCACCTCCCCTATCTTTCTCCTCCTCTCCTTCCTCCTTTATTTCCCCTTTCCTCCTCCCCCACCCCACCTTCTCCCTCCTCCAGCCCTTTGCAGACTCCAGCTTCAGTTGTTACTCCAACAGGGCCGCGTCTCCAGCCTCTGAGCCACACTGGAGACACGTGCACTGTAGAATACACCTGAGCCCAGTCCTGGCGCCCCCCCACCCCCACGAGCATCCACGTCCCTTATGAGCTCGTTCCCCTCCTGAGAGCTTATCCACTCCAGTATTCAGAAACAATTCCTCCTAGGTCCCTCACACTTTCTAAGCCAGTCTCAGCTTCTACTCTAGCTCCAGCCTCCTCCAAAAATGGCCTCCCGATTGTCCCAGACCCCCTTAAGGGTTAGGTTTGGGGGTAAAGGATGAAAAGGGGAAAGGAGTTGGGGAAAGGAGGTAGAAATTGTGTGAACGCTCAGATCTCCGAGGAGCTGACTCACTGGGATCCTTCAGTCTCTAGCATGGGGCTGTGGTCAGGAAAGGAGGAGATAAGGGAATAGCCAGAGTGAGCAGAGGGAGGGAGGGAGGGAGGCAAGAGCCAGATGTGGGGAGGGGCGAGATGGTCCTGGGAGGCAGACCTCAGGTCAGGGGTCCAGGACAGGCTCAGGGCTCCTTCTGTACTCTCTCCACCTTCGGCTGCCTCTCCACATTGCAGAGCCAATAGTATCTCCATCCCTACTGCCCACATTCTATTCCACGCCACTGCCCTCCTCCCAAGGCACATCACTAGCATCACTCTCATCTCTGCTGTCCCAGGCATCTTGGTCAACTGATGCCTCTACTACTGTTCTTGACTCCTGGCCAGGGGCCTGTGTGGGCAGAGTTAGGCACAGCAGGCAGTCACAAGGAGGCAGATATAAGCTTGCTGTGAGTCAGTCATACCACAAAAGGGAAGCCTGGGCAGGAGGGAGGGGCGAGCTCCCTGTCCCCAAGGGTGTGCAAGCGAGGATGGAGGGGTGAGGTGGGGTGGGGGCGTAGGGTTGGTGGGGATTGGCGGGGTTAGGCTGCCAGGCCAGGGAATCTTGCACTAGGGAAAGGGCTTGGTGAGCTTGGCTCACCCTAACTCTGTCCCAAGCTCTCCGTTTTTGTCTCAGTCTCCCTGGGTTCTCCATGTCTGTCCCTCTTGCTGTCTGTTCTTCTCTGGTATGCCTTCTCCCACAGCCTCGCTGCTTGGTCCCATGCCTGTATTTGGCTCTGTCTTCAGGGCCTGGGCCACCCCAGCTGTTCCCCAAATCTCAGAGGGAGGCGGAGTATGAGAAAGAGACTGGAACAAGACAACAGCCAAGAAGGGACCCTGGGGACAGGGGCTGGGGAGACCTCAGGAGTGGCCAAGGTTAGCCTCTCCAACCCTGAGGTGAGGACACTGAAGACAAAGTCAGAGCTAGAAGGAGTGGGGTACACTCTTTCCCTCTGCACTGACTCTTGGCCTTCCTCCTTCTCCCTGCCCCTGCAGGAATGTGCTAGCAATTTTTTGGTTCCTAAAAATAGCCCACTATATTTGGGGTTGGAGTGAGGAATATTCTGGACAGGGTTCATCTCAAGCATGCCTCTGCCTCTGGGCTCCTATGCTTTAGGTCTCCCAGAGTGGAAACCTCTCTGAGCTGTCCCCCACTCTCCAACCTTACCACCCCCGACCCTTCG
>NW_011889092.1:1589956-1592606 GCF_000151845.1 Pteropus vampyrus | reverse complement strand
ACACACACACAGCTGGGTAAACATGTGAGCCCAGGAGATATTGTGCAATTCTTGTGCCTGTGAATCTGAGCAGATCCTTTAGAAGCCAGAAGAATAGGCTAAAAAGATGATTATGCTCCCTTACTAGACCCTATGTAAATTTTGCCTCAGAAATGAAAATTTAAATCACTTTCGTATGACCTTTTCTGATTGAAAAATTCTTGATACATTCATCAAAATTAACCCTTTCTCTCACTTTGTGGGAGCTTGCATTTTGCTGGTGACCTAAGTACTTGTATGGCCTGACCATTAGTTGCCCATAAGTCATGTCCCTATGGGCCATCATGTGACCACAGCAGAATATGTCCCTTGGGTTACTAGAAGAATGTCTGTGTGAAAGCACGTGATTCTGTGATTCTGTTGGAGAATGTGTGTGGGAGTGTAAATGTGTGAGCACTCCTCTGTCCACATCTGTGCATGAGCCATCTGCATATGCAGTGACCATCACGGCCTGTGTCCATACCTATGTGAGCTTGGGTATGTTCAGTGAGAGTGTAGCTGTGGGGGACTGTGAGTGCACCAGTGGCCGGTTTTGTCTCCAAATGAATGGATGAATGTATGGCTGAGAATGTTGGTGCCTGTGCATGCCGGGTATCTGATTCTCCTCCCCCATACACCCCTATCACCTCCTCTATCACCTCTGCAAGACCTGGGCTCATGTCCCTATTCTGCCACATGTCACCTGTGTGGCACTGGACAAGTCTTTTAACTTTCCTGGGCTCAGTTTCATCATCTATAAAATGGTGCCTTCTCCCAGCACTGCTGAGAAGACAACTAAAAGCATTCAAGTCCCACCTAAGCTGGCTCCCAGTAAAGAGCCAGGCCACTAATGTTCAAATTAGATAGAGATGACCCCAACCCTCTGGGCAAATGCAGTCCTGAAGAACAAGGACTGGTGGTGGGGGGAAATGAGCCGAGTGTCAGTGCCGCCCCACCTCTCTTGGAGCCCGTGGTGTAAGCTATAACCTGTGAGGTTAGAAGCAGTGGCCCCGCAGGTGACCAAGTAATAGCAGCTCCCTTTCTTCCTGTTCTCACTCCAGGTGTGCAGCCTGAGACTAGGGGGTCTCTGACATGGGACTGGGTGGACATATTCCATATGAGGCTCTAAAGACATCTACTCTTGGGGCTTCCCTTGGGGCTCTGTCCCCTCTGCCTACCCTCCACCTCTCCTTGCACAAAGCCCAAGAGATGGCCCTCCTGAAGCCATGAGGGGGACTGAGCAGACCTAGGATGCAAAGACCAGCTAGGCCGGCCTGGCCGAAGGCTCAGAGATCTCTTTCTCCCCCAGCCCAACTCCCATGGCAGACAGGGAGACTGAGACATCAAAAAAACCAGAGACCCTCCCAGGGGAACAAGTGAACCCAGTCAGTCCAAGCTTCTCTCTCAAGTCTTCTGTAGCTGGAGCTGAGGAAATCCAAGCTGTAGACCCTGTTTGCTCCTAAATGGAGCCCAAGGGAATGGGTGGGGGTCTCAAGAGACAGGCACTTCTAGACCTGTGCCCTCAGCTGTTGGTACCCATCCCCACCCTCTCCACCCAGGCCAGATCCCCTACTGGTATGATTAACTAAATTATGGTTTTTTTTCTTGAGCAAATTGCATCGGCCTAATTGAATGAGGCTGCAGGAGCCTTGACTTGAGGCTGAAGGTGGGTGTGGACAGCCGGAGCCTGGGAGAAAAGGGTGTGGGAACAAGTTGCGGGGCTAGGGCACTGACAACACTGAGCGGGGGACAGAATGGGTGAGAGAGGGAGAGAGGAGGGCTGTGGGCATAGGAGAACATGACATCACTCGTTCAGTACATCCTTTCTGCACACCCACTAGTACTCCCATCACATTAGGTGCCTGGGCAGTGGGATGTGAGGATTGGTGCTCTCCACAAGACCACTGAGCATTTACTTAGTGCTACATATTTCGTTTGTTTAAAAGCACTGTTCCATGTAACCTTCCCAACAACCTCTTTTTCTACTTGAGGGCATTAAGGCTCAAAGGTAAAATGATTTGCTAAATGTCAGAGCTAGACAGGGCTGTCTGATACCAGTCTTTGCTTTTATCCGGTACTCACAGTATCCCATTGACGTGCTCTCATCCTGCCTCCAGGAAGCCTTCCTGGGGAGTTCAGAGGAAGAAGACCTCATGCCATCTCATACTTGGGCCCAAACACCATTTCTGTCCCTATCGGGCATTTCTCCTCATCTGCTCTGTGATGTCTGTCTTCCCTCTGTTGGCTAGCGGCTGAGGCTGGGGCTGATCCAACATGGATCACACACACCCTCGTCACCCACAGCACACTCCCAAACCCTCTCACTCCCACAGTGTGTCCCACTCATCAGCCCAGGATGATACACAAAGACATGATCACTGTTGCTTTCACGTGGCATGTTCCACATACTCAATGACACACAGTCATTTCATGGTGTCCACAGTGTCACACATCACTGGTGTCACAGGGCCACACACAATGAAACTATCGCTATCACCTCATTCAGGGTGCCCCATTTTCAGTATCACACACCACATTCCCAGTGTCCACAGTGTCACCTTCATACAGCATCATATACACCCTCATATACACAGTTCCAAGCTGGCTCTGTATTACACTGTCACATTTCAGC
>NW_011889092.1:1577653-1589906 GCF_000151845.1 Pteropus vampyrus | reverse complement strand
CCACAAGACCACTGAGCATTTACTTAGTGCTACATATTTCGTTTGTTTAAAAGCACTGTTCCATGTAACCTTCCCAACAACCTCTTTTTCTACTTGAGGGCATTAAGGCTCAAAGGTAAAATGATTTGCTAAATGTCAGAGCTAGACAGGGCTGTCTGATACCAGTCTTTGCTTTTATCCGGTACTCACAGTATCCCATTGACGTGCTCTCATCCTGCCTCCAGGAAGCCTTCCTGGGGAGTTCAGAGGAAGAAGACCTCCTGCCATCTCATACTTGGGCCCAAACACCATTTCTGTCCCTATCGGGCATTTCTCCTCATCTGCTCTGTGATGTCTGTCTTCCCTCTGTTGGCTAGCGGCTGAGGCTGGGGCTGATCCAACATGGATCACACACACCCTCGTCACCCACAGCACACTCCCAAACCCTCTCACTCCCACAGTGTGTCCCACTCATCAGCCCAGGATGATACACAAAGACATGATCACTGTTGCTTTCACGTGGCATGTTCCACATACTCAATGACACACAGTCATTTCATGGTGTCCACAGTGTCACACATCACTGATGTCACAGGGCCACACACAATGAAACTATCGCTATCACCTCATTCAGGGTGCCCCATTTTCAGTATCACACACCACATTCCCAGTGTCCACAGTGTCACCTTCATACAGCATCATATACACCCTCATATACACAGTTCCAAGCTGGCTCTGTATTACACTGTCACATTTCAGCATCATTCAGGACCTTCTGTCCTTAATAAAATCCACCTTTGGTGAAATAATACGAAGTCTGGGATTTACTTTAAAATATTTCAATCAGCACAGCAACCTACAGAATGGGAGAAAATATTTGCAAATCACATGTGATAAAGCATTAATATCGAGAATATATATAAAAAGTCTTATAACTCAACCACAAAATAAACAAACAACCTGATTTAAACATGAGCAAAAGACTTGAATAGACATTTCTCAAAAGAAGAGATACAAATGACCGACAAGCAAATGAAAAAGATGCTCAACATCACTAATCATTAGGGAAATGCAAATCAAAACCACAATTAGTTACTACCTGACGCTCATTAGTATGGCTGCTACTAAATAAATAAATAAATAAACAAATAAACAGAAAACAACAGGCTTGCTGAGGTATGGAGAAAATGGAACCCTGGTACACTACCGATGGGAATGTAAAGTGGTACTGCTGTTGTGGAAAACTGTATGGTGTTTCTCAAAAATTAAAAATCAAGTTACCATATGATCCAGCAATTCCACTTCTGGGTATATAGCTGAAAGAATTGAAGCAGAATCTTGAAGAGATATTTGTGCACCCATTTCATAGCAGCATTATAAACAATAGCCAAAAAAATGAGAGCAACCCCAAGTGTCCATCAACAGATGAATATATAGACAAAATGAGATCTCTACGTATACGTGATAAATATATGATTCCACCACATATATGAGGTACCTAGAATAGTCAAATTCATAAAGACAGAAAACAGAATGGTGGTTGCCAAGGGCTGGGAGGAGGGGAAGTCGTTTAATGGGCATACGTTTTGTTTTGCAAAATGAAAAAGTTCTGGAGATTGGTTGCATATCAGTGTTAACGTATTTAACACGACTGAACTATTCATTTAAAAATGGTTAAGATGGTAAACTTTATGTTATGTATATTTTACCACAATTAAATTTTGTAAAATAAATTAGTTAAGAAAAATGAAAAGAAAAAAGGCGGGGATTAGGAAGAGGGATAGATGAACTAAATGCAGCCAAATCTTGTTAACTGTTAGATTTGGGTGACGGACATATGGCAAATTTATTGTATTATTCTCTCTACTATTGAGTGGGTTTAAAATACTCCATAATAAAAAAAAATTCTCCCTTGACCTCATGCTTCTTTCCAGTGCCCAAGCCCCTTCTCTGCATCCATTCACAGCCAAACATCTTCAAAGGGCTGATTATGCTCTGTCTTCTCCTCCCTCGTATCGCTCGCTCAGGCCATCTGGCTTCTGGCTCCACCCTGTCACTGACACAGTTTTTGTCAGGCAGACTCATGCACATGGCTCAGTCCAGCACAATCTCCCCATCCCTCCCTTACCTCATGGTGCAGCAGCGTCCCTCCTCTGTTGAATCTCTCCCCTCTCACTCGGGCTTCACACTCCCGGTCTCCTCCACCTTTCTGGCTGCTCCTCCTCTATCTCTGCCGCTCCTCCTCAGCCTCTAGATGATGGAATATGTGGGGCTCCGAGCTTGGGCTCAGTGTTCACCTCTTCTTTCACTATGCTCTCTCTCTAGGTCATCCTAGCCAGGTCCACAGTTTAAGAAACCAGCCATGCCTGCTGATTCCCAAATATATCCCCAGCCTGGCCTCTGCTGCCCACTGAACATCTTTATCTGGTTGTTTGACTTCTGTTCAAAACAGGTCTCTTCATTTCTGCCTCCTCTTTCTCTCCCGTCTCACTATCCCGACCTTCCCCCAGTCTTTACCCATCTCAGTAACATCTTCATCATCCATCACTCGGATCTGTCATTTCTACCTCCCAAATATCTCCAAAGTTCACCGATTTCTCTCAGACTCTTCTGCCATCCCCTTAGCCTGTGTACCACCATCTCCTGCCTGGGCTGCAGTAGCCTCCAACTTGTCTGCCTGTCTCCTCTCAGCCCCTCCAACTCATCTCCCACATACATTCTGCAGCCAGAGCAATATTTCAGAATCATAAATTGAATTACATCACTTCTTTGCCTGAACCCACTGGGGTCTTCCCATGATAACATCATACACAGTATTATGTGCTCACATTTCACATTGTCACAACCATTATACTCAACATCACATATTCAGTGTCAGGCTAAGGGTTACACAACATCACACACTAGTTTTCAGGAACTTTTGGTGTCACTCAGAGTCACACCCTTGGTTATACACTCAGCCTCACTGCATGACATGCTTGGGGCACAAACTCGGTTCCACAATTCAGTGTCAGACGCTTGTGCCACAAACTCAGGACACACCTATTATTGCAGTGCCATTCGTCCGTGTTTACGTAATTGATCCTCATGGTGTCACACCTTCGGTGTCACACACTTGGTATCAGTCAGCATCACACATCAATATACACAGTATCACAATGTCACACACTCCATGGCACATTCACTATCTCACACAGTCTTTGACAAGCGATGTTACATACTTGGTATCACTCAGAATCACACCCAGTGACTCACCCACTCTCCACTCAGTATCCCATGACTGAGGTCACATACTCGCTATCACATGTCACAGGCTCAGTGTCACACACTCAGAAGAACACCCACTGCCCCACAATAAGTGTCTCAGTGTCACCTCAACATCACCCTGGGTCCCACAAGCTCTTCTCTCCCCTATCCACAGGGCACAATTGCCAGAGCTACTGCCCCATGTCAAGGTTGTTTCCTGTTGTTGTGCTCAGAGTCCTCAGCCACTGCTTGTTCTTTCAAGGATTTCCTGTTGTCAGGGTCCCCATCAGGCCGAGCCCAGCCTGGGATACACAACCCAAAGCCCAAGGGCCAGCCAGCAGGAACCCAGGGCCCCTCCGCCCCCCTCATTCTGGCTGGACCTGTACGATTTTCCCTTGTTCAGTCAACCGGGATCTTTGTGTGCCTGAACTTGTGCTGGCTCCACTGAAAGGGCCTCTGGGCCCTGCCCCACTCCCAGGGTGCCCAGGCCTGTGCTTCCCAGGAGAGGCACTCTTGGGCAGCCAGGAAGAAGCTGACTACATTGTCTGAACAGTGTGGGACAAGACCTTAGCTGGTCTAGGGGCTCAGTCTACAGCTGCTGGGAGCTAGAGGAGACGAATAGATAGTGGATGGGGGTGGACAAAGGGTTGGAGGTTAGAGACTTAGGGAGGAATTCCCAGAGGAAACCAGCCGAGAGCAGGAAATAGGAGGAAGAGGAAGAAAAGACATAACAGGTCCAGGCACCACACAGGAGCAAAGGCTTGGAGGCAGGAACTCAAGAACAGGGCTGACAAGGATGAAGACAGGAACTTGAGAAGGAGAAGGTTATGTCGCGTGATTTGGAGAAAAACCAGTTTCTCTCCTATCAGCTTCCTCATTTTCCCAAAACCAGCATGCAGATTCTGGCTCCAAGCAGGAGAATCAGGGCACGCCCTTCCTGCTCTGCCTTGGGGGCCCTACAGATTGCCCACAACAGTTGCCAAGCCCCCTCACCTCCTGCCCCAAGCCAGCCCGCAGGAAGGACACGCTGAGGCCAGCACACGCTCCCCACACGGCCTGAGATAAATATTTCCCGGAAACGGAACTTGTTCTCTCTGTGTTTACAGCCAAGGACCAGGCAGTGTGGTGGGGGAGGGGCCAGTTAGAGGAACCTCGCCCTGGGCCTACATCTAGTTCAGCACTGCCTCGACCTGCTTGCTGTGCCCCTGAGCCAGTCCCGGCTTCTCTTTAAACCTCCATTCTAAGCCCTTAAGGGGGCAAGGCCTCACTGAGTCTTGGCCTGCCCACCAGCCTGGCCAAGCTTGTGTCTTCTTTGGGTGTAAATCCCTGGTATTTGATGTCTTCCCCTTTAGACTGGGCTTCTCTGATGTCAGGACCTGTGTCTGCCCATCTTTGTTTTGTCCTCAGTAAATCAGGGTTTGGGACAGATGGATGAACAGACAGGCTGGGGTGGCAGCTGAGACCGCCTCCCTGGCCGCAAGTCGCTGCACACCCCAGGCCTGTACAGCCCGACAGGTGGGTGCAGACAGATGGCAGGGCCTCAGGGCCCCTATGGATGCCAGATGCGATGGCCAAGTTGTTGGCAGCAGCTCCCTCTGGGCCATGGAGCATCATCGAGACCACTTGCTCCTGATGTGCAGAATCCAGGAGGAGGCTGGCACATCGGCCAATTAGGAGCATTCACTCAAGAATTTTAAACACAGGCCTGAAAAGTCCTGCCTGCAGCAGTCCCTCTAGCTGCACTCCAATGCTCTCGCCTGGTCACCTGAGCTCCACGGACATGTTGGCCCTTCTCCCAGAGAGATCTGGCATCATGCAGCTTGCATGCCCTTGCATGAGCTGTTCTTTTCACCTATGAAACCTTTCTCAACTCCCATGACAATCCTATCTTACATGACCGCCCTGGCACCTGGGTGCCAGGTGCACCTGCCTACCATTATCTTACCATGCTGGGCCCAGTTATTCACTATTGGTAGCCTCAGCCTCACCCCAGGCCCTGAGACCAAGCATTCCTTAGTCCGGGCGAAGAAACGGACTCAGGAATAGAGAGGTTTTTGGAGCTGGATTCTCAGTAACAAGCCGGCTGGGGCTGAGTCCTTGTTCCAGGCTCCTCTATTTGCTGTCCCCAGTTCTGTGCTGGTCCTTGTTGCCCTCAGGTGGTCTTTTCAGAAGCTGAGCACATGGACCGTTCTGACTATTCAGCTGATCTCTGGCCTCATCAGTCAGTGGCCTTGACCCTCCATATCTTTCAAAGTTCCAAGGCTTCCTCTTCCAGGAAGTCTCCAAGACTGACACCAATCCAGCAACTGCCCGCTTCTTAGAACTACTCCCAGCCCCTCACAGTCATTCTCATTTAATCCAAAAGCATTTATTGAGTACCTACTATACACTAGGCTTATGCCAGGAGAAACAAGAGATGGCCTTGGTTCCTACCCTCCTGAGTGTTAACAATGACATTGGAAAGGATATATAACCATATAGGGTAATGTTACCCAACTGTAAGCTCAGGGAAGCATGGGAGCTGTAAGTACTCAAGAAGGAGGAGAGACTGACTTGACCTGGGGTGGAGGGAACAATCTGAGAAGATTTAGTAGAGGAGATGACATCTAATCTGGGGCTTGAAAAGGGAGTAGGTGGAGAAAAAAGAGCAAGGCACTCCAGAGAGAGGGATCAGTACGAGCAATGGGGGGTGGCGGAGGCTGTGAAGAGCTGGGAAGAGCATCGCCATGGCTGGGGGCAAGGGGACGACATGAGGGGGCCCAGCAGGCAGGGCCGGCAATGCCACGCCAAAGGGTGTGGTCTTTACTTATTCCATCAGCAGCAATAGAGGAGCCAGTGCTGGGCAGCACATTCAGGTGCTCAGTGTGGGTACCTGTGCCCTTGTCTGTGTCTGCCTCTCCCCTATCCCGGCTAGGGCTGCCAGCACAGAGAGGGCACGGACTCAGTGTGCCCAGTTTACTACATTAACTGCCTCAGTCCTGACATCCAGAGGGAGTAATTGCCCTAGTCCCAAAGGAAGATTCCAGGCTGAGCCTAAAGAGCCCCTCCCCCAGGATGACTGGCTGGCACAGGGACCGGGGAGCCACCCCAGAGGGTGTGCTGAATAGACACCTGCTAGATGGGGAAGGGTGCTGACAGTCATGCTCTCCTGGCTGTTGTGCTGCTAGTGCCAGTAGAACGTGCCATGCCCATGGAACCTCCATGGACCCCAGCCCAGCCCTGCAGTGCGCCCTGCCTTACAGGGCACAGCCTAGTCCTGGCTCCAAGGAGCTCACCCTTGAGGGAAACAGGGAGGGTGCCAACTCCCTCCAAGGACCTACTGTGGGCCAGGCTTGGCCCAGGCACCTCACACATACTGTCCTGTGACTTCTCCTAGCAGCTCTGCTGTGATTATGTCCAATAATGGTGATTATACCCAATAATGATGGAATTTCTTGTCCTCCTGACAGGCAAAGAAATTGATGTTCAGACTGGTTAAGGAACTGGCTCAAGGTCACACACATAGAAAGTGGTGAAGCTGAGACTTGAACTCATGTCCATCCTACCCCATGGTCTGTCCACTAAATGAGGCCATATCGTCGTCCCCACCTCTACCCTGACAGGAGGGCTCCTCATCATCTCCCCACTCCTCTTTCCTCTTCCCCTCCAGCTGTGCCTATAGTCTGAGCAATACCCTAGACTCCCTATTCTCTCTAATCCTGTCCTTTCTATGTTAGGGCGTCCCAAGGACAGCATCCATCTCTCCCAGAAGGGCTGAGCGTGGACCTGGGATGGGGCGCTAACTGAAGCCAGAAATACAGCAGACTCTGCTAAGAGGCCAGGCAGTACCTGCCACCTTCTGGCTGGGTGTGTGGTGGGGACAAGACAGAGCCGAGCACTGAGGGGCTCATAGCCTAAGATCCCACTCTGAGGGAGAGAGCCGCAGGACCCAGATGAAGGAAACGTGGAAAGAGAACAGAGACAAAGGGAGCAAATGGAAATGATCCAAGGAGGCACCATAGCTAGGGTGAGGCTTGGTGGGGCTGGGAAGGAGGAGCAGAACTTGAACTTGCAGGGAACAGGGCCAAGGGTGTAGGCAAAGGGGGCTGTGCACAGAGGCACAAACAGGGAGCCTGAGCCTGACTCCTTCCCTCAGGGCCCAGCTCCCATCACTCAGGAAGGTCTCAGCTTCTCCAAAGCCTTCTACCCTCATGGCTTCCTGGGTGGATGACAAATACAGTCTTTCTTGGCGGGTGGCAGCGG
The DNA here is from genome assembly GCF_000151845.1 of Pteropus vampyrus. Classification (NCBI taxonomy): domain Eukaryota; kingdom Metazoa; phylum Chordata; class Mammalia; order Chiroptera; family Pteropodidae; genus Pteropus; species Pteropus vampyrus. Next base: position 1,582,439 of record NW_011889092.1, on the reverse strand, counting down.
CTGCTGAGACACGGTTGGCTCCCAGGAACACCATCTGTCCCAGCTCTGGGGGGAGCCCCCATCACTTTGGGAATGCCATGGCCATAAATAAATTAATAATGACTTTACAGCACCCCCTCCCTTCCTCAGCTCCCAGCTATAGAAACATTCTCAGGGCCTGGACCGACTTCCCAACAGTGAGCCCATGCTGACCCCTGTGTCCTAGGGCCTATGTGGGCATCTTCTTTCCCATCTTATTGGAGGGCAGGGAGAGAGCGAGGGTTGGACATGAGACACATCTGGGCTCCACTCGGCTCTGCCCCTGACTCACCGTGTGACCCTACTAGGCCTCTGTGGCCCCAAATGTGAAAAGAGAATAAGAGCTTCTGTCTCATAGAGAAGCTGTGAGGATTGAAAGGAAAGTGTCTAAAGCTCCTGGTATGGAGGAGGGGTTGATATAGCAGCAGCCTCCCCTTCCTCTCAGCCAGGACTAGGCACAAAAGTGGGCTCATGCTAGTCCTTCTGCTTGGTCCATATTACATGCACCCCTTCTCTGTGCCAACCTTCACTGTCCCCAGGCCACTCCATTTCTGCTGCTCAAGGACCCTCTGAGCACTGAAGATTCCTAAAAGGCACCCCAAGGCACAGTGAGGGTCTGGGAATGGCACCTTTCATCTCAAAGGAAATGCACTCACTGAGACTCAGAAATGAACAAAATCACCGTCTCCTCCCCCCCACCCCCACCCCCACACACACCTCCCTGGCACAAGAAGCTCACAGTTCAGAGGGGGAAGTCATACAAAGTCACATAATGGAGAAAACAGAGCACTAATGGCACAGACAGCAGAATGCCCCAGCCTCTGACAGCCAGGGCAGGAGAGCTCAGAGGAAGGAATGCGAGGACGCAGAGGGCTTCCTGGAGGAGGAAAGGCTAGAGCTGAGCCCAGAAGGATTTGGGACGTTGAGGCAGGTAGAGGCCAGCAGGGATGGTTCTGGGGAAGCGGGGATGGTGCTGGGGAAGCAGGAATGGATGAAGGAGGGACTGTGGCCTGACTGGAGTGGCGGAAGGAGCAGGGAAATGGGTAACACGGAGAATTTTTGAGCAGAAAAGTGACAAGCTCAAGTTTGTGTGTTAGAAAGATCCTTCTGACAGCCACATGGAGAATGGCGGCAACTGAAAGCAAACACCAGCCAGGTGTCCAGGGAGAAGACAGAGTCTCGACTGGGGCAGGCAATGAGAATGGAGAGGAGAGGAATTCGTGAAATACTTAGGGTAGAGAATCAACCGGGACTTGTTGGTTGAGGGTGGGGAGGATGAGGGAGGAGTCTGAAATGCTGAAATGACTCCCAGGTGACTTGAGATGGGAGCCAATCCTCAGTGGGAGGGAACCCCAGGCAGGAATAGAGTGAGGGAGGCGGTCTAGGTGTGGGGTGACCCTAGGCTGGAAGCAGTGGGGCTGGGGTTCAGCTCCAGCCTCCCGGTCCTCCCAGGGGTGGGGGCAATGATCAGACTGGCCCCTAGCCTGTGCCCCCACCCCCTCAAGCCCACCCACTCCTCCCTTCGCTGAGCTCTCACCTCCAGTCGGGCGTGTCTACTTCCTGGGGGCACTGGCTCCTGTGCAAGGAGGTCCTGGCTGGCTGCAGAGACAAGAAGGCCAGGGGCTCAGGCCTACCAGTCTTTCTCCCCTCTCCCCAGCCTGCCCCCTCCCAAGTCCCCAGCAGGTCCAGGGCCTCCTGTCCACAGGCGGCCTGGTCCAGGGAGTCTTGCCTCATTGCACCCTGCTCTCTTACCATACTTCCTTCCTGCTCCCTGCTTCCCTGGGCACTTCTACTCTGGCATAGTCCCTGCCCCTCGAATCTCAGAATAGGGCCAAGCTCTTTCTTTCAGCCTGGAGCCCCTCAGAAGTGGAATCTACCACATTTTTACCCTTTCCCAGGCTCCCTCCACTTTTGCTTCTCTCCAGGGAACTTCAATACCCCTCTCTAAGCCTGTTTTCCCATCTATAAAATGGGATTTGTAATGTCCAGTTGAGCTCTCAGCCAGGGTTGCTATGAGTCCTAAATGAATACAATCATGTGTCTGAGCCCCCAATCCCAGCCTGGTGCCCAGTTGTCTGGGCTCCAATTGGGTGCCCCAACCTGTGTCTCATTTTTAAAGCTCCTCAATCCTGGTAGACACACCAGGGACCTGCTCACATGATCTCTGGGACCCCACCACCCAGGTGGTGCCCAGAAACCTCAGCCTCTCCCAAGCGCTGCCCAAAGACTGGCTGCCCCTCCCCACCCCCACCCGACAAGCACATCCAGGCATGGGACAGGCACAGGCGGTGGGATATTCTGAGCCTGGCTCCGTTCCCGTCAGCTGCTGGCCACTGTGCCAGCCTGGCGCGGGCGCATGGGCTGATTTGATTTGGCAGCTTTGGAAGCATGTGGCGGGGATGAGAAAGGGGAGGGGGGATGAGACACCCATCCTTGCTAGGAAATAAACAGGCTCAGGCGCTCAGTGAGCTGAGGGGAGGGCACAGTTTGGTATGGGAGACGGTTCTGGGTTCCCCGCCTGGTGCCCCTCTCTTCTCGCCCAGACCCTGGATGCCTGCCCATGACTACTGGGATCCTTGGGTTACCACAGGGATGACAGCAGCTGCACCTGGTGTGTGGATGCTTGTGATGTGGCTGTGGCAGGGTGTCTGGTTGTCCCACATGTCCTTGTGTCCCGTGGGGTCTCCCTGCTCAGCCATGCCTGCAGCTGGGCCTGAGTGTTGCCCAGGATGACTGGGTCTGCATGCAGACTCTAGATGTGGCCATTTCCCACAGTGACTATGGCCACATGGCTGAGCCTCTGTGGAGGACTAAATGCGGCCAGGGCATGACAGGGCTGTCCATGCGCCTGAGTCCACTGTAGGGCCTGGTAAGCATTGGCTCTGGTTTGTTCCTTCCCTCTGTGCAATGACCCTGCTAACCCAGCCATGTCCGGCAGAGGAAATGACGAGGGCCGAGATAAGTGCCTGACCCCACGGCCCATCCCTTTTGTCCACAAGCCTGAGCCTTCTTTTCTATGTTGGCCTCTGATGGTCCACCCACTCCTCCTTAATCTCATCCTCCTGCCTACCCCTGCAGTCAGAGCAGGCCAGCTCACTCCTCCCAGAGGCCCTGGGTACCTACACCACTCCGTTAACATGCTGCTGGGGACCAGGCTTGACAGCCTCCAGTTAGAGAATGGAGGCCGTTGGGGTCAGGGGTTCTGATTCTTTGATCTCGGCACTGAGAGGTTAAAGGTGTGGGGTCAGACCAGGACCCTAGTCTTAAGGGGTCCACAGGCGAGAACTGTGCACCAGACACCAGCAAGGAGCTCAGGGTAGGGCTTAGCCTGCTTTGGGGAAGATGCAGTGTCTCATCTGTCGCCGCCTCCCCATTGTCTCATTGTCCTCTGGGGACCTCAAGGCTCTCCCCACCCAGCCACAGGAAGCTGAGCTTCTCCTGGAGACAGAAGGAGGGAACACTGAAGGAAGGGCTCCAGCACTAGGGGGAGACTCAGCCATGCCCTGGGGGTCACTAAGGGGTAACCTAGGCCCATAGAACTCAGTTGTCACAAAGTAGCTAGTGGGATGAAGAGTCTGCAGAGAGGCCCTGGGGGGGCTTCCTGGAGGAGGTGTGTGGTGCCTCAAAGGAAAATAACACTAGGTTCCAGGACAGCCTCCTAACTATGAGATACAGGTTTTCACCTGGGACTTGTATGTATTCATGTATGTACTTGAATGTGTCCATGAGCATGCATCCTAGTTATGGAGTCTTGAGCTCTGGTCTATGTCCCAAGGGCAAGATCTGCCCAAGGTAGGGGTCAGCTGAGCAGCAGACACAGTGACAGAGAAGAGAGTAGTCTGGACAAAGGAGAGGAAGGGAGAACAGCTCAGGGCTGTGGAGAGAAGCCTGTCAGGTTAGTCATAACGCAGTCAGTCTTCAAACTCAAGACACCTGATGCCAAGGACAGTGTGCTTCCATGACCTGGGCCCTGCCACAACTCACTGTGCAACTTCCCCTCTGGGGACCGTCTCATCTCTGAGGGGACCCTCCCCTCTCTGAGCTACTTTCCACATCTAAAGAATAAAAGAGTTGGACTTGATAATCTCCTAGGGCCCTTCCAAGTCTCACAATCTTTTGAGAGAGACTGATACACAAAGACAGCCAGAGATGAAGACTTTATGAGAGGAGAGTGAAGGATGGGACAGCAGGAAGAGGAGAGTGACCCAGTGAAAAGTGAGAAGAACCCCAGGAGGCCCACTGTGGCAGGGTTCCCTGCTGGAGACACTATTCTCAGGGCCAAGACAGGAGGTGTAGACAATAGAGCCTTGTGGATGACAAGGAGCAGCTGTTGCCATACCATCTGCCTTCTGGCCTGTGGAAGAGAAAGATGGAGGGGTGATAGACAAGGGCTCTGCCCTCCTAAACCGGAGTCCCGCCTCCACTCTTGTTCCACAGGTGTTTCAGGAGAAAGCGGGGAGCTGCAGGCAATGGGGAGCAGCAAGGACTGGGAATCAGGAAGCCGGGTTTTGGGCCTTGCTATGCTGTGTGACTTGGGCCCACTCCTAACCTCCGTCACCTGATCTATAAACCCACCAGGCTGGGAATCATGCAATGGGACTGGGTTTCTGAGGGACCCAGCCAGGGTAGGCTCTCTAGAGGGCTGAAATCTTTCTCTCCAGCCTGGATGTTTCTCCCCTGCCCCAACTCTGGCAGGGGGGTTAAAACATGTACACAACTTGAGGCAGCAAGCCACTGGACAGATGAACTGGCTTTGTGCCAGGCTGGG
>NW_011889092.1:1563652-1575463 GCF_000151845.1 Pteropus vampyrus | reverse complement strand
TCACTCTGGGCTGAATCAAGGGGTCCCAGTTCTGTCCCACCATGGCTCCAGAGTTTCTGTCCAGCATTGCCCTCACTACACAATCTATTGACATCAGTCCTTGTCTGTGCCCCTCCCCCACCCCATCACTTGCCCATCGTCAGCCCTGATACCTAGGTCTGTCTCCCTGCCACAGAGCAGATATGCTGTTAATCAGACTTGGGGTAATGTGTGGCAGAACTTTAAGGTGCACACCATGCTCACCTCTACCTTCCCTCTCTGTTAGGGACACATAGTAGGTGCTCACTTAATGTCCACCTATGAAAGCCTGGCAGTATACAGTGAGTGGCATGGACAGGCAGGGCTGAGTTGCTTGCAGGAAGTGAGAATCCCTGGCCTAAGCGGGGGACTTCCTGGAAGAAGCATCTGGGAAGATCCTCCACATGTCAGTTCTAAGATAGCAATTGAGGACAGGCCATAGAAAGCCCCCAGCCCAGCCTTAGGGGCTTCAGAGCAGACCATCAGAGAGGGACCAGAATCTGCAATAGGGGAGATCCAGTGGCCCGAGCCCAGGACAGAGCCACTGGAGAGTTGGCAGTGCATTCAGGGAAGGCTTCCTGGAAAGGGGTTACTTCTGGCTGGTTTGGGGCAGGGAAGAAGGTGGAGATAAATCAGATTGGAGAAAGTGGAGAGAGGCAGAGATATAGAAGAGAAGGTTCTGTCCCTTCTTGTCCTTCACCCCTAAGAGAAAAGGGAGGTGGGAGGTGGATGAGCAGGAGAAGCAAAGAAGGCCAAGGCAAAGTGAAGATAACAGCAATGCCGACACCATGGCCAGGGCGGGTATGGATGGCTGGGGCTGGCAGGGAGCAGGTCCCCAGCTGTGGCTGGGAAACGTTTCCTGTCTCCTAGCCAGAGGGGTCATTAATAACCATTTACCCGCCACAGGCAGCACGGAGGCCAGCCAGGGAGCAGCATGTGCTGGGGCCAGAGCCCAGCCTGGTGTCCAGGAGAGCTGTATTCTGGGACCAGCCCTGCTGCCTTGCTGTGAAACCTGGACAAGTCGTCTGACCTTCCTTGGTCTCTGGTAATGCTGGTAAAAGGAGGGTCTAAAGAGGAGGCTTCCTAAGTCCTTCCCCCTACCCCAGTCTGGGTCTCAGTTTCCCTAGATGGCAGTTGAACTGCCAACACTACAGGGGGTTATGAACATCTGATGACTGATATGAGCATCTGGACTATGGCAAGTCCAGTTCAAGACACATGGGATGGGCAGACCTGACCCAGCTTCTGAAGAGTGAGCCTTATTGAACCAGGTGCATATCAGGCTGGGAAAACACAGAAATGAGAACATCTTTCCAGAGCCTGGGGGCTGACAGTGTGGCTGGGCCAGGAATATGAGGTTTCTCAGACACAGGAGGTGGGAGCCCCATAAGGCCTGTTTTGTCACTGATATGACCCTAGCAATTAAAATTGTGCCTGCCTGGTGCGTAGCAGGTGCTCAATAAATGCTTTTAGGCAACTGAATGATTTAATCTGTTAAATGAGACATCTGTGAAAGGAGCTTGGAATTTGGAAAGAGCTGCCTAAAAGATGATGATGATGATGATGATGATGATGATGATGATGATGATTCTAGCCAAAGACAGTGGGATGGGCAAAAACCTTGTATGTGAAAGCTTGAGAAGGCTGGAGGCCCAGGAATGGCAATCCAAAGTCCGATAGTATCGCTTGGCTGCCTTCAAGATCCCTTTTTCCAGTTGGGCCGGAATCTTCCTTAGCCCCAGGTCACATGTCTCTGTTCACCCAATACCCTCTTCGAGGCCCAGGCCAAGACTGCTCACTTCAGAGGACCTTCTGGAATGTGATGCATTGGCCCCCAGCCCCTTCCCCTGATGGACTCTGATAGTCTCTGTGTCTTCCAACAGTATAGAGTCCTGGCCTTTCATGCTCTCCAATACCTGTTGGCAGGCTGCCCAGTAAGGTTTCCTCATACTTTTCTTTTAAGAATATGACCTGGATCCTCCTACTGAAGGCATCTCCCCCATCAGACTAAAGGATCCCCAAAGGTATGACCAGGCCTCCTTTTTCAGATAAGGGTCTCTGTGAGGACAGGAACTATTTCCCCCATTAGAAGGGGAGTCAACAAAAGTGGAGACAGACTGAGGTCTTCTTGGTTGTCTCCCAGCCAAGGGACCCTAAGTGAGGGTCATGCAGAAAAGAGAAGAAGACAGGTCAGCATGCAGAAAGGAGTGCTTGGCTGCTCAGCACCCCAAAGATGATGTGAGGAAGGGCATTGGGCCACCCAGGAGACTAAGACTTCATGGTTGGCAGACTCGCCCAACTCCAAGCCTGGCCCAAGGTGCTCTTGCATCAAAGAGGTGCCACTGGGGATACCACCCAAGTCTTGCTGTCTGCGCCTGAATTCCTCCTCTCTGTGGAGCACTGTGAGATGGTAGTAAGCACGGTGACCTATGACACGTGCATCCTCTCTCCACCCCCCTCCAAATCTCAGCTCAAAACACCAGACAGGCTAAGAGGAAAAGAACAAAGGTTCCCGGACTGTGACATCGCCCACCGCCTGCCTGTCCAGGGCCTGCTCAGCCGGAAACCCAAGACAAAGGCCTTGGTCAAAGCAAGGAGGATGAAGGGCAAAGGGTAGACGCAGCCTGGCCTGGGGGAGCCATTCGAGAACGTCACTGGGCATCTCTAGGGACCTAATTGGGAGGAAAGCAAGGACAGGATGGCAGCCAAGCTCTCCCTGTACACATACGTCACTCCACAAACATTTATAGGACACCTGCTGGATTCCTCATACCCCCAACATTACATACCTTGTTCCTCACCCCACACACCTTATGCACACATTGCCTTTTACCTCCACAGCACATTCCACAGCCTGCAACACCCCCTACACCTCTTATCTTCCTGGACACCCCTCACACACTCCTCACCACACACATAAACAGCTCACAAGGAGAAAAGATCACACAATCCACACGTCGCACCAAAAAGTCACATAGCTCACACACCCACACTTCACACTGCACTCACACTCACACTCAACCTCCCACCATGCACCTCACACCCCACACTCACCTACCTAACCAGAGACACGCATACAATTAAATTCAACACACCTCACCCAGACATAGAGATACATCCTGCATAGATAATGTGTACACCTAATGTCACACTAAATGCCACACGTTTGTGGACACAACCCTTCAGCGTAGACAATCCTGCCTGCACATGCCTCCCCCCAACGTGCACGTGGACACTCACATGGACACGCACGTGCACGCGCGCGTGCGTGCACGCACACACACACACACACACACACACACACAGAGTCAACCGGCTCCTTGCCTTGGACCCCTTCGCCCTGGCTGCTGCACTCTTTCTCATCCAGAGTTGCTCAAACAGCCACCACACAGACACATGACCCTTAAACACCAACACACAGGTCCTAATCAATTTCCCAAGCAAGCCCAGGTTGTATGCAGTGATTCTATGCCAGTCACTTAGGCTGCAAACACACTCAGGCACACACAGCTCCCCCTACCCTCACCCCCTCTGCTAAGTCATCCAATGAAAGCTTCCCTTAGGTCCCTATTCCTGGCTACACACAACAGCCAATAACATACACAACCACACAATCAATCCCCCATGCGAGCTTCCCCTACAACTCCATCCCATGATGACAAACACACTACCACATACATAGACGTTCCCTACACACACCAGTCATATATATACAGCTGCCACTCCACACCCACAACACAGCCTCCCTAGCCACACATGTCATGCAACATCATACACTCACAATCCTTACACTCACCATAAGCCCCTGAGAATGCCCCCAAATAATCCCACGCACGATGATGCATGCAATGCTACATGAAACAACACACATGATCACACGAAAGGCACACCCAACACATGCAACCCAGCCTGCCCTACACAAACACACACCTCAGAGTCACCCAGCCTTGGACACCTCCCACCACAGGTGACTGACAACAGATTGCAGTTTATTCCTCTCCTCCCCCATCCCCAAATCCCAACTGCCCCCCGTCAAGACCAGGGCAGCAGGGATGAGGGGATTTATAAGTTATGAACCCCAGTGCTCCAGTGTACCACCCCCACCTGCCTTAGATCCCTGGACACCACCCAAGGGCTGCGCATTCCATGTTTAGTCCCTTCCACCAGCGCCCACACGATGCCATGCCTGACAACATGGGAGGGAAGGAGACCTGGGGAACTGGCCCAGCATTCTGAGTCTGACCCCTCCTCACCCAAAAGCAGAGGCAGGTATATGGGGAAGGGATGACCACAGGGAGAGAGACCTAGAGAAATTGAGGGGGGGAATGACAGACAGACCAAGAGAGGCGGGCACATGGGCAAAAGAGGCCAAACAAGAGAAACAGAAGCAGAAAGAGAGGACATCCAGAAAGACTCAGAGAAGCCAGAGGAGAAACTGGAGAATAAAGTGGGACCACCACACCCAGAGAGAAACAGGAGGAGACAGTGTGACTAGGTGGAAAAGACTAGGTAGCTTCTATACAGTAAGGAAGGAGGGAAAGCAGGAACAAGGTTGGAGGTGGGTCCTGCAGAAGAAAGAGAAACCATAATGTAAGGTGTTTGGACCCCAGGGTAGGGGCCCAGGTGAGGACTGAAGTCCAGATGTTTGAGTGGGAATCCGTTTCGGGGAACAGATGAAGCTGCAGAGTGGAGGTTCAGAAGCTTAGGGTGAGGCCCAGCTCGGAGGTGGGGTCCTGGCTGAGAGCAAGGGGCTCGAGTGCTCTGGTGTGCCTGGAGTCTGATATATGTAGTGGCAGTTCAGGGGTCTGGCTGGGCAGGGGTCCTCCACTAACCGGGGAGGCAGGGGGTTACAGACTTGAACAGAGCTCTTGGTGTGGATTGGGAGTTCAGTGCTTGGGGTAGGGTCCTGGATCAGAGTCTGAGGCGAGGTTTGGACTGTGAGCTGGGGCTTCATGGGCTCCCGGACTGGGCTGCAATCAGAACTAGGGGAGGGGTCCCCACTCTGAGGAGAGCACAGGGGCGGGGTGGACCATGAAGTCGGCGACTGCACGCTCCGCGGAGGACCCGGCTGGGCGCTGCCGGACACCCGCTTCTCCGCGTGCCCAGCGCGGGTGGGGGCCCCCCTACCTGCAGGCTGTCGGCGCATGGCGGCGGCGGCTGCTCGTCCGGCTTGAGGAAGACCTGCTGGCCCCGCCTGAGGAATTGGACAACAGCGATGAGGATATGGTGCAGCACCAGAACCATGCTCGCAGCCACCCGCCCGCCCGTCCGTCTGCCCCGCCGCTGCGCTGGGTCAGTGCGTCCGCGATAGCTTCCCTAGGTCCGCGCGACTGTCCTCCTGGGCCCCGCCCCGGACCGCCCACTCCCCGCCCCCTGGCCACCGAGCCCCGCCCACTTCCCCGCAACCCTGGACAGCACCTCTCAGCTAGTCCGATCTTCGGACCCCATCAGATCCCCCACCAGATCTCACCTCCCTCATCTCTCCGCTCTCAAGTCTTCCAGCTCGTCCGCTATTAGGATCCCCGCCAGGTAGCCGGCCCCCAGCCTCCGCTCCCTTCTCTTGCCTCTTTGCCACTCCTTTCACTATCTCGCAGGGGTGGCCTCTCAGAGCCCCTCTCCAGTCCTGGCATATCCTCTCCCCCCACCACTTAAAAAAGTCCTGGAGCCAAGCCAGAGCCCAGCGCAGTGAAAGAGGGTGCGGGGGTGGAAAAGAGGGGAAGGTGCCGCTGACATAATACAAGGAGCTCTGGGATTTCTCCTCTTCCAGGAAAAAGGGGGGACGTCAGAGAGAATTTTAGAGGTCGATCCGAGACGGACAGGCCCTGGGAACAGTAGCAAATCTGTGAGGGAGGCACGTGCGCACAGACACGAGCGCAAACACGGATAGGCGCACCACTTCTGAGTAGTGGGTAGGAGCACTGGGACCCCAACACCGGGCAGGCAGGTCTGCGTTGGCATCCTCGGAAGCCGGAGAGAGTGCAGGCCCCAGTGCCACACAATCCACAGTTTTGCGGTGGGACCCGCGCGTCCGGAGCGCAGTTCTCCGCAGAGCTGCCTCTGCGCTCAGGCGCCTGCTACAGCCGTGACGCTCCTGCGCCCTCTGCTGTCCCATCGCTGCGGCGCAGCCCGGCCCTATTTGCCGTCCGCCTGGGGGGCGGGGAGCGGGGAGGGTCACCCGCATCAGCTCACTGCCTGGATGCACCAGGTTCCTAGCCTCTTGGCATAAGATCAGTTGCCGCGGTGGGACGTGTCTGGAATGGAGGGTGCGCCTGGCCTTTGCCAGCGACTTGCCGCATGACCTTGGTCAGATCCCCTCCTCGGTTTCTGGGCCTCAGTTTTCCCATCTCTTTCACAAGACTGCCAGAAGAATCAATGCTGAAAGGCCCTTGCTGTGGTCTGATCTGAATCCCTCCCACTGCGCTGCAGACCCCTCTCTCTGCAACTCTCCTCTCCCCCTTTGAAGGGTGACTCAGTGAGCCCCCAGCCTCCCAGCCTCCCACCTCACTGGGCTGATTCATCTGGGCCCTTTCTCCCTGGGGAGTGATTTCCTCAATGTTGAGTCACTGAGCCCAGTTCTGGACACAGTCCAGGCACCTGGCACATAGGCTGTGCCACCAGCCCAGGAGGAGCTCTTTCATGACAGGATTTCTCCCACCTTTCTTTCTGAGGCCCAGCTCTGGACATGTGGCTTCTTCTCAAACACCTGCAGTGACTCTCTACCACCAGGACAATAAAGCCCAACACCTCAGCCCGACATGGCAGACTCTATAAGTTAGAACTGGCTTGTTTTTCCAGCCTTGACCCTCTCGCCACCATTCCTTAAATTTATACTTCCTGCTCTTCTCAGATCGGTGAATGACTCATTCTCACCTCCAGGCCTTACCCGTGCCATCCCCCCACCCACCTCAGTGCCCTCCACATCCTGTCAGTCTACTTATCATTCAGGGGCCAGGCAGAGGCACACCTCCTCCAGGAGGCTACCTTAGTCCTATGAGTTCCCCTTGATGTGTCTTTCCTGGGAGTCACGCCTGGAGGCATGGGGAGGGATGGAGAAGCATCTCTGTCGCTAAGTGATCCAGACCAAGTCAATGTATTTTACTGCAACTTCAAACTGGGGGCAATTTGTCCTACTTATTAACACTATAAAAAACATTACATGGGCTAAGATGTGTAAAGGTTCTAGCCCAGAGAACAGCCTCTCTTCCCTTTTATGGCCTCAGTTTCTTGCTCTATAGAGAGGGTGACCAATGTAAGGGCTTATTGTAAAGAGTGAGTCTGAGCCTAGTGCACAAATCTCTTGGTTAATCCCTAGCACCTGTCACCAGGTCAGTCCTAGGCTCGGGCGGCCTTGGTGGGACACAGGTAACCAGGAGGGTATTGGCAAGAGACATTGGTTCTCTTGACTGAGGGATCTGAGCCCATCTCAGATCCCTCAGTCAAGAGCCAACCCTGGCCAGGCACAGCTGCCATCTCCCGGGCTCCCAGCTCTAGGCAGAATCTCCACAGTACCCCTCTTGAGAAGTTACCTCTTAAGACTTACTTGGTCTTTCATACTACAGCTCAATAGCTGGGGCCCCAGGAACATGGTCTGTGACTCCCTCAACTCAGAGAGATTTGTTTTGTGTCACTCCTTCAGATTTAAGCACTCCTCGGAGGATGTGAATCCTAACTTTGTCATAGACTTGCTGTGTGATTCTGGGCAGGCTACTGCACCTCTCTGGACCTTACTTGTCCCATTTGTGAAATGGTAACACAGATTCAATAAACAAATTTCTTTTCTTCCTCCTCCTCCTCCTCCTCCTTTTTGTGATGCTCGGCAGAGTACAGAGCACTTTCACAAACATCCCCTCATGTAATCCTTCAAATTCTTCAATTAGTCCCCTCTCAGAAGAGGCAACCAGGCTCCTTGAGGTGGCAAGGTGACAGGCCTTGCCTGATTTCTCATGGCCAGAAAGTGACCCTTGCTCCAAGACTAGGACTTCTCCACTCCCCCAACTCTATATTCTGTGATTCTGAGCTGGATTCTCACCTTGGCTCATGCCTTGGACACCCCCCAAATCCCAGATATTTTTAAATGTTCCCAGGTGATTCTAATTTGCTGCCAGGTTTACAAACCCTTGATTATGCATCTTGTCCCTGGTTGATCTCAGTCCCATGGTATCGAGGATCAGGGATGGCTCCTAAGGACTGAGTGTATACATCTGTGGCTAGGGGTTCTATGAGGGGCTTTAACATTTATTAAGCACTTACGATGTGCCTCACATTTAATCTTAACAGCAGTATAAGGTAGGATCTATTGTTAGCCTCATTTTACAGATAAGGAAAACTGAGGCCCAGGGAGACTAAGTAACTTGCCTAGTCACACAGCTAGTAAGTAATGGAGCCAAAATTCAAACTTAGGCTATCTGACTCCAATCTATGCCTTAAATTCATGTTCCATCTCTTGAAGAAAGGCATGTGAGAAAAATAGATTTTCCCACTTCTCTTCCGGTCCCTAACAAAGCAGTGACTGAGGGTCCTCCATTCCCAGTCTCGAAACCCTCTGCTTATCTCCGCCACAGGAATGACTGGCCCAGCCCCTCCTGTCACCTCTTTTCTTCTCCCCACTTTATGGGTGACTCTAAGCTGCCCAGTGGCCCATCTACCTCAGAGTGGGTATTTTCGGAAAAGGTGACTCAGCTGAGAGCCTGGGTACTAGGCCCGCTTGCTCTCAGGCCCTGTCCAGGAATCGGCCCTCCCTCGTTCCTAATAATGACAACTCTGGGCCACTGCTTACAAAGCATGTCTTCACCCAGGACAGGTGTGCAGACTTTCCTGCTTGCCATCTCTCCACCTGAGAGTGTGGCATCAGCACACCCTCAGTAGAGCCCAGATCTGCTCCCATCCCCCATAACCACGTGTCCTTCCATGAGCCTGTCAGGTGCCTGACATGCATCTATCCTGTTGCTGTTAACCATGACCAGACTACTGGAAGCTCTCGTTCAAACTTCAGCCCTACCCTGACATGCTGGGTGATTTCAGGCAAAGCTCTGGCCCTCTCTGGCCTCAGACTTCTCAGGAGCTGTGAAGGTTGGCCTGGATCTCTTTGAGGGCTCAGGGAGCTCATGTAGAGAGAGGCAGGATCCAGGTAGGCCTAGCTGGGCAGAAGGCAGCTCTCCTGAGCAGGCAAGCCTGCTCAGGCACGCTAGGCCCAAGGACTGAGCAAGGACCAGATTGTAGTATAGAAGGCTCCTCAGGAGAGAGTGTGTGTGACTCAGTCTCTCCATGACTTGGAGTGGAGCCCATGGTCTAAAAGAGGGCTCCACCATCCAAGGGGCCCTGAAAAGGGACAATCCAAGAAGCATCCTGGAGGAAGCTAACATCTCTGAGGGTTCTGGGTCCATTAGAGCCTGTCCTCAACACTTCAGCCCTGGAAAGGCCATGGGGTGTGAGTCACCCTTAGGTAGCTTATACATGTGTACATGTGTGTAAGTCCACAAGCATGATATGGATGAGGGAGGAAGAGGGTATGAGTACAGGTTTGTAAATTTGTATCTTTGTGAAGATGTGTGATACTTCCATGGTATAGCTGAACAAGTGTGTGTACACATGTATCTACAGAATGTGCATATGTGTGTATGCAAACAGGTATGTGTCCATGTACAGATGTAAACATGTGTGCACATATGCAGATATGTGTACAGTTGTGTGTGTGCATAAGTGTCCAAGTATGGCACATATATGCATTCATGTGTGAATGTGTATACATATGTGTGAGTTTGTGTGTATCCAAATTCACACCAAACAGAGGAGCTACCTGTAGCCACTAGCCCAGGTCAGCTCTATGTGTCTGTTGGCTGTGGCTCCAGATGTGGGGGTTTCCCTCACAGGGAAAGAATCTGGCCGCAGGCAGGTACTGGGGACAATATGGATTTGGGCTTTGGGTGGTCAGGGCCCACTCCGAGAGCCCCTGCAGCAGCTCTGAGTATGAAAGAGCACAGGCCCATGGGATGAGGGGGTTGGGGTGGGTCAGCCACAGGTCTCATTCATTTCCATATCATTTCCATGTTATTTCCATACACATTTGTCTTGTCTGCAGCAGCAGATGGCTGGCTCCATGACCCTGGAAGAGGAAGGGAACCTATGATTCTAGTCCAGGACTAATCCAGGACCTGCTGGCTCACTTTAGGTTTGAGGTTCAGGGGACTTGGCACACCTTTGGCCTTAGTATCTGCTTCTTATCATCCATAAACCCTAAGATCTTTCTGCCACACAAGGCTGCCCCAGGCCATACACAATCATACACTCACTGTCTTTCCACAGATACATATTACTCTCAGTCCTACACACAGAAACACATCCCTCCCTATATACATGCTGACATGGCTCCTACACAGAGAGGCACAGGTGGGCACGCCTGCCCCCATGCCTCCTTCAGGGACATCCATATCTGCTGGAGTCATCTTTTCTTCACCCAAGCCTGAGTCTGCCTCACCCCCATGGCTCCCCATTGCCCACAGGATAAAGTTAGAGCCCTGGTCCTGGACTCCAAAGGCTTTAACACACACCCACCACCACCCCGCCCCCCGAAAAACTTCCTTTCCTGCTACACCCAAACTCTGCCTTCTGGCCATACATCCCGCCCACCAGTCCTCTAGCCAGTGCTTCCCATTACTCCTCCACACTCCTGCCAGGTGCTCAGCCTTCTCACTATACTGTCTGCTCCAGGGGACAGTGCTCTCTGTTTTGCTCATTTCTGTGGCCCCAGCGTCTAGAACAAAGCTCGACCCAGAGGATTTGATCAAAAAGACATCTATCAGCCATACAAATCAGTGGGAAAATCTCCCTACCGGCCTGGTCTTTCCCCCTATGTAGGACTTGCCCAACTGTATTTGCCTCCCTGTGTGCCTCCCCCCATCAGACCTGATGCTCCTCAGGAAGATCCCAGGGCATTGGGACCCCTATAATGAGGCACAGGGATGTCTGGAAGGAGGGGCCACCTGGGCCAATCACACAAAGCCCACTTGTCCCAGAGAAGAGGCCTCCTGACCACCTTTCCCCGTGGAAGCCCCCTTCTGAAGTCACCCTGACTGGTGATCCAGCCTTTGCTTGCACACTCCCAGAAACAGGGAGCTCACTTTCTTCAAAGCCAACCCCCTCCCTTGTGAGATGGCTCTGCCTGATGCTGACTCCTCCTACAGCACCATCCTGTCAAACTCTGATTATTCTGAGCCACAATTCCCATGGAAACCAGGAAGGAAGATGAGCAAAAGGAGGGGCAGATTCCAGCTTTCTCAGCAGCTCTACCAACCTTCTCAGCTTTGGGCAGAGGTAGGAAAAGGAGCTCTTGGCTCTTAGCCTACCCCAGGGACAGGTAAATGGGTTCAAGGTGCTTGGACTCCCCTAACCCCAACTATCATCCTTAGGAGCCTGGGGCAGAGCAGAAAGTACAGTATGAGAAACTCTTCAGCAACTTCCACTGAGCCCCATCCCCTCACTGAGCCCCATCCCCTCACTGAGCCCCACCCCCTCACTGAGCCCCATCCCCTCACTAAACCCCATCCCCTCACTGAGCCCCACCCCCTCACTGAGCCCACTCCTCATCCTCTATGCCTCTACCTATCCCATCTCTTCTCACTGTGCCTCCTGCCTTCCAGTCTGCAGGACCTTGTGGGGCTGGGGTCTGCCCTGATTCCAGCCCTAGGATACTTCCTCCTGAGCCCTGGCTGACAGGCTGGGTGGATGGAGGAGGGTAGGCTGGTCCCCAGCCAAGAGTGGCTGTCCAGAGTCCCACCCAGCCTTGCCTGGACAGCT
>NW_011889092.1:1560791-1563544 GCF_000151845.1 Pteropus vampyrus | reverse complement strand
AGAAAGAAAGAAAGAAAGAAAGAAAGAAAGAAAGAAAGAAAGAAAGAAAGAAAGAAAGAAAGAAAGAAAGAAAGAAAGAAAGAAAGAAGGAAAAGAAAGAGTCTCAGTAACAAGGACCCAAGGCTTCATGCTCTAAAAACTCCCTGCCAACTGAGAAACCGTCATATAGCAAGGCCCCAGTGTGTGGTTCCAAGAACAAGCAGAGCTTTGTGTTCTAAGAAAATCAGAGCCTCTATTGTAACGCCCCATTATTTGAAGAGTCTATGCTTCTTACATTCTATGAAAATAAGAACCTGGAGTCCTGAGATGTAGGCACCCAAGATCTTAACATTCTATTATTCTAACTGCCAGGGCTCCAGAACTCCAACACCAGGGTTCCTGCCCCTATGAACCCAGTGGTCTGTGGGCTCGAGCCTTCGCAAATACCAGGTAAGAGCAAACCCCAGTTAACTCCTGCACATGTGAGGTGCATTCCAGCCTCTATCTTTTTACTTACATCCTTGTCCATGGGGGGTTAGAAGAGAGGAGGATTCCATTGCCCTCCTCTCTGCTAATTAAAATTTAACTTTAAAAGGGAAGGGAGGGCATTGCCATCAGTAACTACCTGCTGAGCACCAGGCCTGCTCAGTTGATCCACTCATTTAATCCTGAGATTACTAGCCCAACTTTACAGTTGATAAAACTGAGGTCCCGGGACATGAGATATTTGTCTAAAGTCACATAGCTAGAAATAGTAGAGCAGCAACCCAAACCTTGCCCCTGGCAAACCTGTGCCTCCCAATAGCAGGCTGGCTCTCCAAAAGATCCTGCCCCACCCCTACTTCCAGGCCCCTCCTGTTTTAGGGCCACACTGGAGCAGCTCCTCCCACCCCAGTGGTCCCCCAGCTCCAGAAAGCAGAGACCTTGGTTCCCTCTTCTCTAGCCTCCCCAAGCTGGAGGCAGCCTGGAGCCTACCAATTTTCCTGTCCTGATTGATCAGGCGCTAGCTCAGTTCGCAAAGACTCCGTGGTGGGACTGGGAGATGTGGCATTTGTTTCTAAGCACCCGTCGCTATGGAAGCCAGGTGATGCCAGCCCAAAGCCTAGCAACAAGGTGCAGTGTGGTTCAGGGTGGAGGGCATTGTCAGGGGCTTCTGAGGAAGCTGGAAAAGGGGAAGGGTGGATTAATCCATTCTCCAGGCTGGAGGGCTGGACCTGCCACCTTGGTTGGGCTGGTGAGGGGGAAACAGGAGGGAGAGGGGGCAGGACCAGGCAGGTCCTGAAAGACTGAGACCCAGAGATAAGGACAAAGAGAGACTCACAGAGACAGACAGAGAGAGTCCAGAGACAGCAAAAGGCAGAGACACCATCAGAGAGAGGGAGATGCGGGAAGGAGGAAGAAGACAAGAACTGGTCAGAGTTGTAGAGACCACTTAGACAATTGGCAGGAGCGGCCTGACTCCCAGACAAGCCAACTTCCAGGGAGAGAGAAGGCATGCCAGAGAGCAGAAGGAAGCCCCAGGGGAATGACAAAGATGGATAGATGGCGACAGGAGGAGATAAGCCTGAGGCAGGAGACAACATAGAGGCAGATAATGAAAGAAGAGAGCACTAGGAATGGAGGGGCAGGCAGGGTAATGCAGACTGGGCAGCCGAGCAGACAGGAGCAGGGCAAGATGGCGGCAGTATGAGGACAAGGGCACCGAGGTCACAGGGATACTGAGCTGGCCCTAGTCCTGGCCCCTACTCCTGGGTCTGCCCTTCTGTGGCATGGGCGCTACCAGCCTTGTACCCCCACTCCAACCACCTGGCCTCTCCTGCAGAACACAGAATCATCCAGACACAGACCCTCAGAAGAGAGACTGGTCAGAGATCCTGATGTCTCTCTTACCCCCCAGACCAGGTCTTGCCTAAGATCATCCAGCAGGGCAGCTTCTGAAACAGGAAATCAGGCCTTGGGAACTGCAGTCCAGAGCTTCCTCCCCATCTTCACCTGAGTCTGACCACTCCTTGGTTACCCATGGAGGCACCTTCAGTACAGAAAGCACATTTGTCCCCTGACCAGAGTGAATGTGCCTAAGATGGACCCCATTCACTCCCTTCTTCCTCAACAACAGGCACTGTGTTGGGGCCCTGGGGACCCAAGAATGGAGCAGACAGCATCTGGTGGGGAGATGGTCCACAGTTGTCCCTCTTGGGGTTGTGACTGGGGAACCCAGTGTGGCCTGGCCCCTTGGCAGGCACTTGATTAATTGACACTCAATTAATCCTCACCATAACCTATTAAAAACAAAAAGACTGAGGTCCTCAAAAGGAAAGTAACTTGCCCTAACCACCACCAGCAAATGAGGTACCTGAAGCAGGACTTGAACCCAGGTCTCTTGGGGCCAGTACAAATTGGAGAGCCTGGTGGAGGCTCCTCTGCCAGGGCAGAGGCAGCTGCTCCAGAAAGGGGGGGGGGCAATCCCAGCCTGCGCAGGGGCCCTTTCCAGAGAGAAAGTGGGGTTAGGCCCTAAGCTCTTCTCTGGCCACCAATCCTCCTAGCACCAGACTTCCCCGACACATGCCAGAATGGGTGACAGGGCTTGGCTAGACTGTCAGGTGTTAGGTATTAATCTCTGTCTCTCTCTCTTCCCCCTCTCCAACTCCCCCAATTGTAAACACTGTCAGCACCACCTGACAGCCACTCTGGGAGTTCATGTGCCCTCAGAGGCACCCCATCAGTCCCTAACAGCCTTGCTCTCTCCAGACTTTTGAGAGAACAATACAAAGACT
>NW_011889092.1:1447524-1559345 GCF_000151845.1 Pteropus vampyrus | reverse complement strand
TAACCCTGAGTGAGTCACTGTAACCTTGGGACCTCAGTTTCTTCATCGGGACAAGGGGGGATAAATGTCTTTCTCTCTGCCTGGCTAAGTTCAGCTGCAGCAGACCCAATATCCAGGCTCCAGGCCCGGAGGGGCCCTGGGGAGGATGTGAGGGGTTCGGAGATGCTCTTAACCTCCTATAGGTACCCAACTCAGCCAAAGATCTCTGAGGGTACAGAGTAAGGGTATGTGGCAATGTCTGGGCTAGGAACCTGAAGACCCTAGTTTGAATCAATTTATGACACTAATCCCTTGCCGACCTTAGCCAAGCCCCTGACTTCTCAGGTCCTTTGCTGAATGCCCTCCTCCGCTACACTACCACACACGTGCCCAGTCAGAGGAACGAAGGGCCATAGCACAGACTTTGTCCATGTAAACCTCACTCAAACTGAGGGCAAAGCCACCCGTAGGCCCTCCCCAACTTTTGGAGGTAGTAGTTACCTGGAAAAATCCTGGCCAGAAAGTCTGGGGCAGGAGGTCCTGGCTGGGGTCTAGTAGGATTCTCGCAGGGCCCATAGTCTCAGTCTGTCTCTAATGACTTCTGTGAGTTTAATCAAGTCACTTACCTCTCTGGGCTTCAGTTCCCTTATCCTTAAAATCAAACAAGCAACAGTAAAAATCTTCAGGGGCTCCTCTTTCCATCTGGGACAAACTCACTGCATTCACTCCCTCCCAGTCCTTCCCCAGGCTCCCCGCTACACATCCTACACTCAGGCTGCTCTGGACTCTGTCAATCCCCCATCTTTCTTTATGTTTCACCTCTGGACTCATGCCTCATGGTTCACCAGTCCACCTCTCAACTGCTGCCTCTTTGAAAAATCTCCTCTTCATTCAATAGGGCCAGAGGTATCACCTCCCTCTGCAAAGCCGTTTGCATGTCTCCTGACAGAGCTAAGCCAGACCCCCTTCTCTGGAGTGGCCCCTACACACCTTCTCTGGAGTGTCTATATCCTTGTCTCATCAAGCTCCCAAGGGAGAGAGGCCAGGCTGGGCCTGATTCCCAGGGTCAGGGGAAAAAGCGA
This sequence comes from Pteropus vampyrus, assembly GCF_000151845.1. Taxonomy (NCBI): domain Eukaryota; kingdom Metazoa; phylum Chordata; class Mammalia; order Chiroptera; family Pteropodidae; genus Pteropus; species Pteropus vampyrus. Next base: position 1,558,284 of record NW_011889092.1, on the reverse strand, counting down.
GCAGGTCAGAGCCTCCAACAGGGATGGAGCTTAAAGACAATGGAAGGATGAGAAAGAGAAGGAAGAGGAGGAGGAATGAAAAGAGATAAGAAAGGAGGGAGGGAGAGAAACAACTGTGCCCAAGGTCCATTTGGAATGAACTTTAGTTCACTCCAGATGGAGCCCCCTGCCCTGGTGCATGCCCCACCCCCACCCTCTTCTCTCCCCTTCCCCTTTGGGCCCCAGCCACTGTCATACACATCAATACAAATGCCCAGAGCCAAAGGGGTCTCTGGACTCTGCCACTGAACCCTGACTGGAGGCTAACAACACGCCTGGTCGTCATAGCGATGCTGCGATGCTGTCATCACTAATTCATCGCCCTGGCCCTGGGAGGCCAGTGAGGTGTGAGGAGAGATGGTCAGAGCTGATCAGAGCATCCACTGGGAGCAGGAGTCTTGGGGCTGTGGGCCTGGGGGAGGGTCAGGGATTAAACTTCACCACTCCATCCAGCTGTGTCCTCCCCTCAGTCTCCCAATGCCCTGGGAGGAAAGAGGAGCACGAACCTTCCCCTTGTCTGTCCTGCGTACCCACTGTGTGTCCCGCTCAGCCTAACCGCAGAGGTGGGGGGTCAGTGGATGTTAGGATAGGAAGCCACCTGCCCCAATGCCTGTGAGCAGGTATCCATGCCCTGCCATCTCCAATAGGGCAGGGTGATGTCCTTCCTAACGTCACAGGGGCTGAAAAGGAGTAGAGGGAATGGGGAGGAAAGGAGCCCATACTGTGCCCCCTCCAAGCAGGTATGTGCCAGACATTCCTAAAAATAGTAACGCATTCGATCCTCCCAGAAAACCTACAGTGTCGGGATTATTACTCCATTTTACAGATCTCTGCATGTTCTCCCTTCCTAAATCCTTCCAGCCAATCCCATCTCCTCCTCTGAGAAGCCTTTCAGGATTCCCCACCTTGCACCCATCCCCTCTCCTCTGCACTCCCAGTGATGGTGGGAGACGGTCTCGGTCTTTGAAGTCTGATTGGCCTGCTGGCTCCTCTTTCCCTCACCCAGAGTTGTGAAGGGCACACAGGGCGGATCCTCCCATGCCAGCTACCCTCTGGGAGACGGGAAGACCACGCCCATGAGCAAAGGGTGGAGCTGTCCGCGGTACTGAACCCACCCAAAACTTTCCCAGGAAGTCTGGTTTTTTTCCATTGGAATTCACCTGTTCCTCAGCCTGGGGGAGAAAGGTTAGACTCCTCCTGTGAGGCACCCCTGCCTTCCTCTGACCTAGTGCCTTTATTTCCAGAACCTCTGACAAGGAACCCATTTGGAGCAGGAGAATGGGCGTGAAACTAACATGCATTCACTCAACAAGCATTTACTGAACACCAACTATGTATATAGCCTATGAATGGAGTTTGAGATACAATAGTAAATAAAACGACTAATTTCTGCCCTTTTGGAGATTTTAGTCCCGTAAAGTCAGCACTAGGGTTTGCTGTACATACGTTAACCTACTTGATTCTTACAATATGTATGAAGGTGGATATTATGCCCATTTTACGGAGAAGAAAACTGAAGCTTGATGTGAAAGGAAACTGCCAAAGGCCACATAGCTGGTGACCAGAAAAGGCAGGATACACACCCAGATATGTCTGACCCCAGATTTCATTTTTGTTCCATTCCTGGGTGGGGTGGGGGGATCACAGACCAAGTTCTTGCCCTCAGAGTTTGTAATCTAGTTTACCTGTCCCAGGTCTCCAACAAGCACCACTGGAAAGTGTTGCTTGAGTCTAATCTGAATCCTTCCCACTGCTCTCACTTGGCCTGTGTTGGGACCTCGGCGGGGCAGAGGATCAGCTTTCCTCTCCTTGCAAACACCTGGGTGCTTCCATGAGCTCCCAGTTCTTTCTCCACCCCCACCTTGCACAGAGACCTCCCCCAACAGGAGGGCGTGAGGTGTGTGTTCTAAAAATACATTAATCCCTCCCTGCTTGTGCTCTAATTAAGCTGAGTGAGTCACTACTTTAAGTAATTTATTGCTAGTTATATAATTGCTTTAATATTTGGTTCTAGAACTGGGGAACAAAAGTGGCCCCCTTCTTTTCAGGGAATTGCTAATCCACAGAGGAGTTTATGGTCCCTGTGGGGAGTGATAGGGAGAGAAGAGGAGTCATCTTGGGCAGGCCCCTGCTCCAGTCTGGACCAACATATGGCCATGTCCCTCAAGGTCTCAGGGCATACCTGATTCTAGGAGGGACAGGTTTGTGGGAATACCAACCCTCTACTCTATTATCCATTCTGAAGTCACCATTCCCAGTTGACCAAGCCCTCAAACTGAAAACCTACGTTGAGGAAACAGTGTCCTGAGCACCTTTTCCCCTCCTTGGCCTCACTGGCCCTGCCAGTCCACCGAAACCAAGGCCCAGAGAAGACAAGGAGTTCCTTGGCTTCTTCCAGCATTTCAGAGACAGCCTCACCCTGTGTGCCCAGTCTGTCAGCTCAAGGAAAACCCAACACCTTTCACAGCCCTGTAAGAAGTCACCTCCCAAAGGGGATTGACTGCAAAGGGCACAAGAGAAGTTCAAGGGATGGTAAAATATTATTGTCTCGATTGAAATGGTTGTTATATGACTATATATTTACCAAAACTCACTGACTCATACACTTTAAATTGGCAATTTTATTGTATATAAATTATACCTCAATAAAGTAGATATAAAAAATAAAGATACATTTTAAAAAATAAGTCATGCCCCTACCTTATAGGCTTTCACAGCATAATAGCTGTGTGGAATCAGTAGTCATGCAGGAACTGAGGAGGGGAGGTGCAAAGAACCAGCTATAGAGGCACCTATAGGTGCCCACACAGCAGATGTTTGTTTCACTCAGTTCCAATTATCAAGAACTCACTAGGCACCTCCTGGGGGCACCTGCACATCCTTGATCTCGTTAGCTTTCCCCCTGCTCAGAGAAGTAGCCAAAGTGCACACCATGTGCATTACACACTTTGTCTCATTTAATCCTCGCAGTAGCCCTAATGAGGTGGGCTCTATTATTGTCCCCCTTTTACAAATGAAGGAACACAGGTCCTGCAGCTAAGAATTGGAGGAGCTGAGATTTGAACCAGGAGACAGTTCCCAAGACTGATGTTCATTATCACTCACTTCTACTACTAAATGGCAGGGGTTAGGAAGCCACACACGGAAGACATGCCTCTGACCCTAGGCCTTGAATAATGAGGTTTTCACTAGGCTTAGAAGTAGAGGCAGGGTACATCCAAGTAGAGGACAATTGAACAGTGTGTAAGTTTAGAAAGGTGGCAAGAGGTAGGGCTGGCTTCAGGAAGGAGGGAACTAGGTCAGGCAGCAAGCCTGGAGGAAACACACAAGAAATCAGATAGTCTGAAAAAATGAGACAGAGGGCATCCGGCCATGACAGCCTGAGGGTTAAATGGCCACTCAGGCCCTGAGCAGCCAGGGCTTCTCACTGCTATTCCTGAGTCACTTCCCCCCAAATTTGTCTCTTCCTGGTTTCTTGGCCCTAATCGCCCACTCACAACCCCAGTCACCACCTCAGTGGGCACAGGCCTTCATCTCAAAACTTGTCAAAGGCTGGCTGGGATACCGTCAATGGAAGGGAAACGAAGACAGGAAGAATGACAGAAGTTAGTCAGGTGAAGGGAGGGGGCATTGAATAAGCGTGTTCCAGGTAAAGGGAACAGCATATGCAACAGGCCAGCAGTGAGAGATGCTACACAGGTGGGGAACCAAAGGTAGCTTCCTGACTACCTGATAGACAGTCTGTGTCTGTGCTGAGTGTGAGTGTTTCCATGGATATGCACCCTGCGTGCACTGAATCACGTCTGTGTTGCACACCTGGGTGTGTATACCTGGGTTATGTGTACAGGTGTTACAGTTCATTCCATTTCTGTTGTTTCTAGATCAATTTTTAGATTCATCCTGTGTCTGTTTCTCAGTGTGTACTGATGTCTGTGTTGTGTGTGTGTGTGTGTGTGTGTGTGTGTGTGTGTGTGTGTGTTGTGGGTCTCTCTATGTCTGTGTGCTGTTGTCTGCTTCTTTTTGTGTGGGCTTCTATGTCTGTTGAATGTTTGTAGCTGGGACACTTGCAGCTCAGGTAGCTGGGGCTGGGGGAGAAGCCTGGGGTAAAGGGGGTGCCATAGATGGGTGCTCTGGATTGTGGAAACCACAGGCCAGATGAGGCAGGGAGGGATGCCCCTCAGAGGGGAATCGAAGTTGCCACACATCCCTGCACTGGTGGGTGGACACTGGGGAACTAGGGCCATAGCTCAGGTAGATGAGCTGGGGGGTGTGGGCCGTCACTCTTTTCCTGACCTGTCTACACAATTCACATGTCCCCCTCACGCAGCCTTCTTGCCTTTCACCTGGTTTTCTACAGTAGCCTCCCTTCTCGCTCCTCTAACTCACTTTTCACTTGGAGCTTCCTAAACTGAAAACTGACCATAGCCTGAATAAATTCTTCCACAGCCCCCACCCCAGTGCTGCCCAGACAGGCAGCAGAGTAGTCATGGCAGGAAGTAGCTCCGGTCCAAGAGCAGATGACTAAGTACATATGGATGTACTCAAGAAGCCCTGGTGGTGCCCAGGGACCCACCAGGCCTCAGTGAATGTGAAAAAGTGGGTGTTCAGAAGCAGGGCCTGGCTTCTGGCACCTGCTCTGAAACCGACCTTAAGGAAGTCAGCACCCTCTCTAGGCTTCAGTTTCCCATCATCCATTTGTCTTTCCAGGTCTCTACCCCTTCTGCCTTACTCTGTGCCCTGAAGTCTTACTTCTAGCATTGCTTTACCTGCTCCCTTGCTCTCTGGCCTCCAGTCTTGTTCTGCCAATGAGGGTGGGAGAGTAGAGAGTGAGAAGTGAAAGGACTGGGGTATTTACACCCTCACCTACCCCACCTCCTCTGACAGCCCCTCTCAGACCTGGAGCATTCTCCTTGCCCCCTCGGGCCTCTCAGATGCTAGTCTTAAGTACCTCAACATGTTCTACTGGTTTCCTTATCCTGCCCCACCTTCATAATAGTTGCTCCATCAAACTGCCTTCAATTAAACGATTTGAGTATGTCATCTGTTTACCCTCGACAAAATAGCGCTACCTCCTTGAAGGATAGCTGAGGTGATTGAACAAGGCAATTTAAAAATATGCAGGGCACTCTGTAAGCCTCGGTGGTCTCCATGTAGCCCCCAAACCCCATCCCACATAAAGCTGTAAGATAACTCTGCGTTCTCTGGTGGGGACAGGGGGAGGCAATGCCAAACTACCTGCTTCCCTCCTCTCCTACCCAATCCCTGCCCAGCCCCCAGCACCAGGAAGCCTCTACTTGTTCCACTTAGAGCCCCAGCCGTGGGCTCACCGTAGAGCTCCCCACAACTCAGCACAAAGAAAGTTGTCTGCCTATCTGCTCCCCCCCTGCCAATGCTAAATTGGCAAAGCCACTGCAGAGCAGCCCAGTTCTATCCATCGTGCATCAATCTCCTCCAGTGTCCTTGCATCCAGCCTCCTGCCTCCAATCCCAAACCTCCAGGAAGACACATTTCTCTCCAGTTCTTTAGGGAAGGGGATCTCTCTGCTTTCAGCTGGACCATCTAATCTCATACCTTCACACTGCCCAAGATGCCAGAGAGTACTCTGGGGCTCAAACCTCCCATGCTGAGTGGACTGTGGCATGTCCTTCTCTGGCCCCTCCATGGTAGCTATAGCTTGAATGGACTTCAGAGAGCTTGCAACCAACTTCCCTGCTAGGGCAGGAGTCTCATCTGCAGCATTCCTAACCTGGCTGCCCAGCGCTGGCTCACATCTCCCCACCCCACAGAAAGGAAGCTCATTCCTCCTTCCCAAGGCAGCCCCTTCCTATGGAACTGCCCTGCCCTCCTTGCACTGAGCCAAATTGGACCTCCAGGACTCTCCCACGGCCCCAGTGCTGTCTCAGTACTAAGAGCCTAAGAAGAGATTATAGGAAAAACCTATAACAGTAGAAACCTAAAAAAACATCTGATGCAAAGATGAGGAAATTGAGGCTTCCGGAGGAGGCTCCTCGCCTGGCCCCACCCCACAGCCAGGCTCCTCTCCATGGAGTCTCCATGCCCCATGGAATGACAGACTTCACAAGTTCCCTGGAGGAGTCTCGCAGCAGGCAGAATCTCTGGTCCAAAAGTCAAAGGCAGCATCTGAGGCCTGGGAGGAGTAGAAAGGCCCAGGTAGGAGGTGGCCTCATGCCAAAGACTAGGATCTCTATTCTGAGCTCCCCACCTGCTCGAGAGCTTGGAGAGAGGGAGGGAGAGAGGTCAGACACACCCCTCTCCCGGCTCCAAGCCCCTGCCATCTAGCCCTGGATCCTACTGTGTGACATTGCGTTAATCACCACCCCTCTCTGGTCTTCAATATTTGCATCTATACAACAAAAGGACTGGGCTGGGAATCTATGAAAGTCTCTAGTGGGGCACGGGTATGGCCATTAAGAGTTCCTAGTCGCCTCTTAGTCATGTCCAGCATCCCAACCTTATAGCCCTGGATACTGGCTGACCCAACCTGAGCCTGAACACAAAGACAACCTGTTCCTCCTAGGGCCATCATTAGGGAGGGGGGTCCCAGAGTTCCCTGAAGGAAGCCCATCTCCACACATGACAGCCATTCTGCCCAATCCACACATATCTTGTCTCTACCTTTAGACAGGTGGAACCCAGGAGAAAGTGTTGAGTAGCCAGAACTTGGGCATGGCCTTGCTGGGTCAGCAGAGCAGGTGATACACATTCACTTATTCATACCTTCATGTTCAAACATGGACATCCATATACACAGATATCCATACCCATACACAGTTTTACTAGAACATAGGTACCTAACACTCTACACAGTTACACACACACACACACACACACACACACACACACACACACACACACACACACCACACTTGCATGTACATAACCATGTACCAATAAATAAAGCATTAAAAATGGACACACATGTTCGCACATGAATCTGTCCACACTTTTATACAAACACTGGTCCATACACTCTCACCCTCTTAGACCTACATATACACATGCACAACTGGAAGCTCACAGTTAGGCATATACACACACACACACTCAAGATACAAAAAAAAAAAAACACATATAAATCAACCAATCTCGCCTCCGTCTCTGTATCAAGCAATTCACAATCAAATAGAAATCCAGACCCCAACTACAATGTCATTCTAAATCCATGTTCAAATCTAAGCCTGTCCCAAAACTATGAGAAAATTTCTTGTCTGCTGGTTTAACTCCTCCAATGTGTCTGTCCCTGCTGTGTGGGGTAGAGCCTCTCCTCAGCCTTCCTTCCTCCCTATATTTTTTAACAGGGCCCTCCTAGGGTTGGCCCAGTGGAAGTGAAGAACAGTGGGCTGTCCTCTCTCCACTCTTCATCTCTGTTCCTTGTCCAGCCTCTTACCTCCCTCTCTCTGGTCTTTCAAGCGTAAGGAAGATCCAGGCTGGAATGGACAGTATGTGACAGCAACCCCTGCTGGAGACATGTGGCATTACAGCACAGCTCTATATTACAGTCATCACTCCCCAGGTTGGGGTGGAAGGGAGGGAATAGGGTAGAAGGGAGGAGAAGAAGAAGTTGAAGAAGAAGAAGAAGAAGAAGAAGAAGTTGGGGTGGAAGGGAGAGAATAGGGAATAAGAAGTTGAGAGGAAGTGTAGAGGAGAAAAAGGAGCAAGATGCTGGGAGCACCAAGTGCGGAGTCTTGGATTTCTCCACTCCAATCCATTCAGCCCAGGTTGCAAGATCAATCCTCCTGAAGCCTGACTCTAATCAGGTTCTGCCCCTGCTCAAAACCCTTGGGTAGATTCCAGTGGGCCACAGCAAGAAGTTCAAACTCTCAGCCTGGACTCAGGTCTCGGAACTGGCTAGTCCACCTCTTAGCCTCATAGCCCAAGGAGCCCAGCCCTTGCCTTCTGTCCCCTGAGCTCAGCAGTTCCCGTGCTGAGATGTCCGATTGTTTTTATCTTGCCTGCCCTTCCAGGCCCAGCCCTTGCCACCTAGAATAATAATCTTAGGAAAGAGCGGAGCTTTGGGAGCAGACAGACCTGTTCTCCAGGGCTTCATCAGTCACTGGCTGAATACTTCTGGGCAAGTTATTTCCCCTCTCAGAGCCTGTTTCTTCATCCAGAAAACAGCAGTCTCCTGGGTTTGCGGTGAGGATTAAATGAGATCATGGATGTGCAAACAGTGCTCTGGAAGCTGTAAATTTGTGTGTGAATGTGTGAAGAGTCATAATTATGGCTTAATCTTTTTATCCTTGCCCCTACCTGCACCCCATAGCAGTCTGAGGGATCCCTGAGGGAAGAGACCGAGGCTGCTTTACCTTTGGGCTCCATATCCCCCAGCACCAAGCAGGGCCTGGCACACCATAGGATCTGTTCACCCCTGTGGCACCAGCACCAAGCAGGGCCTGCCCCCAGCCAGCCTCAGCAGCAGGGTGTGGATTTGGATCCAAGGAGGCAGTACTAAGGGTACTTATTGCAAATTCACCTTGGACTACAACTCCCAGAATGACTCACAGACTGCTGTGGGTGTGGCTACAGGCTTAAACCCTTTCTAATCTAGCCTTTTCCTCCATTGTATTCTCTGGGGATTGTTTTCTGACCAGACCCAGCAGCCTAGGGAGGTGGTCACATGTCTCTGAGGCCTCCTCTGCCCCTCCCACAGAACATCCATACTTCTCACCATTCCCACCACCACAGCTCCATTTCAGACCTCCTTGTCTCCCACACGATGACAGCTTCTGGGCTCCCAAGTCTGGTCTCTTTCCCTCTAGGCCCCACTGAATCTTTCTAAAAGTGTAGGTGAGAGTGGGTGGCTCATAATGGCAACAACTAACCTTTATAAGCACCTGCTACATGCCTGGCACTAAGCTCACCAGCTCAGTCATCCTGCCAGAAAGTATTATTATTCCCACTCCACATGGGGTTCAGAGAAGTGAAATAAGTTGAGTAAGAACCACACAGCTACAAAGTAATGGTGCTGAAACTTGAACCTAGGTCTGTCTGCCACCTTCTCTATTCTATTTTCAAAGCCTCCTTTGAAACCAGGGTGGCTATCCAAAGTGAGAACCCAGAAGCCCTAGGGTCCACATTTCTCAGCAACTACATTGTTGGAAGTCCTCCCAGATGTCTGATTTAAATCTCTTCTGCTACACCAAGCCCCAGTAGCCTTCTGTTTTTCAGGGAGGGCAGTGAGAAGAATGACTTCAGGGACTTCAAAAATTGGGTCACGTCACTGGGGACCTGGCCTTTCCCAGGGAGCGGGCAGCTGAACAATGGGAGATAAATGTGTTGAAACATTCCTGTTACTAAATATATCGACTTCCCAGAGGATGGGGGTGCTGACAGGGAGCCCGTAGCCCCCACCTTGGAGGCCACAATCTTGTGGCTCGGACAGGCTGGGGCACTCAGCAGCAAAAGAGGCTGGGGCAGAAGGGGTGGGAGGCCACATGAAAGGGGTGATGTCTCATCCTCCTTGCCAAGCCCAAGCCGCCTTATTTACATATTACTTTGCATTAATTTGCATGCCACTTTCTGGAAGAGGACCACATTCTTCAGCCATTGCCTTTCTCTCTCATTTCCAGGATCTCTGTTTCTTCACTGAACATCCCATTCTCAAACAATGAGCAGCCCCTCAGCAGAACTGCTGGGGGTACTAGGAGAGACCAAGAAGTTGAAAATTTAAGGCAATGCCTATGTGGCAAGGCTGTTGGGGGACACCTTGGCAGCAGAAAGGGCTTCCTGTAGTCTAACCTCAATTCCTCCCCTCTTCTCCTGCTCCATCTCTGCCCAGTCCTTCCCCAACCCTTGCACTTCATGCTTAGGTCACTTTGAACTCCTACAGTCCTCACATAAACAAAGTCATGCTTGTGCTCACCTCAAGGTCTTTGCACATGGCATTCCTTCTTTTTGGAGCTGGCGCTCAGTCTGGCCTAGAGAAGTGACGCTTTTTTCTAAGTCTACCCCAAAGCCCCTCCTCTTAAATGCCTTCCCCTGACACTGGCAAAAGTAAGAAAGACAATGGCTTCCCTCCACGTCGTCGTTGACTCTGGCCATCTTCCCACAGGGCTGCCTCGTTTAGATGGGCAGCAACCCAGTGAATGGCTGCTGAGTGAACCAAGAATGAATTCAAATCTCCCTCCCCTGACTCTCTGAGCCCCTCCAGTCCCCCTCTCCCTGGACGATGTCACTCACCTGCAGGAGGGGATAGATGAAGTGTGCCTCTGCCTTCAACTCTCCCTCCTGTTCTGGGAGACTTCTCCCTCATGCCCACAGCCCACTCTCGTGAAATCAGGAGATCTCACAGCCCCTCGGTTCTGGTAGAAAGTTCTTCCCGCTGTTCATTCCCGTTTCTAGCCAGGCTAACTTCTTTATTATTTTTGGTCAGGGTTAAGGGACTGCCCCATCTCAGCTTTACCATCTGCTCATCTCTCTCTGCCCAGGATACATTCATGCCACTCCTGAACCATTATGCCCCAGCCTGGCTCTGCTTTGAAGGAAGGACAGTGACTAGGAATAGAGAAATGACACAAGGTCAGGCCAGGTTGCCTGGAGTGGCCAAGCCCTGTAGAGGAGCCCAGGGCAGATATAACCACTTGAGGGAAGGGCTACTCAAGAGGGAAGGAATGAGCATCCTGTCCCTGGGAGTATGTAAGCTGGGCCATAGATCCGTGGGCATGCTGCAGAGAGGAGTGTGAAGCAGCAGCTAGAAGGTAGCGCAGATGCTCTTCACATCCTCTCCCACTCAGGGGCTGCATTGAGCCTGGGTGCCCAGCCCTGTGCCGTGAGTAGGGAAGCATGAGGAGGTGGCTCCTGCCTTTGAGGAACTCCTTGGCAGTATGGATAAGGCACTCACACACACAGGACATCATAAGGGAAGGCTGAGTGGGCCACAATTTTGATCCTGTAGCATGAGGAAGAGAGACTTCAGGGTAGGTCACAGGGTCAGAGGGAGAGAGAACCAAGGGGGGTGTCCTAGGGGAGACTTCCTATTCCCCAGCTCCTTAATCCTACGAGAAAAAGCCCAGGCCCCTTAGCCTGGCACTTGAGACCCTACAGAAAATCTAGCCCCTTCTGCCTTCTCTTTCTCTTCTCAATGCCCTTCTTACTCTTGCAAACTCAAACTCTTCCCCTTGAACATGCCATGATTTCTCCCATCTATCCGTACCTTTACACGCTATTCTCTCTACGCCTCCCTGCCTGGGGAATTCCTAGCCATCCTTCAAGATTCAGCTCAAAGGTCTCTTTCTCTGAAGCCCTGGCTTGGTGTGGCCCCCACAGTTCCCGGGGATTCCCTATGCAAACACTGTTTACACTGTAGGGTTGTAGGTTTCCACTTCTGCTTTTCTCATCAGACTGGGCACTCCCTGAGAGCAGGGTCTAGGTTGGTGGCTTCTCTGTGTCCTCAGTGGCCAGCCCAGTGGGCACCGAGCAGGCACTGGGGAGTCTCTGTTGAATAAATGAATCAATAGATGAATGGATGTGTGCACGAATGGAAGCATGCTGAGAGGGTAGACTGTATAGGAAAGCAGCAGAAGTCTGAAGAATGCAGTCCTGACCTGACAGCAGCACAGCTGAGGGGGAGACTCTCAGTCCATTAAGAATGAAGGGGGTACTGCCAGGAGTTCTGCCTCCCCCATTTGGCTAGATCCCAGCCAAGCCATCAGTAGTCCCTAGGGACAGGAGGCTGGAGTGGGAAGCAGGAAGAGTGGTAGGAGCTGCTTGGTGGGTAGGGGGAACTGGGGGAGGGGGCGGGGAGAGGGGGCGGTGCAGGGAGCATAAAGGCAATTAACCCTCATTGAGCTGATCCATCTCAGGCAACCAAGAGGTCCCATGCAGGGACTGAAGGAGAAGGAGACTGAGGTTCAGGTTTGATGAAGAGCTTCAGCCTCAGCCTTGCAGCCAGAGGAGAGTGACAAAGCCACAGCCTCAGTTTTCCTGTCTGGAAAGAGATGGCTCTGTGATCTCCAACCCTCTGCACTCCGGTTAGGGGTCTCTCTACTACCTTAGCTGCCTGAGGTTTCCAAGAGCTTTTCCTTCCAGACATCCTGACCTCTGAGGTCTTGCCACTGTACCACCCCCATCCCAATCCAAGCCTGAGCCACCTTAGTGCTACCTTCCTCATCCTCTTCCCAACCCTCCAACCTCTCCCTTCAGAAAGCCCCTGGTCTCATCTGCCCCTTGGCCCACTTGGCACCAGACCTCATGGCTTGCATTGGTCTGGCCTCCACACCTGCCTCCTGGCCCCCATCTCTCTCTTCCACTTCAACCCTGACATGGCCACTTAAGGCAGCCTTTCTAAAACCCAAATTTGATTATGTCCTTCCACTGCAGAATACCTTCCAGGATTGTCCAGAGCCCCCAGGATAAAGCCCAAGAGGCCTGGAGTTCAAAGTCCTGTAGGCTGTGGCTCCTCCCTACCCTCCAGCCTCCTTGCTGTTCCAGGAACATGCCAGATCCCAACCTAAGGTTTTTGCACATGCTGTATCCACTCCACCTGTCAGCTTGATACTGGTCTTTACTGTTTAATTATTCTCAAGCTATTCTATGTCTAGGAAGCTTAGAAAGTCCCAGAGGGCAGAGCCATTCTTGCCTATTTCTTTTCCGCATCTCCCCAGAGTGTAGAATGAATTGTCCTGGGCTCATGGAGGAAGTCACATATTCAGCCACCCTTGCCCTGCCTCAGTGGGCCACACTCTCCCAGCTGTGTCCTCAACCATCAGGGAAAGAAAATAGCCACCCACTTACACTCAGATGAACACACACATATAAACACAACTCATATACCAGTCACACAAGCACCAATATACACACTCATGTACATTAGCACCATGATCACATACCCACACCAGGACACATACGTGAATACAGTCATCCACATCCACAGACACACACACATACATATACACATGGTAACACTAACATGAACACATTAATAAATATATACACGAACACGAATGCACATGGAATCAAACAACACGCTCAATAAGTCATTCTATTTTGGAGAAACAGCACACATATTAACATGAATTCCAATATATATATTCAAACTAACACACATACTTACACACACACAGACCTACACACGCATAACAACCTGCACTTAGACATGTGCCGATAAACTCTCATAGTCACACCAGGATGCTCGGATACCCAGAGAGGCTGCTGCACATCCAACCACCAAGGACCTCAGAACTCTATAGACCCCTCTATGCCCCACGTGTCCCCTTACACTCCATGCATATACACATATACACATACCCTCAGGTAGCCTGGCCATAGACCTGCATGCACTTCCACTGATTTGGAGACACATGTCACTTGCCTGCCACCTCAGCAACCCTCAGACAGTGGAGGGGCACCTCCATGGAACCCCATTCCGCTCACCTGCACATGCATCCCCCTGCATGTGGGCACACAGGAGGCGCACAGGGCCCTCATTTCAACACTGTGGCTCTCTCTGGGACAGGTGCTTTGGGGTAAAGTTGCCTAAACTGGTAGCTCTGAATCCCAATTCTAGTTCCACAGAGGGCAGTTGCCCCAGACCCTTTGTCGCTCCAGGTTGGTGTCTGTCTGTCTGTCTGTCTGTCTGTCTGTCTGTCTCTCTCTCTCTCTCTCTCTCTCTCTCTCTCTCTCACACACACACACACACACACACACACACACACACACGTCTCTATAGTCAGAGACATGTGCATGCACACAAGACCTGGTGGTCCGGACATTGTCCCACTCCAAGGTCCTGAATCCATCTATCTGTCAGCCCCCAGAGCTCCTTGAAACAACCCCACACACCACACATCTTTCCCAACCCCCAGCCCCTGAAGGAATGATTCAGGTTTATTATTAACCCCTCCCCCAGCCACCAGCCCCTTCTGTGGAACTCTGACCCCATCACCCCTAGATTGATACCAAGCACCCCTACCCTGTTTAGACGCCCCCCCACCGCCGCTGTTCTACAGTCTGGCAACCAGGCACCCAGGAGGAGGATCGATCCTCCCACGTGGCTCAGCTCCACGCCAAACCCAGCTCCTTGGAGGGATTCTCAGGACCCTGTCCATGACACCGCTTGTAGCCACACACCCAGACCCCAACCCTGTGATAGTACTCACGGCTCAGCCGGTCGAGCTGCCGGGTACTGCTGGCTCCTGCAGAGGATGGAGTGGCCGCATGCCTGCCCCATCGCTCCTCATCGTCTGCCTCCCCAGCCGGACTAGGGTGGCACCTCACCCTGTCCACCCTGCCTGGGTTTCCAGGCAGGGTGCCTGGCTCAGCAGGCACAGAGACCAAGAGTAGCAGCCTGTCCCCTACTCAGCCTGGACTCTAATACCCCAATCCAGTCCTGCTGCCCTGGCTGCTCCCCACTCCCCAGCTGCTCTCGCCTCTCCTGCTGCCACTGCCTCTGCCGCTAGGCTGACTCTGGGAGGAGGTTGGAGCAGGTCTGATAATGCAGAAGGGGGAGGGGGAGGGAGGGAGGAGGAACAGAGAGGCCCAGACAGAGGGAGAAAGGGAGGGTGGGGTAGAGAGAGACTCTGACTGGAAGAGAGGAAAAGACTCACACACAGAGGGAGAGACTGAGAAAGAGAAACAGAAACAAGAAAGAGGAAATACATGAAGGAGAGTAGAGAGGGATCAGAGCCCCATAGAGATCAAGATGGAAATACAGAAATCAGAGAGGCATAGGGGAAAACACACACACAGAGGAACAAAGACAGAAAAGGCAGGGGGTTGGGAGGAGGGAAGCAGAGACAGAAATGGAGAGAGAGACAGAGAGAGATTGAGAAAGTAGCTGAGAGAGGAGTCCAGAGAGAGGTATAAGGATGAGATTTGCAATGTTCATGGGCTAGGATCACATCTGGGGTGAGGGGCAGGTGGATGGGACTCAGACCCTCTGCTACTCCATCACAGAGGCCCTTGGACAGGGGAACATTCCTGTGCCCTCAAGTATGGAAGGGCCAGGCCTCCAGGCAGAACTCCTATGGGCTCCCTTACTATGTCTGCATCATGTCTTATCTGCATTTCCAGCATGGAGCTGGGAACACAGGAAGCTCAAGGGGCTTTGGTTGATAGTCTTTGAAGTTAGAGTCTTTGCTGGGACATTGTGGAAGTTGATGCTTGAGTATGGTCTTCTAATACGAGTTGTGGGCACCCAAGCCACAGCATCCTCACATAGCCTTCACTGTCAATAGGCTATAGCCATGGGGGAAGGCCTGCTGCACCTCTGCCCTGCCCCCAAAGAGAACTCTTCAGGAGGACACCTTAACCCAATGGAATGGGGGCAATTTAGACAATGGGACAGGTACAGAGTTGTGCTCCAGTTGGACATAAGAGATAAAGCTCCATACCTTGAGGTAGGAGATTGGGGTTTGAGTCCTGGCTCCACAACTTATTCATTCATTCATTCATTCATTCACTCACTCGCTCACTCACTCATTCATTCATTCATTCATTCATTCGTAAACACCACTGGCCAACCTCATCTAATATGACTCAGACTGTTCCTCACCTTGGAGAAGCACCCAGGCAAGGGAAAGGGGGGACTTACAATGTGACATAGGGAAGCACGAGGTCTGTGGTGACTAGAGAGGGCTCTTGACCCAGTCAGGGGTTGGAAAGCATTTCTGGAAGAGAGGGTATTAACTAGGTCTTTAAAGGCAAGGAAGTGACCCCAGGAGAAGAGAGTGTATTCCAGGCTAGGGGAGCCACATGTAGCCCTTACCAGTAATCCTGCCTTGCTCAGCTGTGAGGGGAATAAACCCCCACTGTACACACCAGGCTCCAGACAGAAAACTCATGAGACTGAGTACAAACCTGACCCCTGCTGAAGGGTATGGGGGTATGCAGTGGTGGGGTAGTGGACAGGAATGGCCAAACTTGTACAGGAGGCCTGTTCAGGCTGAGTGCTACAGAAAACAGTTGTCTCATGGCTCAGGAAGTATCGGGAAAGAAAATGTGAGGGAAACTTTGCTTTCCACTGTGGCCCCAGAAGGTAGAATTTTCTACCTCTGAAAGCCCTGAGCAAACTCTTTTCTCAGCCTAATCCATGTTGCTGCTCCATGCCTGCTAGCTGGGAAGGCATTCCATGGGCTCAGAAAGTGGAAGCCCTGGACCATGTTCAGGCATGGTCTTCACAGCTCCCATTCACGCCCTGAGGAGCCTGGTGGTAAGAAGCTGAGTCAGAAGAGTTCAAAGGAGGGTGCCTCCTGGGCATGGGGGAAGGAGGTGCTTTGAAGCCTCATCTGGCCCTCAGGCTCCTTTCTGCCCTCCCACTAGGAAACAATGGTGGAGGCCTGTCCTTGGAAATCTCCTAGGAATATACTCAAGCAAGTCAGGTGAGAGGGAGGCTCTCCTCCCCATCCCACTGTCCCATCAGACTCTACAGCTGCCCCAGAAATAAAGCATCTGCAAGAACAAGGTGTAAGATCCAGGACTACTGGATACTTCAGAACTTAAAGCCAGGCAAGTGGAAGTTCAAGTCCCAGCTCTGCCATGTGACCTGGGCAAGTTATTTAACTTCTCTGAACTTCAATTTAATTTTCTTATCTGTAACACAGGGTCACAAATTTCAAGCTCGAACAGTTGAGAGGTTTGGGGAATGTCTGTAAGGTTCCCAGTAAATAGCATGTTCCTCCCTTCCTGACCCTTCTCCTAAGAGGGTGAACTGATGATGTCGAGGTATTAACAGCCCCAAATGTTGGATAGGGGCTCTTTTAGGGTAGCGCCGAGATGGGGGAGGTGTAGAAAGGGGAGAAGACCAGAGACTGCCCAGGCCTCCTCTTCCCTCCTCCACCTGGAACCTACTGGCAAGATCACCGGGTACAGGAATCAAAGACCGTATGCCGCAGCGAAGCCCCGCCTTGCCGCAGGCAGGCCCCGCCTGCGACCGCTCTCCACGGTACTGATCAGTGCATTTCCCGTTCACTTGCCCTGCTTTGCCCGCCCGCTCCGCTGTTGGTCATCGTTTTTTGACGGAGGTGGAAGGAAGGAGGATGCTACTGGGAGGCGGGTGGCTGCCCAAAGCAACGGGAGGATGCAGCCTCTGGAATCCAGCCGCCACTTTGAGCCCACCGCCTCGCGAGGACTGCAGGCTCCGCTGGTTCCAGCTACTCCTCATGGCCAAAGGCAGCTTCTTCTCAGCGCCCTGCTCTGCTCCCTCCTGCATGGCTGTTTCTCTCGCACCTTCCAGACGGCCCTTCCTGTCTTGCTCGGTGCCTCTTTTTTATCTTTGTCCCCTCAATATGGGTACTCCTCACAGGGGCACCAGGGCCCATCTCTCCTAGTTCTCCACCCCACCCCCACAGAGCATATATTCTTCTGTCGACATACCAACAATTGCAAGTGCCCCTGTGGTCCACCCCTTTCTGGAGCTCCAGATGTCTGGTACAGGCTGCCTCTTGGACATCTCCTCTGGGGACATCCCAGAGGTCCCTCACACACTCAAAAATATTCAACATCCAACACATTTTTTGTCTCTATCAAAGACATCAGCAAACTTCTAATCCTCAGTCTGGAAACTTCAAAGCAGCTTTGCCTCTCTCTTCTCTGAACTTCAAATCTGTCGCAGAGGCCCGTCAATTCTCCCTCTGTAATTCTCACACATTTAGCCATTCCCTTCATCTCCTGAGCTTTCTTCCCCTCCCCTGGTCATTCTCCAGCCCCCTAGCCCAGTTCAACCCCTCTATTCCACTTCCACCCTGCACCTAGTGCCGGCTTTCTAAGACATCTAGCTGGTCATGTGACTCCTCCTCAAAACCTTTGCATGACTTCCCAGTTCCCTCAGAATAAAGCCCAAGCTCCTCAGCCTGGCATTTGAGGTCCCTCGTGAGCGATCCTGACTGACCTCTCCATCTTCTGTTCCACATGGAGCAGAACTATTCCTAAGCACATCCCAATCCTTTCCTCCTCTCTGTTCTCCCTCCCAGGCTGACTTCCCTCTCCTCCTCCTTTCCTCTGCCGATCCCAGATGTTGGCATATTCTTCTTTGGCCAGTTCAGCACAAACCCTGCCCCCACCCACAGGGGACCAGGTAGACAGAAGGGGGTCACTGGATTCTGGGCTGCGCAGCGTTTAGCTGCCTCTCTCTTCCTTAACTTGCCCACTATCTGTCCCACTAAATCATCCCCCTGCTCAGGTTCATCTCTTCTACTAGATCACATTTTCCTCAAGGACGGGCCAAAGTCCTATTCACCTCAGTCCCAGTCCCCAGCCTTTGAGCAGTCTCACTAGGTACAAGTGAGAAATGTTGATGGAGGAAAGTAGGCAGGAAGAAGACACAGCTGAGTGTGGAAATAAGATAATGCACTTCAGAGATCAGTCCAGGATCACACAAAATGGAGCAAGCCCTAAGAGGCTGAAAGTTGATGTGGGGACACAGGTGATGCATGGCCGGGCTCACTGACCTGCTCTGTGGAAATTCCCCCACCTCTCACAGGGGCAGATGAGGCCACAGAATGTGAAATAGCCCTCAGCTCTCTGGGGTGGGGTAAGCTAGTAATTGGTGGAATGTGGATTTCGTGGAGGGTTGGCTGAGGGCCAGTATGTGCCCACATATGGGTCTTGGTAACCAGAGCCCCGGGTGGCAAGGGGAATGAGGAACTTAGGGAGCCATCTCACAGTCCTTCTCTCCACTCCTCCTCAGCCCGGAAGCTGCCACCTGTGGCTCCAAGAATAATGACTGGAGGAGCAACATGTCCTTGGCAAGGGCCTGGCATAGTTCCCTGTGTTTTCATACTAAACATGGACCCCATCATACCGTATGTGACAAGGCCTTTGCTACAATAAAAGGCCATCACAGCCTCCAGAACAGCTCTAAGGTAGAGCAGCTTCTTCAACACTTCAGGAAGGTGGCTTTGGGGACTCAGAACCTAGGGTTGAGGCATCATGGGCCTGCTTCAGGTTCTAGATCAAAGCTGCCCTATGAGGGAAGGGGTGACCCCAAGTGAGGGCATAGAGGTCCCTATTCATGCTGGGCAAGAGAATAAAGTGCTAGAACAGATGGCAAATTCAGGGAGGGGAGATGCAGCCAAAGCTCAGGCCCTCATCTCAGAATCCAGTGACCCTTCCTGCTTACACTGCCCTATAAATGAGGTAGGGGTGGGGTGCCCAGGAAGGATGGGCAGATTTAGGGAGGGCAGAGAAGAGAGGGAAGTCAACTAGACACTTGAAAGTGCCTTCTGCTTAAGGTCAAGGTCATCTCCAGGGATTTGAATCAGGCAGCATAAGATGGTAGAGCCAGCGAAGTCCAATTCCTCGTGGACGGTCCAATTCCAGAAGGAGAAACTAAGATGAGAGAGAGTAGAGACATACCCAGGCCACACAGTGAGTAAAAGACAGGGCTGGGCCTAGGACCAGGGACTCCTGGCCACTGCCCCGTAAGACCATCTCTTTCTCTCCTCTTTATAATCTTCTACTTCTCCCTCTTCCTCCTCACCTCCTCCAGCTGGGCAGAGGCCCAGGAGAGAAGGCTGTGGATATATCTTGTAATCTTGGAAAGAGATCCTCAGGAATGTGGGATTTTAGCAAGAATAGGTCAGGGCAGAAGTAGCCCTTGTGGCTTCATACTCTGGGGAAGGTTTTACTCTCCCTGGATACCCAAGGCCCAGCTCCCCCACACCCCGACCACCCTCCAATCCAGCACACCAGGATCCTCCTTGCCAAGAGACCCTGAGGCACCCACTCAGCCCTAATTACTTCTTCCTCCTTAACTCCCCACACCTGAGGAGGGGGAAGGAGGGGGTGTGACTCAGTGGGATAAAGGCAGCTGCTATATTTGAATGATTACATAAGCCAGGAGGGAGGCAGCTGATGTGTGACTCCATCAAGGTCGGAGAAAAGTTGAGGCTGGGCCCAGGAGGCAAGGTCTCCTCCCTTCATCCACAGGCTTCAGCCTGGGCTTAGACATGACTCTAAAACGTCCTGGACATTGCAAGTTTATTTCTGCATTGCCAGACTGCAAGGTAGGTCTTCCCTTGGACTAACCACACTAGGAAGGCTCTGTTGCTTCTCCACATTCCTAGAAAAATAACCTCCTGGAATCTAGAAACTCTAAGGCCAGACCTAGACTAAGCCCCAGATCTTCTTTGTAAACTGTTTCTAGAAGGAAAGACAGAACTGAAACAGTTTGGCACTGATTTAGAAAAAGTGCCTGCTGGGGAGGGCATCAGGTCTGAACCCTTGGCTTACCTGCAGCATATGGAAAGGACCTGTGTTTCTGTCCCACCTACACCAATTATTAGTCACCTGACATTGGCAAGTCCATGCCTCAGTTTCTTCACCTATAGAATCTTCCTCATAAGGTGGGTTATAAGGATGGAATGACATAACATATGTAAAGCCTTAGCCCAGCAGGTGATGGGTGCTTCCTAATAGTTTATCAGCATTATCACTTGTATCATTATAATTGTGACACTAAGGACCGGCTAGAAACCTCCCAGGTGGCAGGATCCCAGGTTGGACTGACCCCTTTGCCTCAGTGACTGCTGACCTGCAAGCTTGGCCAGACTTCCTGTGTGCCCCTGGACAAAGCCTCTGTCTTCTCTGGCCCTCAGTCTATAACGAACTCTCAGGTGTTTGAGAGAGGATTTTCTCCACATACTCCACCTCCCCATTAATGACTTAAGGCATTAGAAGCTGCAGAGCAAATAGGGTTGGTCAGGGAGGGGGAGATCTGAGGGTGATATGAGCTGGAAGTGTGGCAGCCAGTACTAGACAGCAGCACAGGGCCCACTTCCTTGGGGCCTCTAGACAGCTCCTCCTAGGCTATGGGGACCCCAGGAGGAGGAAGGCTGTGCCCACCCATACTGCGTTGCCATGACACTGGTCTCCATGGTGCCAGGCACACAGCCCGCCCCTCAGGAGGAGGGACAGACAGTGACAGGAGCTGGGGAGGTTCAGGCCCCAAGGTCGTCTCAGCCTGTCCCTGTCTCCATCGGCCTGCGAGGTCTCCTGTCCTGAGCCCCTCAGGAGGAATGGCAGGAAGGGCAGTTCCTACCTCGGAGGGTCAAAAGAGTGACAAAGAGAAGACTCAGAGTGACTGAGGTGGAGGGAGAGATATACAGTGTGTAGAGAAGTGGCAGAGAGAGCGGAAGGGTAGGGAGAGTTGGGGAAACAGACTGGAGTGGGAAGGGCAGAATGGGGAAAGGCAGGAGGTGGGAAGAACACACTATAGTTAATGGAGGGGGAAGTGCCTCCCAGGCTGACAGGTGGTAGGAGGCGCCGTCCAGCCCATCTCTTTGGTCTCAGTGTTTTGAGGTGGGTGGTGGTGGAGGAAAGAGTGGAGGAGGAGCAGGAGGAGAGAGGGGAACAATTTTCCTAGAGAGCTTTGTGCGTAGGGGCATTCATACACGTGCCGTGTGTGTGTGTGTGTGTGTGTGTGTGTGTGTGTGTCTAAATGCAGGCTGAGGTGTACAGGCATGTGTGTGCAGGACAAGTGTGTGTGTGTGGCATGTGTGTGCCTGTGCCACTGTCTCCAGGGTGACAAATACAGCAATAGGAGCTGTAACCAGGGTGGAGAAAGTGTGGAAATTTCCACAGGCTCAAAGTGGCGTGGGAGAGGGACACGCTGGAGCTGTACCAGCTTTGGCTGACCAGGAAACACTGTGCCTGACAGCTCCTTCCTAGGCCAGTCCCTAGCTGGGTGCAAATGACCTAGACACACACATACCCTAAGTACACTCGGTACAATAAGAATAAAGAACAATCTAGGAGAGCTTCCTGAAGGAGGTGTCATACTGGAGGAGAGGTTGAGAGGTTCATGCCAGTTGTACTTCTGCATATGAGACAGACACTGACATGCCCCAGATCAGGGTCTGAGTCACTTAGGTCATGGAGCTAGCTAAAGGAATAGAAACTACTCCTTTTTCTGGTGGGAGAAGATCCTAAGAAGCCCATTTGACTGAGAAGCAGTCATATTTAAGAGGCAAGGGGAAGAGGCAAAAACCCCAACACCAGTGGCATGAGGGATAGGCTCTGGAGGGATCTTGCAGCACGAAGCTCCAACCATAGCCAGCTGCTCAACGCAGGATCACATCACCTTGCCTTTGGCTCATACCATTCCCTCCTGGATGCAGCTTTCCCTCTCAACTCCACCTGCAGAAATATGGCTGTCTTTTTAGCTTCACTTATCCATAGAGTCTTTCCTGATCAATACACCCACCAAAAGGGCTCCCTCTTTCCTTAACACCACTTACACATCTGCTTCTGCTCAGTGTTCAGTACAGCTTTGCACACAGTAGATATTCAAGAAATGCTTGTTGAATAAAAATATATTAGGCCTGGAGAGGATTCTGGATGCCATGATGTCCCCCCAGACATATTTGGGAAGGGAACTAAGGGACAGTACTAGGTACTTCATACTTATTGGATCATTTCATACTTCCATTAGTAGGTATAGGCATACCTTGGAGATACTGTGGGTTCAGTTCCAGACCACTGCAATAAAGTGAGTCATAATCTTTTTGCTAGAGGGTCTTGCCTTTGATTTGTAAAATATGCAACATATGTAGAGCACAATAAAGCAAAGCACAATAAAGCAAGCTATGCCTGTTATTAATATCTCCAAAGTATAGCTGAGAACATCAAGGATCAGAAACCTGGGGAACTCAGCCAAAGCTCCACAGCTTATAGATGGGAGCATCAACATCTACCTGGTTGGCATCCATGTCCATGCTTTTCAAAAACTACCAGCTATAGGCAGGGGGCTTGGGAGCACCAGAGCTTGGGGCCAGGAAAGAAGACCTCAGCTCCAGGCTCCCCTCCAGTCCAGCTCAGGGGGAAGCAGGGAGGAGGCAGGGCCCATCTTCCCCTCCCCCGCCCCATCGATTTCTTGTGGAGCCCAGGGGTCTCCTGAGGCCCAGAGGCCCTTGATGGCTGTTGAACTCTGCAGCATGGGCAGGTTGAGCAAGGAGATGAAAAACAGAAAGAGAGACAGCCCACCCCACTCTCAGACCTACCTCCACTCTCTTCCCCTAAGCCTCCTTCCCACCCACAATGCCCTGACTTGCCACAACCTTCTCTCCCAGGGCTTCCTGTGGTCCTGTGCGATTAGGTCCAGACTTCAGTTGATCCTTGAAGCCTTGTCTTACTCCTCCAAAACATCAACCCACCCCCAATACAAGTCATACCCCACTCCACCATGTGCATCTGGCAAGGCTTCCAGTTTTGGGGGCCAGTTCAGGGGCATCTCCACTCCCAGGAAGCCCCTCCCTCTTCAAAAACTGCTCTTCCTTCCTCAGCAAGTCCAGCTTTGGGCTCTTCAGCCACTCCCCCGCCACCACTCCCACAACACAATCTCAAATAACATATGAACAAACCTCACAAGAGATCCCATTTCTAGGAATCTTTGTGATGAAGACCATCAGAGCCTCCTGCCCTAATTCATCCAACACTTGTCAACCATAATTCATTAAGGTTGAGGCTCTGAAGGCCCAATAAGATATCATCCCTGATTCCAAGGGAAAGCACTTTAAACTACCATGAACTCTTGACAGTTCAGAACTCCATCTCCAGGAGACAAATAAGGCCACTTATAAGAAAGCATAGTTGGAATCAGAGTAGAGGAGGAAGAATCCCCCGCCGCTTCCCGCCAAAGTGGGGGCAGTGGAAATGGACTTCAGCCCTAATTCGGGAAAGCTGTGTGACTTTGGGCAATTTGCCTTCCTTCTCTGGGCCTTATTTATTTTCTTTCTCTGCCAGAAGGAAACAGTGCATACAGCACAGGCACTGACCTACAGTGGGTGTTTGGTAAAGGACTCTTTCCTTCTCCTGCTGGCTCCTAAAGCCCAGAAGTCCACAGCACATCCCTGCACTGTGCTGCTTTCCCGAATATCAACAGCCTTGGTGTCAAAGACAGGGACAAGTCCCATTCCACACTCCAACAGAGCAAAGCCTGGGTCAGGACATCCATACTGAGGCCCTCTGGAACCTCTCCTGGGACCAGCAATGTTGAGCTGTCCGTGCCTGTCCCCTGGTGGCCTAATAGGGTCACTGCAGTCACCTCCTTGGCCAGTAAAGTGACTTTGGCAGCTGGCGGGGAACAACTCCAGTCTCACTTGTCCTCTCTCTGAGCCTCAGGGCTAGCTGGTCAGTCCAAGGTCAGATCCAAGGATGAATTCCAGCCCCTGAGCACCTGGACAAGGATCTGTCCTGGTTGCATGTGGAATGGTCAGCCTGGCTTAGAGAAGACCACCTAGGGCAGAACCAGAGTAGGAGACTCAAGGGGCTTAGCCACAACTTGTGAAACTGGCTAGGGAACCCATTCCAATCTCCTGACATCCACCTCAAGGATGAGAACAAAGGGGAGAACAAAGAATCTGGAGTCCAGGTCCCCAAGACCCCCCCACCAGCACCCAGGGCCTTGCCACTGAACTGCATCACATGAGTCAGTGGTCATATGACCCACCCTCCATACTTTTGCCGAGCCCCACAGCCTGAGACTGAGGCTGGGAGGTCAGCCTGTCTGCCTGCTGGGCCCCTGGAGAGAGGCCGGTAATGAGACTCTAGGCAGAGGCGGGAATGTGGTGTCTGGCACCTTCCCAGGGAGTCCCAAATCCATCTCTGACAGCTCGTTATCTCCCCAACTTGCCAGGGCTTTGTCTTCTTGGAGGAAATGACCAGGCAGTACCTAGTGAGGGCAGCTTCCTGGTGCAACGCAGCGCCCACCTCTGGAGGGGTGTGCATAGGGGTCCAGTGCAAATGGGCTTCAGCCCTGATTCAGGAAAGCTGTGTGACTCAGTATGAGGCCCTTCATCCTAATTTAATGAAGCTCCTGTGACCCTGTGACCTTGTGTCTCAGAGAGGCTGGTGAGGGGCTGCCCTGAGCCACTCGCATGTCACACCCAGGCTCCGGCTCAGATCGACGGC
This sequence comes from Pteropus vampyrus, assembly GCF_000151845.1. Classification (NCBI taxonomy): domain Eukaryota; kingdom Metazoa; phylum Chordata; class Mammalia; order Chiroptera; family Pteropodidae; genus Pteropus; species Pteropus vampyrus. Next base: position 1,533,381 of record NW_011889092.1, on the reverse strand, counting down.
AGCTAGGACAGGGACTCAGTTCAGCAGGGGCCTGTCCTGGCCAAGACTAGGACCAGCATTCCCCACTAGAGCGGGGACAGCATAGCGCCAGGCTGGGGCTCTGCCTGGGATGGGGGAAGAGTGGCTGAACGGCTCAGGGCCTGGAAGGAGCAGAGCCCAGGTCCCCAGCTTCAGGGCGCTAGCACTCTTCTCTGGGCTCCTGACCTCCTGTCTCCTACACCGGGGCACTGGAGACTCCCAACCAATCACAGGCCTCAGCACCATAGGATAAAATATACAGATATATTTATATTATCAAAAGTTCCCCAAAGTGGGGAAGGGGCATCAGGTAGTCTGGGGCCTCCCAGTCAGCCTAGACCACAAGGGGGCCTGAAGACCCCCCAGTTCAGCTCTCGGCCCTGTAGAAACTTACCCAAGAGCTCCCTCCCCACCCCAGCTGAGTGTTCCTTTAGAGTATCCACTTTTTGCTGTTCTGGAGTTTGTGGCAAGGGGGTGGGCTCCCTTCCAGCGGGGGCCCCAGGGCCTCAAGCCTCTGAAATGATGGTGTTCCTCCAGAGTTCCTGATTGACGTCCATCTCTGCAATCCCTCGAACTCAGGGTGGGCGACCCTTGAGAGAAACAGGCCAGGCCGGGGGAGCTGAGCACCTGGACAGAGTAGGTAAGGGGCTCTTTCTCAGGCAGACACTGCTGTCCCCACCCCTGGGCCAGAGAACCCCATGCTGCAGTCAGGACGTGGGATGTAGGGGTGTGGCTTCCTCATGCGCCCCCTGCTGGCTCAGAGCAGGCACGCAGGGTATGAGGGTGTCTGAACAGGAAGGCCTCAAGGCGGCAGAGTCCCAGAGCCAGGGGCTGGCTCCTGCGTTCACACGTTTCGAAGGAGCTGTGGGAAGGCAGAGAAGCCCAGATTCAATAAGCACTTTGCGGATCCTGGTGGAGAGGGGGCTCCCATGAACCATGTGATCCAAAGGGGCCTGTCAGGACTCCTACCGAGGGCATAGGGATGGGGTCCAAGGGCACTCAGAGAAGAGAAGCAGAGAGGAAGGGTTGGGTGGAAGGCAGGCTCCAGCCAAGACCCCCGCCCCCTGCCCATAGGAATGGAGAGCCACTCACAGAAAGGGGGTCTGAGGCAAAGGCGGCCACACTCCGGCGCATTTCGTTCTCACTGCCACGGAGGGGGATCAGTGACACACTGCCAAGCCGGACCTCAGGCACTGCCCGGGACACGCGTGAGGGCTCCGAGGGCCACACCAGGCCATCATGCTGGGGAGCAGGGGAGAAAAGGGGCGTTGGGGCCTGGGCTCAGCTTTGGCTAGCCCAGATACTCAACCCCGGATCCACCCACCCTTCCCAGAAATGCCTCCAGCTATGATCTGAGGTGACACCCTCAGCTTTGATCCCAGCTGATATGAGAAGCAGCTGTTAGGAGAACATGACTGTATCCCTGGCAAAACCCAGCCAGTTATGTTACTCAACAACTCTCATCTCTGGGTCCACAAACAAACTGCTCTAGGAATGCAGCACCAAGAAAACAGTTCTAGAGGAACATGTCTGCCTCCTTTCACCAGGAACCGAGAAAACTACAGAATCTACCCCATCTCTCTTAGGGCCCTGATACAGTTGTCTCCCTTCTCCCTAAACAATTCTGAGCTCTCATTTAAAAACCTCTATTTTAAGCCAACTCACCCCTCTGGCCGTGCTCAAAGTCCTTCCCAGCCTGTTCCTGCCTGGCCACTGCAGCAGCCACCTTCCTGGCCTCCTCACCTCAAGGCTTGGCCCTGCAGTCCATCTTCCCCTGCATACCACTCCCAGAATGAGCCCTCTCAAACTCAAACTTGCATACCACCACTCCTTGCTGAACACTCTCCCTTAAAAATGGAGACTAGATCAAGTTCAGCTTCCTTGGCATGGCCTTCAAGGTTCTTTAAGATTTTCTCCTGACTCCCTTTCCAGTGCCAACTTCTGGCACTCCTGGCTTCTCCCTTTACATCCCATTGGACAATCTGTCATTCATTTGCCATGCCTTTGCATACTTTCCCTCTGCCTAGAAGCTTCCCCCACCCCTCCCTTTGCTTGATGAACATTCCCTCATTCCCAAAGACTCAGCTCCTATGATACCCTCTCCCCTTATGCCTTCCCTACTCACCCACCACCGAGGGCAGGGGTCTGCACCCTCTGTCTCTAGCATGCCTGGCTCTAGGCTGAACCAGAGTGGGCACTAGGAAAGGTTTAATGAGTGAAGGAACAAAGAAACTGAATTAATAGCAATTCAGTTTCCTTGAAGCAATTGGTGGCCTGAACAGTGAAGAAGTAAATGTCCTATTCACCAGAATGGATGCCCCCTCAAGACCCCACCCCATACCCCACCCCTGCACCCTGCACCTGGTACCTGCACAAAGAGAAAGGTGGCGAACCACTCCCGGAGTTCCATCTGCGTCTCACAGCAGAGGTACCTGCAGGGTGGAGCACAGGTCTGGATGTTGCCAAGAGCCCGGCTGAGTGGAGGATATCCTGCCCAATCTCCCCAGCCCAGGGTCTTGGGGCAGGGCATAGATCTGGACAGTGAGGGGGACCCAATCAAGGGGACGGGCTACCATCTCTCCTCAGCCTGGGGTCTCAGGACAGGGCCCTTGCTCACCACTGTTGCTTCTCATGTTTCTCTGTCTCGTGCACCACAGTGAAGCCCCAGCTGTAGAGGAGGGGCAAGTGGAATCACTTGATAGCCCCCAGAGGACTCACAGCCCAGGTTCCCAGGACAGAGCCCAGAAGCATGAACCAGAGCTGGGGGCAGAGTTCAGGGCCTTCTAGCAAGGGCAGCATATCCTGGCTGCTGCTGCTTCTTCTCACAGCCCCTACCTTCCTAAGAGCAAAACAGGCCCTTGGCTCCCCAACCCCCAACTCCACCCCGCCCCAGGCCTACCCTAGTCCTTCAAAGGTAACTAGGCACAGCCAGTGGATGAGAAGAGAAAGTCAGAAAACCAAGTCTGATAGCTGTAATTAATAACAATAACGGCTATGCATCACTTTTTGACTTTTTAAAACATACAATACCCTTTGAAATAGCTATACCATTATTTTCCCCATCTACAGATGTGGGAAGTGAGGCACAGAAAATGACAGGGTTTCAGTCTATGCCAGTGGTTCTCAAATATGAGCAAGCATCAGAGTTCCCTGGATGGCTTGTTATAGCACAGACTGCTGGCCCCGCCCCCAGGATCCACAAGGCTACAGGTCTCGGTAGTACTCTAGAAGTTGGATTTTTAGTGTGTTTCTAGATGATGCTGAGGCTGCTGGTTTGGGAGACCACACCTTCAGAACCACTGAACCAATCCTGTCAAGTTGAAAGCCCCCAGCTGTGCCTCCCCCATCTGTTCTGAGCCCCCACGGCTCCCAGCTGCAGACCTATTTGCCCAGGTCCAGCTCACCAGGTGGGTGGCCGGAGTTTCTTCTTCACTCCCAGGTAGACTTTGAGGCTTTTGACAGGCCACTCCTTCTCAGGTCGGTGACTCTGGGGGACAGGGGTAGGGAAAGGTTACTTAGTCAGTTGGGGTGGGACCTGGGGCACTTATCCCAACTGGGTACCTCCCTCCTCCCTCGCCCATTCCCGCTTGCATCCCAGCACAGGGAACCTCCTCTAGGAAGCCTTCCTGACAAAGCCCTCCCTGTTTACAATCCATGCCCAACTAAGCCCCCCAGGCCTCTCTTTTTGCAGCAGCATCAGACAGTCAACCCTCAGTCCCAGGGGCAGCCATTCCAGTGTGACATCCAGAGCAGTGAGTCCCAGCACTCTCTGCTATCCTGTAAATTGGAGAATTGACTAGTAGCATCGGTTGAACCAGACTATCTGGAGGGAGAAGTCTGTACCTCACCCTTTGGCATCAAAATGAATAAGTGTGTGTGATCTGAGATCAGCTGTGTGATCAGCTGGCTGCTTGTTATCTGTTTGTCTCAGGTTATTTCTCTCTCAGCCCCTTCCACCCCATGGAGGCTCCAGGGTTGACCGTGTGAACAAAAGGCTGTGGGGTTAGCAGTTACTAGCTCTTTGGTTCCATAAGGGGAAGGCTAATGACTCAAGCTGAAGCAGAACAGCTGTTTGGTAGACCAAAGGAAGAACTTCCCAGTGGTCTAGGTCAGGAAGCAAGAGACCGATGTACTGGGGAGGGGCACCAGATCAGTGACATGTTCACCTCTGGCCCCTACTTCTGCATATGGGTCTGGGCTGGGAAGGAGCAGGCTGGCTTAGAGGCAGGAGGATGGGAGCAATGACCCCCAAGGAAGAGGTTGGTTGGAGATCAAGCTAATGAGCCTTCCTCCTGCTCTGGGAGCCATTTGCTAGAAGCCCTGCCCCACCAGGCACCTCTGGAGCCAGCAGGGGTGCCAGGTGGTTGGTAGAGGAATGAGACTCACTTACAACCAAATCTGGAGGTCAAAGCTTGAGCCACTTCCACCCTGTTCCCCACCATTGCTCCTAGGCACCCCCAGGCATGGCTCCTCAGCAAGAACAAAAAGAGGGGAGTAGGGGATGGCCAGGGGAAGTGGAGAGTTTTAGGAACTGGCAGACTCCCTGTGAGGTAGCAAAAGGATGGGCTGCTCAGGGGTTAGTGGAGACTTCAGTGCTGTCACAGGGGTGGCTCAAGAAGGGCTTGATCCTGCTTCCACCCTAATCCCCTCTTAATGGCCAAGGCCCTGATGGGGAAGCCCTATGTCTCCTACACATAGCACCTGACCTGACAAAGATTTTGTGCCCAAGAGGGCCTGGGACAAACTAGGCTATAGACACAGGATGATCCGAGCTATAGGCAGAGAGGAAACTGGGCAGTAGGAAGGGAAATTAGGCTGTGGAAATGCAAGAAACAAGGTGTGGGGAGAATATGACAAGGAAGAAACCTACATGCAAGCAGGGAAGAAGCAAGGCTAATAGCATTACAGAAATCAGACTGCAAGTTGAAAGAAACAAGATAGCGAGAACAGAAAGACAGGCTGTAAAATAAAATTAGGCTGCAGCCATGGGAAATACCAGGCTCCAGGCAGTAAATAAGAAAAGATGTGGGGGAAACTGGGCTGCAGGTACAGAAAGCATCAGGCTGAGAGAATGGAAAGCAGGCTTGCAAGAAGTTGGGCTATGCGTGCAAGGGGAAGTGAATTAGAAGCAAGGAGTAGTGTCAATCAATAGTGAAAGATGTATAGTGCCAGGTGGATACTAGACTAATCAGAGGGATTACTTTGTAATTTATATAAATGTCTAACCACTATGCTGTATACCTGAAACTGATATAAAATAATATCAAATGTCAACTGTAATTGAAAAATCAAAAGCGGGGGGAAGGTAAAGAGGAATAGGAGGTTAGGAGGTTCAAAATTACAGGTATAAAATAAATAAGTCATGGGGATGTGGGGTACAGCACAGGGAATACAGTCAATAATATTGTGAGAGCATTGTATGGTGTCAGATGGTTGCTGAACTGATCATGGTGATCACTTCTTTAGGTGTATAAATGTTGAATAACTGTGGCGTACACCTGAAACTAATACAATATTGTATAGACCCATGGGTGTGACAGGAATGATGGTTCCAGTCAGGGTTCCAGTCAGGGTGTGGAGAGAATTGCGGGAACTGAGGAATTCAACTCAGGCAGTGGCTCCTTGAGAATATGAAAAAACCCTCAGCCTCTGCTTCCTCAAGTTCTCGTGTGCGTGGCATGTGCGTGACATAAACTTGGCTGAGACAGGAAGGTTTGGAAGGAGGGGGGTGTCAGTTAATGTAATCTTCTTTGGTCCCCAAGGACTCCATTTCTAATCAAACAGCTCATGTTTCCAGCATCTCTGAGGTATGAGGTCACTGGCAGAGAGGCAAGTTCACCCCTTGATGCTCAAAGACCTCTGCTGGAACCAAGATCTTCCCAGACTGTGTGTTTCCCAGGTGCCTCAGGGTTTTTAACAATGCAGAGACCCCCAAGACAAGGCTTGGCTGTTTATATATCCTCCATGCCAGGGATTGTCCCAATTTCCTGTTGCTCCATAAACCGACAAATACCAAAATTACCAACACCTCAGTAGCCAAAACACACCTTCCCAGAGCTTCTGTCAGGTAGAGGTGCCAGCTGCCACCATGGAGAGCACCACTTACCCCTGCACTGATCAATCCCTCGCTGTGGAGTCTTTGATTTCTCTACTTCAAGGAATAAAAAGCTTGAGCTTTGATGCTAACAAATCTGGCTTTGAATCCCAGATTACCATCTAGAGATGGCCTTAGGCAAGTCACTCATAACCTGCTTTCTCACCTGTGAAATGGGAATAATACCCCTCCTCCTGGGACAGTAGTGAGATTACATGTCCCAGTATGAGAAGGGTGGTTCACCAAGCCTCTTCACCAAACATTACACCTTTCCTTTTTCTAGCTCTCCTGCCTTTCTCCTCTGCATGCCAAGGGATCAGCCACTGCTTTTCCAGGTGCTTTAGTCATCTGGGCTTGGTTTGCTACAACAGGCTAAGTGCCCCCAAAGGGAGGAGGCCAGGGAAATAACACCCCAGAACCCAGGGAGACTGACTGGAGGAGTGGACAGGCCCAGAAATAAGGATGTGATCATAGAAGAAGGCAAAGAATAGAAGAGGCGGCATTCCTCACAAGGGTCATCAAGAGCCCAGGCAGCATTAATAGAGGTATAATGTGCAAAGAAAGGGAGATGAGGATCCTGCTCTATCTGCTCTGCTCCCTCCTTGGCAGCTAGGCCTGTCGACACTGGTGGGGGTGGCTGTGAAAAATTAGGCTAGTCCCCTGGGCTTGCGAACACGTTTCTGTTGCCTGTCTCTGCAGGGCATCTATGCTCTATGGTCCCCAAGACGCAGCTAGACAGGGGTGTCACAAGAGGCAGATTCTCAGCTGAATCTGTCAGAAGCACACTTCGAGGGCTAGGGCAGCCTTGAGGAAGGAGTGGATGAGCCCCCCTCTCCCAAGGGTGTGCAAACAAGGGCTGGCAACTGGCCTGGGAGGCGGACAAGGAATCCCTACTGCAGGTCAAGAATGTGCCAAGCTTCTGTAGCCTCTGTAGCTTTACCCTGGCACTTTAGGAACAGGACAGTAGCAAGGAGATTCTGATAGCCCTGGAACTCTCTCCAGGTTTGAAAAGAGAGGTAACAGGAGATGAGGCTCAGAGCTCTAATTCAAACCTAGAGGCCTTCATTACTGGTTCTACAGCTTCTACGCTGAGTTCTCTGGAAAATTCTAGAGCATCGTACTGATGTGGGACTCTATCTTGGGGAAAGGACTCTGGGACAGGTGTGGGAATAAAGGGCAGGATCCTAGTGGCAAGGGGGCAGGGAACCATGCCTGGAGATGGTCAGGAGCTCGGCTGTGTCCCCATGCTCCCACCAGGCTCGCTTAGCCCCAGGTGGTGTAAGGCAGCTGGCAGGTGGCCCACAACTACTCACGGTCTCAGGGGCCCCGCTCCACGGCCTCTGGCTCTGTTCGATAGAGGATCAGGGTTACAGAAGGAGCCCCAAGTCTACAGCCAGGACAGTGTATGTTGTGGTGTGTGATGGGATATTGTATGTATGTGCAAAAGATATTGGAGGAAAGGTGCTAGGATGCACTCTGGTCCAGGAGGACACCCAGCATGTGGACAGAGTGGGCATGGAGTGGGACAAGAGGGGGTATGACCTGTTAAGTGCCAAGACATGCATGGGTCACAATTTGAAGCTGTCATCATGTTGTATGTTCTTGAAAGTACCATGACAAAGCACAGGTTAGAAAGCACGTGCTTGATGTGATGACATCCAGGTACCAGGGTCTAGTGGGGTTATAGGACACAGCAGGTGGGTCTCTTGAAAATCTTCAGCTCTCCCCACTGCTGTGCTGGCCCAAGACCCCATAATGGGGATGCTCCCACTGGCAAACTCCAGGAAATCTTTGTGTATGGGTGTCTGCGCACACTCAGGTGTAGGTGCCCTCAAGGCAGGACTCAGCAGGGCCACTTACCCGGATCTCCTTGTAGAGCCGCAGGCAGCTGCTATTAAGTATGAAATAGCGATCGTGGAAGCCACCTGAGGGTAGGCCCAGGCCCAGGAGGCTGCGGTCCTCGCGGAACTTCATCATGCCATGTTTGGTGTCGCCTACATGGCTGGCTGGGGAAGAACTGGAGTGGGCATGGGCTGCACCAACACTCTACCCATGAACTCAGACACCCAGGGTAGGGTCCTAAGATGAAGGATAGTGCTCCATCCCGCCCCGACCTCCAAGGAGGCCTGTCCACCTGGCACCCACTGCCTGAGCTGCTCCTGCCCAGTGGCACTAGATGGTAGAATCCACCAACCTGGTTGGCCCTGAAGGCATCATCTACCCAGTTACATCACCCACCCAGGTCACCACTTACCCAGGTACAGCAGCATAGCCTCCATGGACTGGTGCTTCTTCACCACCAGGTAGCTGTCTGTGCCTAGTCCATGCAGGATGGGCAGCACCTTCTCCGCAAAGTGCAGGGGACGCTCTAGGGAGAGGTCACACTTACTGTCACCAGGGCCACATAGGGCTGGCACATAGACATAGATCACACCTATACATCCATTGGCACTATCTACTCCCACCAACTCTTCACACCACCACACATCACACCACGACCACTTTCCCACACCCAAGCTTCAGGTTTAACACATCCTGCTGGAACCAAAGCTGCTCCAATCCAGTGTGTCCAAAACCAAGCCAGTGAGCTTCCCTGTGTTCATGAGGGAACACAGCCCCATCCACCAGGCCACTTCAGCCAAAAACCAACCTCTCTCCCTCTCCCTCTCAGCTTCCCTCCACAGGTCAAATCTCTCTGCTTCTGTCCATCTCCATTGCCGCCTCCCTGACCACGTTACCATCTTCTCCTTAAACTAATACTGTGGCCTTCGAAGTGGTCCCCTGCGTGTGCTCTCACTCTCCTCTTCCTCACATCTCTCCGCCCAGCAGCAAGGAGCCATCTTTTGAAATTCCCAAACACTAACCCTTCACTGGCCTTGCACTGTTGTCAGGCACCAGGTCTCAAGTGGCTGCTTCTTCCTCAGTCTCAACCCCACCTGGTGCCACAACCCCCTCACGGCCCTTTTCTCAAGCCCCTTGAAAAGGCACTGTCTCTGGCCACCACAGGGCCTTTGCCCATGCTGTTCCCACTGCCTGGTACTTTCTCCCTGCTTCTCCAAGTAATTCCTACTCTTCCTTCACCTCCTAGCTGAGGGACCTCAAAACCAAAGACCCTGTTATAAGTTCTGGTGGCATGGTGGCCCTTTTCTACACAGCAGCCAACACAGCTGTAGTTGTATGTTTATTGGTGTAATCGCAGAATTAATGTCTCTATTCCATACCAGATTAACTCCCAAGAGAGGCAACTGTGTGTCTGGATCCCCAACCCAGTGCCTGGCACTCAACAAATAACGGGAGAATAAATAGAGATATCCTCGTCCTCCACTGCCATCAAGACCATCCTTTGCGCTAAAATGCCTTTATCACCCCCTTCACCACCATGGCCGCTTCACAACACCATCGCAATCATCCTTACCCAAATCTCCACCACCACCATCACTCTACCCCACCCTTCTTGCATGGTCTTCACCACCCACTACCCCTTTCACCACAAAGAAGGTAACCCACAATCCCATTATCAGATTCAGTATCATCACTCTTGCAAGCAACACCATTTTCACTGACACCCGAGAAAGCATCATCATAGCTGATACCATCTACCTCCTTCACTATCCCTCCTGTCAGCCACATCACAACTTCAATCCCCACTAGTACACTGTTACTACCATTACTGAGATCACAATGTCACAGCAATATGTGTCAACCAAAAATCCCTTCACCACCACTGTCCCCACACTTAGGGGACACACTGAGCTACAGCCCAGACAAGAACAAACTGGCACCATACTCTGCACCAAACTCGGTGGTCACTCACCTATCTCCTCCCTCTCATTGACTTCAAAGCAGGTCCAATAGTCTTTCTCCCTGATGCCCACATTCCTGCGATCCAGGATCTCTAGGGTGAGCTCTTCAGCTGTCATAGACGCTGGGATCTGTGATGATTAAGGAGGAGAGATCAACCTACCCCATCCCCTGCTCCTGCTTGTGCCATAAACTTGCTGTGTGATCCAGAGGGCTAAGTCCTGGGACGCAAGGAGATGTTTCTGAGTGGTCCTGATGAGCTTGGTGGTGAAGCAGGGAGGAGACAGGCCTAGCACCAGCCAGATGCAGGTCTCGAACCAAGGCTTCCTTTGGGATGAAAGCCCCGCTCCTGCAGCCATCTGAGCCTGAGCTGGGCCCAGCCTGACTCTTCTAGCCCTTTGGCTTCTAGGTCCCTGACCCCCACCTTGATATGCTGCTCAGCCTCTGCCTTCTTCTCTTCCAGATATACGGTGCAGATGAAGTCACCAGCATGCTGTTAAGGAGATAGGGCACAGCTGGAGGCCTGGCGGGTAGGTGTAGGGGCTGGCCTGAGCCCCCTACCCCAGACCCTGTTCTTCACCTGGGTCCCACTGGCAGTGCCAGCCACACGCATCTTTACAATGGCAGTGATCTCCTCCCGCTGCTTCCTCAGCTCCTCTTCGTCCACCTGGGAAGGAACAGATGATTACTGCCGCCTAAGAGGCTCAGCCCTGCCCTCCACCACCCACTGGCTAGGAACGCACACTAAACACCACCACATAGTGGCTGATGAGGTCTTCCACCACATGGCCAGCCTTATAGTCCTGTCCATCTGTCTGGAAGAGCGTAGGCCCAAACACAATGGCCAGGTTGTGCGTGTTCATCTGGTTCGTGTCTGAGAAGCACTGGACGCTGAACAGAGGAGGACGAAAGCTTTGAATAAGGAATGTGGCCAGAATTTCCCCATCTTCTTGATTCTTGACAGGTCCACGACTGGACCCTGGAGTGAGGCCAGTAAAAGTCTTAGTTAAAGGGAAGTGGGGACAGTCTGGCCATGTCTTGGGTCCTGGGGAAGAGTAGCTGGAAAGCTGGGAGACCTGGCCAAGGTCTCCCAGTCTTTAGCTGAAACCTCCTCTATTCTCCACCTGCAGGAAGTAAGTTGTGAGACAAATCGTCCAAGATTAGGACACATCAAAGTCAACATTCAGTTCTCAGGCCTACCGGGTTCCCAGTGGAGGGCAGTCAGCAGGGCTAGGAGTAGAAGAACCTTCTCTACCCCATCCTCCCAGAGCCTCGAAATAGTATCACTTCTTACCAGTACAGGTGGCTGATAAGGGCCTTCACCGTGGCCCGGTTGACTGGGGGCAGATGTGCCAGGAGCTCTCGATACCTGGAGACCTTTTCTTCCTCATCCTCAATCTCTGGGTAAGGGAAGACAGATCAAGTCAGAATATCCCTCGACCTCCATAACTGCCTCCCTTCGCATCCTAGGGAACAGTACTCCCTGCCCCGCACCAAGTCAAACCTGCAAGGCACTCAGGAGACTGGCTGTGTATAGAGTGATAATGAAAATGAGAAATAGAGGAGGGAGGGCGACTGGAGACTGTTCACTGGGGCATGCCTAGCCCAAGTATATAATGGGGAGGATTGGAATCCTGAGATAGGAGTGGACAAGTCAGCAGCACTAGCTTGGATGGCTTGGACCTCAGGCTGGGCACTGGCTGCAGGGCCCACCTGAGGCCTCTAGCCAGGCAAGGCGCTGGGCTTGAGTGAAGAGCCCGTCTGGCAGGTCTCGCAGGAAGCGTTTGAGCGCCGAGGAAACGTCGTCCACATGCTGCTCACCCTCCTTGAGGCGCACAGAGCGAGCATCCTGCCTCAGGCTCTCTAGCAGCCGCTGTGTCTTTGATGTCTGCCCACACTTGCGGTAGATGCCCTCTGAAGTCAGGCCTGGAGAAGAGTGGGACTGAGCTGGGGGTGGGGCCAATCTGGGAGTGGGACAAAACTGAAGAGCTGAAGGCATGGGTCATGGGGTAGGGTCTTGCAGCCACTTTCAGAGGGATCTTGAGAAAGGGAGGCTTGGCCTCTGGAGCAGGAGGCAAAGGCCTCTCGGGACAGGACGGGGACTGTACCACGGGGGTAGGGCTCACCGCACTGCGTGATGTAGTCCACACAGCGGTACACAATCACTGGGATGTCCGAGTCACCCAGCTGCTGCTCTGATAGCGTGTCCCCTGAGCTTGCCGCTGCTTTCTGGATGGCCCCCAGCCAGCCCGCAAAGTCCAGCCGCCGCTCTCCCTGGATATACAGCGTCCTGGGCAGGAGACAGGTCAGTTAACTTGGGGGCCCTCCCCTGTCCCACCCCTCCTACAGTCATGTCAGACTGCCATAGGCTTTTCAGAACCCCTCAGGCCAGGGCTCACCTCCTTCGCTCCACCAGCACCAGCACCTGGTTCTCGTTGTCTCCTTGGACGGCTGTGGAGGGGCTGAAGTGAGGCCCAGGCCTTGTTCATAGTCCCCAACCTGTTCCTTCCTGAGCCTCTCTGGGTACACACATCCCTGGGACCCACCCAACACATGGGGTCGTTGAGATGCACCCCAAGGGCAGGAGAGAATGTTCAGAGGGCAGGCTGGCTACTTTTGGCCAGGCCAGGATAGCATCCAGACTTCCAGGGAGGGGCTGGGGGACTGGGAGTCCAGGATAGGGTGCCCTGGAGGTTGGGGAACCAGGTCTGGGTCCACGCACAAAGCTCTTGCAGTTTCCGCAGATGCAATGGCTCCTCGCAGGCCCCCTCTGGGAAGATGGCACGGAGCTCAGAACCAGTGAGGGAGAACCAGCCCTCCTGGGCCCGCTGTAGGCTCAGGCCAGCTTTGTAGGGTAGGCGCCCAAGGCGATCAAAATCCCGGGCCAGCAGTTCCTCAGCCAGGGGAGGCACAAATGCCTGGTAGGGGAGGCGGGAGACCGCATCAGCCAACACCACTACCTGTCTGGACACCCCTGTCCTTGGCTTGTGGGTACTGCCCTCTGCGTACCCCCAGCTGCCTCCTCTCTCTTCCCCAGGGCAGAACCCAGCAGTGAATGAACTCAAGTACCATGCCCCATTTCACACCAGCTGAGATGTGCCCTTCTCTGGAAAACCTTCTCAGCCACCAGAGAAGGATGTCCCTTCTCTGTGCCCCATGGCGCCAAAACATTCTTGCCCTCTGTTGTAGCACTGATTATACAGTTGCTCTCTGTACCCGATCTGTCTCCCCCACCAACATGGAGGATAAAGAAGAGCCAAGACCAAGACTGATTCATCTGGGTCTCCAGGGCTCTGAGGACCAACAATCAGGAGCCCCACAGAGGATTTATCAATGAACAAGTGAATGATAAAAGAGTAATAGGCCCTCACAGCACAGGGGACCCCAGAGGGTACCCGGCTCTAATCCCCAGGGCAGAGCTCTCCTCTGCAGGCTACCTACCTCCTTACTCCAGAACAAGGAGCTCACTCCCCCTGGAGGCAGCACTGTCTATCCTAAGATGGCTCTGTAATTCATTATTAAACATGTATTGAGCACCTATGGAGTGCAAGGTCTATAGGCCTTCTTCCACACATTTGAGAAAGATTTCCTGGATCTCCCCACACAGGGCTGCAAATTATGTTAGGCTCTTGGCCTGAGAGCCTGTCCTGTGTCAGCTACCCTCTATTCTGGGAGAACTGGGACATGAGATCTGCCAAAAGGTCCTACCACACATCCTGTAGGACTCCCTCCACTTCTGCCTGCTAACCCAGTCCTACCTTAGCAATGCACTTGACCCACTCATGAGCCAGCTCCGCACTCTCCAGCCCAAACAGGTATAGTCGCTCTCCCTCCGTGTACACCTCAAAGGTGTGCTCAAAGCTGTAGATACATAGGCCAGGATTCAGGCCCACCCCCTCAAGCCCCAGCCCCTCCATCACTGTTGTTCTCTGAACCCCACTCCCAACTGTCCCCATATGAGTGCCCTTCACCTAGCCCCCTAAGAATTAGTGGGAAATCCCTAGGCTGGGGCCTCAGGAGACTGGTTCAGCCCCTATACAGCCCCAGCTGGCTATGTGACCCTGGGGAGGCCCTGCCCCTCTCTGGGCCTGTTTCCCTGTCTTCCCAATGGGGATGGAGAGTTGGACCTTACAGCAATAACAGTCTGTGATTCTACCCAGGGGTGCTCACCCGTGGGTGTCAGGAAGGGGCACTGCCAGGCACACAATCTCGCTGGCCCGAATCTCCCCGTTGGGGGTCACTGCCCGCTCATTCTCATAGTAGCTCAAGACCCCGTCACTAAGGACACACCAGCGTCGGCTGAACTCTGGGGAGAAGTTGGGCAGGAGAACCATGAGGGAGCCACCCACCCTCACCTGAACACCACCTCTGCATCCTCCCTGAGCCCCCACTCCCACCTGACCCATGTCCTCTTCATTCTAACTCAAAAGTTTTCCCCAATTCCACCCTCCTCCCTATAGCCCCACCACCCCAGCCCAGCCCATGCCTCTCCCCAGACCACTGCAGCAGCCTCTTCTTTGTTCTTGCTTTTTCCAAGATTCAGAAGTACTATAGCAAAACCAGACCCTGTCCTTCCTCTGCTCAAAACTCTTCCATCACCCTCCCCACCCCTGTCTTTGAGACAAAGTCAATGCCCCTCAGCCTAGCATTCAAGACTCTGCTGGGTCTGCGCCTTCCCACCTCTTCAGGCCCCCCTCTGACCACTCCTGGGTATATACCCCACCTCTCTGCTTTTACTCATCTTGTTCCCTCCCCTCCATCCTTCAGGGCCCAAATGCCATAGGAAGCCTCTCATGTGCCCCGCTCTCCCTCCTGTGCCCCACGCTCCTTTGCCAGCAGTACCTAATAATCTATACTCTGCCTCCTCCTATGACTCTGAGGAGACTGACAAGATTTTATAAAGGAACAGAAATAGGAATCTGGGCAAGAAAAGGTAAGAGAAAGAATAAAAGGTCAAAGCCATGCAGACTTGTGTAATTCATAGCACTGAGCTTCACACTGGCTCAGGGCTTCCTGGCACCCAGGGCAAAAAGGATGACTCAGGCAGTTACATAAATGACATTATCAGGCAAAGGGAGGTAGACTGGGATGGTGCCCCAGTGGCAGTGAGGAGATCCACAAAGTTCCAAAAAACTCTCTCTGGGAGTTGGAGGGCTTCATCCAGAGGTGCTGAAGGATGCGGTGAGCAATATTCTCACAGCAGACACTGTTTCTTGTCCTATCTACAAGGACATGACATTGCCCTCTGAGGGTAGTGTGTCCCAGAGCCTGCCACCTAGGCTGGGCTCCCTCCAGGAGAGCCAGCCCTGCTTCAGTGACTCTTCATCCTGCAGACATTTGCCAAGTACCCACTGTGTGCTAGGCACTGTTCTAGGCTCTAGGGGCTACAGTGGTAGCTAAGAATAGCTTATATTTCAGTGGAGCACAGAGAATCAATAGACAGACCTATAAATAATGTCAGATAAATGGTATGAAAGTAGGGTAAATAGTGCATGCTATTTTGGATAACATGGTCGGGGATGGAGTCTTCAAGGAGCGACATTTAAAGGGAGACCTGACTGAAGTGAGAGACTGACCATGCAAATTAGGGAAATGCATTTTGGGCAGAGGGCACAGCGAGTACAAAGGCCCTGATGGGAATGAATATGCATGTGTGAGAAACAGCAATGAGGCCAGTAAGGCTGGAGTAGAGTGAGTGAGAGGAGATGGGTCAAAGAGGTAATGAGGTGGGGTGGTGATGTGGAGGTCCTTGTGGGATTTGGTAAGAACTATGGATTTATTGATAATTGGGGAGCAAGTGGAAGGCTGAGATGAAAGAAGAATGGAACTTCAAGCTTAGTCCTCAAATTTCCTAGCATCTACCTGCTCCAAATACCAGATGTCCAGCACAGGGCCCACACCCAATAGCTACTCAATAAAGGCTTCTTTAGTCTAAAGGAAACTGGCAGTGACGTGCTCTGCAGTGCTGTGCCCCACTCCCATCCTGATCAGCCCATTTATTATGTACTACTGTGTAACAGAGACCACATCCAGAAAGCCCTCCAGAGTAACTCTGCCCCAGTGCACATGGCACCCTTGTGGGTCCACCAGCCTGGCCAGCCCTGGCTTCTCTGGCCCTGCCACCATGACAGAATGCTACCTTCCTGGGCACCTACCTTCCCGGGCACGGCGGTCCTGCAGTGGCTTGCTGGCGGAAGCGGTCTTATAGAGGAAGCCGCTGTGGCTCACAGTTGGCAGGACAATTGAGTAGTGCTTTTCCAGGGGCTTCATCAAATCCAGCCGAGATACCTCTTTTTGGAAGCAGGGGATGAATGGCTAGTCATGCTTGTCATCCAACAGTGCCTCCCCTCTCCCTCACCTGGGTTAGGCATCCAAGCTTGCATTTAAGTCACCAGTCCTGGCTCCCCTGACTAGCACCCTCAGGCTCTCACTGCTACATCCAGGGTTATATCCCAGCCATTCTCTACCTCTCCCTATGTGTGTCAATCCACCCTGCTCTCAAGGCCTGGCTCTCGTACCTCCCCTTCCAGGAAGCCTCTCTAACTCCTCATCCCAGCCTACCCCATTCTCCCTGTTGAGACACAGAGCCAGAACACTAGAATGAGGGGGGCTGTGGGCAAACTCGCTAACAATCCCCAGAGGAAGGTTTATACCAGATGATGCAAAGCCAAAGGAAGCAGCCTGGCTTCAGCCCCGTTCCTAGCAGTCCCAAAGCCCAAGCCAGCTGGGTGGTCTTCCGTGCCTCCCTGGACACCTGGGCTCTCTCCAGCCCAGCACGCCCCACCCACCCATGGCCCTGAGCCCAGAGCCCCAGCCTCGGAGCTCCACCCTCAGTCCTGGGATATGGCCCCAGAGGCCAGTCCTGGGCCATAATCAGCAGTGCTCACCCCCACCGCCCCCCCCGACCCTGAAAGTGGGAGCCAAATAGGATCTAACCTCAGTCTATGACAGAGCCCCACCCAGATAAAGCAGTGAACAGGGCTGCTGTGGTGGGTTACCCGCACACAAAGAAATGCAACACACCCCACAACAGCAACACAGACACACTCTGCACACACACAAACCCCAAAGCCCTTAATACCCCCAGATGCAAGGAAACAGATTCACAGCAGCTCAGAGATGCACAGACACTGGCACACAGATGCCACACTGAGCCCACATTATAGGTCAGGGAGAGACCCACAAATACACAGAGATGCTGAGACAGAGACACCAAGGGACATACATATGAAAGGGGAAGCCAGATGTGCAAATAGACACTGACATGCAAACTCAAACACACCTAAAACCACACACACTGCTGCACCAGGGCCTTTAAGGAGCTACAATTACAGCCTAAGCGGTATGTAATCAAACCTCACAGGGTGATATACAGCCTTGCCAGACTCCCACCCAGCATCCTTTCCAAAGGGCCAGACCCCAGAAGCAGGGAGGCCCCATCCCTCCAGGTGGACAATAAAACTAGTCACTCACCCGTGGTCCGGTTGTTCCGAAGGAATTCCATCTGCAGTGCCTGCCCTGCCTGCTCGGCAAGAGCTAGAGGTGTGGGGGCCTCAGGGTCCCCTGAGAAGCAGTTGACCCCAGCGCCACAGCCCAGGAGCGCCTGGGTCTCAGCCAGGTCTGTGGTGGTGACTGCGGCACACAGGGCCTGGGCAGATGAGAGAAGAGGTGGGGCAGGGTCAGTCCAAGCCGGAATGAGGGGCCAGTGGAAAAAGCAGGGTGGAGGAGAGAAGGAAGAAGAGGAAGGAGGCATCTAGGTCTGGGGGCCAATTTTCAGGTTTAAAGAGAGATGAGAGAGAAAGAAAGAGAGAGGAGAGGAGGAAGAAGAGAAAAGCCAAAGATATGAGGGGAGGGAAGACAGGCAGGGGCTACCCAGCAAAGGCCAGGGGTCCCAGGAGCCCAGGTCTCACCCCTGCTGGTAGCCAGCCCCCAGGACCCTATCAGCTGCCAAGCCTGTTCTCTAGAGGATCTCAAGCTCCCTCTGCCTTGTGGAAGGACAGAGGGGGGTGCTTGTAGCTAATTCCTCCCACATTTGAATTCCTCACTGCCTGCCCAGCCCTCCTGACCAATGGGAGTTGCCGCCCCTTCTGGCCAGCAGGCTAGACTGGGCTGGGCTGGGGGCTGGACGCCTGGGTTCCTGGGAGGTGGAGGCCTGCCTCCCACTGGGCTTTTAGCTGGACTGAGCTTGCCTGGGTGGGGCTGCTTGGAGGAGGGACTAAAGGACGACCAGAGGTCACAAGTGGCATCCCCCTGCCTTGGAGCAGGCTACTTCCCACTCCGGCAGAGCCAGACAGGGGCCCAGGGCTTGGCTCCCAGCCTGTCAGGGCTTGGGGCCCATACTGGGCCTCAATCTTGAGTAGGGTGTGGATGGGGGTGGGTCAGAGCAACCAGCTGTTTTTTATGAGCCTGACAGGAAATAGCATCCTCATCAACTTCACTCCTTTTGGCAGGATTCAGAAGGAGCAGGACAGGGTGCAGGAGACAGAGGAATTAGCAGGGGAGGGAGGCAGACAGATGCTGAGTGCGTGGCCTTGGCCCAAAGGTTAGGCTTAGCTCCTCTTTGCTTTTCCCCCTCTCCCTGTGGCTTAGGCAGGGCCCCTATACCCTCTGGGCCTCAGCTGACCCATATGCCAGCTCATCACCAGGATGAGTGAGGATGGTGAGGAATGTGGGGACAGAAGAAAACGGGTGGTCTCAAGGGTCCTGACAGTATAAGGAAATGGGGGCACTCTCAAGGGGCCCCAAAGACCCAGTGACCTGACCTTGTCCAGTTCTTCCTGGTTGCCAAAGAGCGGGTGGTAGCGGCGGTACTTGCCCTCGAGGTATTTGGCCTCCAGGTGGCGCCGCCGGGTGCCAGGGCTGCTGCTGGGCTGCAGGGCTTCACTGGGGGGCACACTGGCTGCCCAGAAGCGGTTCCCGGCACCATTGCCTAGCTGTAAGAAGAGCTGCGGGTGTGGGTAAGAGGTTAGAGGGGCAGCCTATGACCAGGGGCCTTGTGCCCTGCAAAATCTTGATTTCGAGGTTATTAAGTGAGGGGCTGGGAGAGCCAGGCCACCTGTCTACTTTCCCATTGGGGAAACTAGAGGGGTATACTACTTGTTGGTGGCCTTGGATACTCTCCCACCAGCCTGGGCCTGAGCCCAGTTTCTCAGCTCAGTGACAGGACAAGTAGAAGACAGTCTGTCAGGTGGATGCCCCAGGCCTGGCTCCTGGTTGGGGGTTTTGCTATTTCCCCACACAGTCCCACATCTGGAACTCTGCATTCCTGAAGCTATCGCAGCTGGGGGCGTGGGGGGCGGGGTCGGGAAAGGGCAAACTTGTCAGTCAATTGGGTGTGCAAGGATTTTGGAAACATTTCCTGTCCCTGACATTTCTCTAGGGTATTCCACAGGGGCTGAGCCTGCAGTTCCACCCTGCACACCTCCAAAATCCAGCCACATACTCTTACTCCTGGCACTACAGGACTGAGCCCAGCAAACATCACCTGGGCTCCTGCAGGGGAAGAGGAGTGAAGGCAAATCCTGGGGAAGTGCAGGGGTGTAGCATTCGGGGGACTAGTTTATTCATTCTTTCATTCTGCTGATTATTTGTTCCACTGTCATTTCCTGGGCGCCCCACCTTGCCTCTTTTGTCAAGTCCTGTGTAGGGTACTGGGGTCATAGCAGAGAACAAAGTGGAAACAGTCCCTGTCACCACTGACTTACTCTGTGACTCTGGGCAAGTCATTTTCTCTCCCTGGTCCTCAATGTCCTCATCTGTAAACTGGGGATTCTAACCCTAACTCTGAGATGTGACACTCAAATTGCTCTGGAGTCTGCAGCTTGGTTGGGGCAATCAGTAAGGCCCTGTGTGGTCAGCCCCTGAGTCCAGCCTCCTGTTGCAGGTTCTTCCTGCAACTACCACACATCAGTAGCTAGAAACTCCAAGTACAGAGGCAAAGATGTACATATATGTGTGTCCCTGAAGGTATCGAATATACTCATACCCACTGGTGCATCTGAGTACAGATGAAATTAAGTAAATATTTTAGGTTTTGCAAGACACAAGGTCTCTGTTGTAAATATATATGCATATGTATGTGTGTATATATATATATTTTATATGTGTATATACATACATAAGTTTTACATATGTATATATATTTTTATGTGTGTGTGTGTGTGTGTGTGTGTGTATTTCTTTTTTTTATAACAATGCTTTAAGACTGTAAAAACATTTTAGCTTACTGGGTAGTTTCCTGACTTTGCCAAAAATCGGCTTTTCCAAAATCCACATCTACCAGATGATCTCAAAGGTCTCATCTAGCTCTAGGGTGCTGGGTTGGTCAGACGGAGTTGGGAGATGCAGGCAGCAGCTAGACCCCAAATACAGATGACAAGCAGAGGTCGCCCCACCTCAATGAGTGTTTCCGTCCACACCTTCTTGTCCATCTTCAGGCTCCGCACCTTGGAGACGCCAGCACCCATGCCACGGTGCTCCCCTGCAGACAGAGGGCCAGCTCAGGTCATCTGGGCCCTCTCCTTCACATAAGCACTCACCTTCTCACCCTACCCCCCCAGTACTCACCTAGAATTAGCCAGTGAGAAGCCGCCACAGGACCTAGAGGCGAGGCCTGCAGCTCCGCCCCTATACAGCTCCAGAATCCAGTGGCACACCACTGCTCCCTGCACCACAGGACTGGGCCCCGCAATCATACCCTGGGCTCCTGCAGCAGCCCCTCAGCCGGCTCCCTATAGCCAGGCTTGACTCCCTGTGGACCACTCAACACACAGTCCAGCCAGAGTGATCTCTTTAAAATGCAAATTCCCTCGCTTCAAATCCCTGCCATCAGACCCTCCCATGGCTCCCCAGAATTAGATCTAAATTCCCTACCTGCTTCTCCAACCTCACCTTATGCCTCTCTTCCATCCCACTCAGCTACACTCTCCACCCTCTTCTAATCCTCCATGCTTATTCTTGCCTCAGGGCCTTTATTCTCAGTTCTTTCTGCCTATGTTCTCTTCCTTCATCTTCCCAGGGCTGGCCTCCTTCTGACATTCAAATCTCAGCTGACACAATCACCTCCTGAGAGGGCTTACCACAAACACATTCTCTGCCTAGCACTTGTTCTTACCCGATAACTTCTATTGGTTTGTATATGTATTTTCTGCCCCTCCCTACTAGAATGTAAGCTGCCTGAGCCCAGGAATCTTGATTGTCTGTTTTAGGGTCTAGCCTCAGAGCTCAGACAAAGCCTGGTACATAGTGAGTGCTTAATAAATATTTGTGGAATGAAAGGGGTGGGGAGTCAGAGCTGGATAGAATGCAACCTTGCTCAGCTACAGGGCCCAAGAAGGACCCCTGCAGCAGGGAGGAGGGCTGGGGGCACTAGGAGTGCCTGGCATTGCCTGGCTCTGGCTTCGGCCTCACCTTCTGCATCTTGTCCATTCCAGTCGCCCTCACCCTCAACAAGCTGATGCCTTCCTAATCTGGTCTCCAATCGAGTCGTCGCTTTCCTGCACCCAGACCTCATAGTGCAAGGCTTCCTGGACATCTGCCCTAGACATCCCATACATAGACTTTGAGGTTTTTCACTGAGCTCAGCAACTTCCCCAAACTGTTTCTCCCCTGGGAACCCCATCTCCAGCCACCCAAAGAGGCCGCCTGGGCATTGTCAGCTCCCAAGGGGGCTAAATCCCCAGAACCTGGCACAATGTCTGGCACATCACAGACCCTCAATAAGTGCTGGTGGAATAGAATGAATTTTGAGCTCTTATACTCTTCATCTGATCTGTCATTGGGACTTTTACACCATAGATCCTAAACATCTCTCAAATGCTCTCATCACTTCCCCAGACCAGGCCTCCTCCTCCTCTCTCTTGTGGCTCCAGCAGTAGCCTCCTCGCTAGTCTCCAGTGTCACCCTTCTAACTTGGCTTTCATCAACTAGCCAGAGTCTATTGCACAAACCTGACCACGTCCTTCTCACTGCAGCCTCCTACCCCACTCTGGATGAAATGCTAGCTCCTCCCTCTGCATGCAAAGCCCTGCCCAGTCTGGTCCCTGTCAGCTGCTCCTGCCTGGCCTCCTCCCATTCTTCTGATGAGACATGGGCACTGGACCCCTAGAAGCTTGGGATCAAATCCAGACTCACTTACTTGCCATGAATGAGCCATTTTCCCTCTCTGTGCTTCAGTGTCCCCACCCATGACGTGAAAGTTGAATCCTTGCCTTGCAATGTAAGGATGCAGGTTAATCCCAGTGGGAAAGGCTTGGCACACAGATGCACCTTCACAAACAATGATCTCTGACTGTCTTCAGGCTAGCCCCTCTGGCTACACAAACCACCTATGGTCCCAACACACCAGCCTTGTCATGGGACTCAGCCCAGTGCCCCACCCCCTCACACACCTGCACAGCGCTTGCAGATGACAACGCAGAGGTTGATGGAGGCCCAGTCAGGCTGGGCAGCCCCGCAGTCAGCACAGAATCTGTTGGGGGCCACAGCCCAGATGCGCTCAGCCACCTCCGAGGTAGACAGGGCCTCAGCAATGGCTCCCTGCATGGCCTCTAGCCACTGCTCCTTCTCTAGCTCCGATTCGGCTAAGAAGCTGGGGACACAAAAGTGGGAGGAGGGAGGCTGGTGAGAAAGGGCTCAGAGGGGTTTGGGGGGCCACATGAAGGGGCACAGCATGAAGTGGGGGGAACAAGGCGTTGAGAGTTTATAGTCAGAGAGGGAGGAATACAGGGTCTGTGGGGAAGGGGAGTGTGGACAAACACAATGACACCTGAGAGCTGGGGGAGCCCAGAGAGGGCTCCGCCCACCCAGGTAGTAGAAAAGGCTGCTAAGAAGAAATGATCCCTGACTAAGTAAGACTTGACATACTACAAGGGCTTAGCCAGGTAAAGAGGTGAAAGGGCATTCCAGAGAGAGAGAACAGCATGTGCAAAGAGGCAGGATGGCACATGCACATGGGACATTCCAGGACCTGCAAGCAGGATGGGTAGACTGGCAGAGAGGAAGCTGGAAGACGAACAGGGACAAGCCTGTGCCAGGCAGAGGAAGTCAAAGTGCACACAGTGACAATGGAGAAGCAATGGGGGGGAGGCGGGGGGCGGTCAGAGATGTCCTTCCCTCTGGCTCTTTCTTTCCCTGTCACCCCCAAGTTGCGTGTATGCAGTTGAGATTTGGCTCTAGCCATAGCCCACCACGGCTAAGGAAGGCATTGCTACTACATATGTAATAGATGTTATCATCTATTACACCTTCACCAGAGGTGCTGAAGACCTCCCTCATCCACGAAGCTGCCAAGGCCTTAGCCAAGCACTAAGCCTGTCACTGTATATCTGCATCCAACTATATGAGCCTATGGATGTCAGGTTAGTGGAAGTTCTTGAGCTGCACACCTAATCAACCTAATTAAGGTTGATTACAGCAAGAAATCTGGTGAATGGGCAGGCCCCCTGTAAAACTGACAGAGAAAGAAACCTCTGGAAAGTGGTTAGTTGCAGTTGTGTAGTAGTTAAGGATGATGGCAAAGAGTTTCATGCCAAGTTTGTCATTAAAGATTATCTCAAATGTAAGAAATGAACAAATAAAACCTTGGTTTTCTATAAAAAGGAAAAAAAAAAAAAGCCCCTCTGGTGGTCACAGGCAGCCAGCCAAAGGGTGAGGAGGCAGATGTGGGACCAGAGGGCCCATGGGCCTAGGGCAAGATGATGAGGAGTAGACGGGAGGGATCAGATGGAGGTGAGAGAGCAATGGAGGCAAGAGAGGGGTGGTGATGGGTTTACACAGGAGTGAGTAGGAGAGACAGGGTGACCCCTGAGGAAGCCCAGGAAGAACAGTGAGTTGAGGAGGAAGTTAAAGGGAGGAGATATCCACAGAACTATTAGAGACACAGTCTAGAGCTGAGGAGAAAAACCCTGCTGGAGACAGATCTGAGCTAAGATCAAAGGCGGTGATGATGAGGGGGTGGGGTGCTGAGGCTAGCATCAACTAGGCAGTTACTGCACACCACGTCGAATAACAGTTTTATAAAGACTGCCAGGATCCTACTCACAGAGGTGGAAACTGAGGCACAGAGCGGTCAAGTGATTTGCCCACGTCACACAAAGACCCAGTGGTAGGTCCAGGAC
Organism: Pteropus vampyrus; assembly: GCF_000151845.1. Classification (NCBI taxonomy): domain Eukaryota; kingdom Metazoa; phylum Chordata; class Mammalia; order Chiroptera; family Pteropodidae; genus Pteropus; species Pteropus vampyrus. The sequence continues at coordinate 1,509,351 of NW_011889092.1, read as the reverse complement.
ATTACAGAGTGAACTGTGTTCTCCTAAAATTCATAGGTTGAAGCCCTAACCTCAATGTGAGACGGGGCTTTTAGGAAGGTAATTAAGGTTAAATAATGTCATAAGAGTGAGGCTCTAATCTAAAAGCCTGGAAGGGACACCAGACAGCTCTGTCTTCAGGTGGGCACAGAGGAAAGGCTGTGTGAGGACACAGTGACTAGGTGGCCATCAACAAACCAGGAAGAGAGACCAACCCTGAGAGTACCTTGACCTTGAACTTCCAGCCTCCAGAACTATGAGAAAATAAACTTCTGTTTTTTTAAGCACTCCCCCAGTCTGTGGTATTGCCATGGCAGCTGAGCTAACACACAAGATTTGAACCCAAGTACGACACAGTGCTTCAGAGGTGGCAGCAAAAGGCCTGGGAGAAAGCGAGCCTGCCCAGGGAGAGGACAGCGGACAGTCAGGTCACTGAGGGATGGATAAGGTCAGAGGAAACCAAAATAGTAGAGTCTTAGAGGCTCAGGGAGGAGTACCCAGGACCAGCCCCAGCAGACAAGGAGAAAAGAGTAGCCTTTGATCTCAACCAAGCATTGATGACAGATGAACACTTTCAAGGAAGCAGGGCAGGCAGGATGAGTAGGTGGTACACAAAGCCAATATGGGCAACTCTGGGAGCAGTAGGGGTTGGGGACAGTGATGGCCAGAGGGAGGTGTGGTGAAAGTTTGATTTCTTAGAAGGAAGAGATCAGAGCATGTTAGCAAGTAAAGGTAAAAGACCAGCAGGGGTAGGCAGGGCTAAGAGAAGGGAGAAATTCATCCTAGCAGCTTCCCGCATATGCAAGACAAAAATAGTGGGAGGGAGTGAGGATGCAGGTGAGCAATGGAGGCTCACCTGAAGAGGCGGTAGGGGGTGGTGAGATCGAAGCTGCGCCGGTCCACCTCCTTCACGTTGCCCACACTCATGTCAATGAAGGTGATTCCGATGCCCAAATGGTACTCCTGGCAGGCAGGTGGGAAGGGGTGAGGGCAAGGCCTGGGGGGTGGGGCTCAAGGCCCGAGAAGTGGCAGAGAGGAGGGGGTGGTGGTACTTTAGGGACTAGAAATGACTAGAAAGGAGATGAGGGAGAGTTCAGGAATCTGGGAAAAGGTCTATTCAAGAAACAAACCCAGGCTCAAAGACCATGTAGCAATAGGTAGGGAATGATGAGAAGGTAATGCACAGGGGTCAGGCAGGGGATGGTGTCAGAACTAGGAGCAGGAAGAGGGGCCAGCAAAGGGCTAGGCTCCATCAGGGGAAGGAAAAAAGGAAAAAGGCAGGGCTAAGAGACCAGGTAAACATGGGGCAGAGCTGAGGGACCAGGTGGGCATGGGGTCGAGTTGAGGGACCAGGTGGACAAGGGAGAGACTGAGGAACCAGGGAGGGCATGGAGCAGGGGAGGGGTTAGTAGCCTGGCTGACCACTTCGCACCTCCAGATTCTTGTAAAGCTGCACTTTGTCCCCGACTACAGCCACATACAGTTTATTCTTGAAGCCTCGTAGCTCTAGGCTGCCAGCACGGTCAGGTGGCTCTGAGTCTCGAATACCCAACAGAGAAGCACCAGACAGCTGGGCACGGGCACGCTGCTCAGCCACTGCCTGCTGTAGGGCCTGCATCCACTCCTTCCGCTCCACTGTGGGCCAAGGGGAAGGAGTAAGCCTAAATTCAGCCTGGCAGTCTCCCGCTCCCGCTCCATAGAACAAGAAAGCCCGCCCAAACCAGCCCACCTATCTCTGACTATCTGAGTTCTCTGACTTGGACAACCTCAGGCTCCAATCTCGGGTATGCCCCTTGAACTAGCCACTTCACCTATCTGAGCCTGTTTCTCCTGTAGATGAAATTTGGTTCTGAGGACCCAGTAGGTATCTTAAGCACAGAACCAGCCAGAGGGTACCTCTTCCCCTCCCCCACCTCACAAAAGGTCAACTTCTCTCTGGATTTGATGTGGGGGAAGCAGATATGCCCTGGTTCTCCTCCCTGCTCTTATCAAGCCAAACTGCTAGTCTTCTTCCTGTCCCACTCCCCACCATCACTCTCTGCCCGGAAGGCAAAGGTCCGGTTGTTAGTGATCACTTCAAACTTCTGGTCCCCAATGGCAGCCACACGAGAGATACAGGCCACAGAGATAAAGCGTTTAGAGTAGGCATCCTGGGAAAGAGAGAAGAGCTGAACTGTGGGGGGTACCCAGAGGCCCAGCCCCTCCCTGACTCCCTCGGCCTCAGTTGAAATGAAGGCTGCAGCCCTATCTCTCACAGGTGGTGAAGGACAGCCCTGTCACTGACCCTGACCACAGCTCATGGCTGGCCTATGGACCGGAAGTCCATGGTTCAAGGAGTCAGACTGGAGATCTGGTGAAGACTCACATGGGGAGGAATTCTGCCTGGGTCCAGTGTGAAGGTTCAACCTAGGGCCAGGCTGGAGCAGAGGTCACAGCAAGGATCAGCACAGGCCTTACCTTGTTACTATCAAAGTATCGCAGGTAATTGGCATCCAGTCTCACCCATCGCTTCTGATAGATATAAGATCTGGAGAGAGGTGGAGGGACAACAGAGCAAAGGATTGGAGATTAGGGGAGAGGCTTCAGGATTACCCCAGCTCCCTCTGGCCACCGCATACAAAGTTAAAAATAGCCAGGTCCCAAATGGTCACTGAGAAGATGGACTTTATCTACAGTAAGAGTGGTTGAAATTGGACTCAGAGTAGGACTTCCCAATATTAAGGGTAATAAAACAGGTTTTGTGGGGATCATCAGCGGTTACAGTCTGCATGGAGGGAGACCTGCTCAAATAACCTTGACTCCTCTGGTTTTCAGATCCATGATACCAGTATATTAGAGCACTGGGCACCAGATGCAGAGCACCAGCAGGACCTAACAGGTTTCACTCACCCCTGCGGTGGGTTCTTATCCAGCCAGCCAGCCTTGATGACGGGTGTGATGGGGGTGGGACCCCCTGGCAGTCCATCCATGGGGTGTGGTTGGAGCTGGGGGATCAGGAGGCTGCTGGGCAAGGATGAGCTCAGGCTAGTGGTGTGCCATCCACCACTGGAAGAGAAGAGGGAATGAGTGGGACTGGGATGGGGGCTCTGGTGGGATGGGGACTGAGGAGATATAGGGGATGGGCAGGGCTTGGAGAAGGAGCGGGGCTGGATAGGAGAACCACCAGAGAGAGGTGGACACTCACTTGGGGACACCCTCATAGGCATGGTCATCCTCATCTTCATCCTCTTGGTTGTCCGACAGTTCTTCCTCCTCACTCAGCAGACTGGCCACACGCACGGCACGTGGGACTTGGCTCACTGGGGGCTTCTCCTGCACCCCAAGATCCACTCAGCATCATGCTTCCCTTCAAGCCCCAGATAACACCCACCCAGAGGCTGACACACTCCCCATTGTCCACTTCATCCTAGACCTACACGACTCAGCACTTTTACTTCTGTTTCCTCACACTCCCCTCCCCTCACTGGCAGACTGCACAGGACGAAGGGAGACAGGGCCACACCAGCCCAGATCAGAGACAAAAACAGAAAGTCTCAGGGATGGAGAGTTAAGACACTCAGAGAGAGGGTGACATGGGAACACAGAAAGTGAAACAAAGACAGCAGGCCAGACACTCCAAGACAGCTATACTCAAAACACCAAGGGAAAGGAGGCCACACACAGCCATCCAGATGTAGCTGAAGACTGTAGCTGGAGCCATAAACCAGAGCTATAGACCCTGGCCAAGCGTTGGGATTTGGGACCCTGTGCCCGACCCCTGACCCCTGCATGGCAAGACAATGAAGGGGGAAGAGAACTCTTGTGAAATGATCGCCCATTCTCTCTAATGATCACCAGAGTCTAAAAGGCAGCTGGGCAGCCCACCCTCCCCACTGACGGCAGACAGCCCAAACCCAAACCACCACCTGACCCACCTTCTTGGTCATCACGCCAGCTGGGGCTCCCCGCCCCTCTTCTGGGGCCTCATCGTAGTCAGAGTCATCTGGGGAGAGAGAGGGGTGAGGGAAGACTCAGAAGCAAGGAGCCTGGCCTCCCCTCCTGGGTATCTAGGCCTGGCTTCACAAAGGCCACCTCCAGCCCAAAAGAGACCCTCGCACTCCCACCCTTGTCTAGCTTCCAAAAAAAGACACAAGGGACAGGAAGTGCTATTTATACCCTTGGAACTCATAGGATGGCACTAGGGGGTTCCTGGCCACCGCAAGGAGGTCTGAAGAGGTGGCAAGCTTGGGGGTCTAGGGCAGGGACTGTCTAAACAAGACTAAAAAAAGCAACATGAATCAAGAATCAAGAAAAGTAGACAATCCGAGGGGCGGCAAACCATCCATGAGCATGGAAAATACTCCCAGACTTTAAACCATGGGCAACTCAGAAAGTTTGCCAAGTGCCTGCGCCGAACAGTCAGTAGGTCATATATGTGGGTGCTGTCTCCATTTTGAGGATGAAAAGAGTGATTCCCACACAGGGCCTTGGTGGCAGGGCCCAACAGAAAGCATAATGCAAACCTTGCATCCTTGCAGACTCCTCCAGGGCCAGATCACAAGCCACCCACCCAGAGCCCCAGGCCTCGCTGTAGCACTCACCGAACTCTGGGTGCAGGCGAAGTGGCTTCGGGGGGATCTCTGGGGGACTGGGAGACAGGGGATAGGGAGGCCCCACAGGGAAGGTAGCTGGGGGCTCTTCAGGCTCTGGTTGGGGAGAGGATGACAGTGGTAGTGACAGTAACTCCTCTTCCTTGGAGGGAAGGCTGGGAACAGACCAAAAGTTGGGCAACAAGGGGTTACCTCAGTGCTGCTGAGTCACTGAGCAAGTGTTACCATGCAACAGAGCCAGGACTCAAACCCATTGGGCCCCCAGCTCACTTGAGCTGCAGCAAAACTCATTCTCCCACAAACTCAGACAGGAGCCCGCCTCCACACAGCCCTCCTCACCTCACTTCCCTACCCCAAACACTATAAGCTCCCCAAAGCCTAAGGAAGCAGGTCTCTTCTTTGGCTGCATTGCTCTGACATGATAACCTGTTCTCAGAGCTCTAGCTTTTAGCCACATGTACCTACTGGGTCTCCAATCTAGAAGAGGAATGAAGACCAGAACGGGGTGGAGGTGGCTTACATCTTAGCCTAGGGAGTCAGGGAATGCTGGAGGATGCGAGACTTGAGCTGAGCTTGTAAGGATAAGGTGTTTGTTGGAGAATGGATGGGGAAAAAATGAGAATCGAGGCCAAGGGCGCAGATCAGAGCCTCAGAAATTAAGTCCTGAGGTCCTGAGTCATGGATCTCTGGCTGAAGATCATCCTCTCTCTTGTCCCAGACGTGCATATTTATCATCCCCCAGATGTCCTCAGACCTCTCAAACTCACCTGATCCCACCACCTTCCTCTTGCATATCAGCTCCTCACCTCTGCTATTACTCCCCCAGGAACCCTTCCCTGACTTTCCAAGGCCAGGTTCAGGGACCCCTGGGCTCCCAAAGCCACAGTGCTCCTGTCAGTCTGTCTCAGCACAGATCACACTGTTCTCAGGCTGACAGTTTTCCAAAGGGCTTTGGCGTCGGAGACGTAGGTTTGAACCTTGCCTTAGTCTTAGCTTCTGTGTCCTGGGGCAAGTGCCTAGCCTCTCTGAGCCCCAGTTTCCTCTTTTGTACAGTGGGGACTATATCACTGACCTGACAGGATGGTAGGAAGATTAATCAAGACAAGGCATATCATGTGCCGGCACACAGGATGCACAAGGACCACCAGTTGGAACAAGGTGCCTGAGCTCCAGAGGCCTGGCCCCACCTGCTGTCTCTGCCAGGGTCCAACAGCGGGCCAAGGAGTAGGTGGGCAACTTTTCCCACCAGTTATTTTCAGCCTGGTCTATTGCCCAATGTTCCTGGCAGTGACTAGTAGTATATGACCATCGTAAAAGCAAGAAAGGGCTGGGGCATGATCATGATGCCAGGCCTTTGTTCCTGATGTTGCCTCCTCCAGGAATACCCTTTTCCCTGGTCTCTGCTAACGAACATCTACTTATCCTTTAATTACAAACTCAAGTCTGCTTCTCTGAAAGTTTTTCCTGACTCCTCTTTCATGTACAAGGAATATCCGTGTCCATGTACATGATCCCTTCTGTTATGAGCTTTAGACAAACTATTCCAAATACAAATTATTTAAGTATCTCCCTCTTTTGTGCCAGGTACTGTGCTAGCATCTAAGCCAGGACCTAACCCCTGACTCCACAGTCTACATGCTTCTTAGGACACATGGTTACTTCCACATCACCCTATACTCTAATTGTCTCTTCTCCATGCGTAGGCAAAGAATGAATGAAACTCTTTAGCTTTCTGTGTGAGAATCAGACTTTTGGTGATAGTATCCTCACTCTGTTCTCCTAGAAACCTGCTAGAGGTGGTATGTCAGCTATGTTCCTAGACAACTCAGGCAAAAATGGCCTGAGTGAGGAACTGCACCTGGACTGGGAGAAACTGTAAGTGGTCTCTCAACTTGGTGAAGAAGCCAGAACTGTGGGTTTCCCTGAGTGTCATGGCTTGTAGCTTGGCACATTCCATGAAGAAACCTGAAAACACATCTGTGGGATTTTTAGAAGACATAGTGGCCCCTTCAGGCAAGAATTTTATAAACAAGGTGACTCTCACAACTGTCTGCTGTGAGTTTCAGTCCCCTACCCTTGAGCTGTCCCCTGGAGGGCCACAGAGAATAGATCTTGGAAAGCTGTGTAGACAGTGGCAAAGACCACTATAAAGACCCCATAGCAGAAGAAGACCTGCCACTGCCTGGTGGCCAGCTGTTCCCTCCCTATATGCTTCTTACGGAATCTGATGTTAAGTGAGCCTATGGTAGTCCAGAGGGCATGAATGTTTAGCTGGACCAAAGAAGACTCCCTGGTGGGCATTGCACCAGGCTGTCTCCCTGACTTGACCTTGACTCTCTTTAGGGCAGGGGCAGCATTGGACTTGACTCTTTATTCTCACAGCCCAGTATAGGGCCTGGCTGAGTCAGCAACAAGAGCATGTTGAAAAAGGTGGGTGGGCAGATGACTGGATGGGTGAACGGACAGAATGAGTGGATGAATGAATGGATAGATGGATGGGTAGGTGAATAGGGTGGCTATGACGGTTGGGTGGAAAGCAAATGACAGGGTGAATGATGACCAAAAGATTGAGTGAGTGCCCATAGGCCCAAGGGCATGACCTGGGGTACTGGCCCCCAACTGGCCAGGTGCAATGTCTTTGGAGACCTCTTGACAGGCAAAGCAATCTATTACACACAGTCTCCCAGATTCCAAGAAGAAGGGGCCCTTAGAGGCCCAGCATGATCAGCTGAGAGCAGAACTCCAAGCTGGCCCAGAGAAAGTGGGGACAGGCTCCGCCCCTCCAAGCCGAGCAGGGCTGAGTGGGCCTGGATCCCCAGCCTCTGGCAGGATTGAGGGCCAGCACTGAGGAGGAGAAGGTGGTGGAGCCCGAGCATCCCTGGAGCCCAAGCAACTTCAGCCTTCCTACCTCTAGCCCTCAATCCTCCCTCATCACTGTCCTGATCATCTGTGAGGGATGTACCTATCTGAGGCCTCTCCAGCATGTGGGCAACCTGAGGCAAGTGCCACACTACCTTCTTCACTATGGTGTGCGCAGCACTGAGCAGCAATTAGTAAATGAAGACCTGGATTAATTAATTCTTATTAATTATGTGTGTATGTATTCCCAGCCATCTTCTAAGTGCTTTACGTGGAGTCATCCATCTACTCACTACAAAAGCTCTATAAGGCATGGCTTGCTGTTCTCCTCACTTTACAGATGAGAAAACTGAGGCACAGAGACACGAAGAAATTTGCCCTTCATCCCACAGCTGGAATTTGCACACACGTAATCCAGCACCATAGCCTACAAGCTCAACTGGTGGTGAATGAGGCCACAGCCAGGATCTGAGGGCTTCTCTGAGGTCAGCCTCTTCACACTCCACCCCAACGCAGGATCTAGGCAGCTCTGGGGCTGATGTTTGGTCCAAGAAGGGATGTGATTACAGCTCTGGTAGCCACTGTGACCATGGCAAGAAGGCAGAAGGAAACAGATGCAAAGGGCTCCTCCCCAAGCAGAGCCTTCACAGGAAAAGGGCTAAGTGCCAAGAATGTGGGGATAAGAGGGCTCCTCATGGACCTCCAGACCTCATTCTAGCCACCTCCTCCAAGAAGCCTCCTGGCTGACCCGTGCCTGCCTACCACAGGGGACTGGGCCATGCTAAGTCATGGCCAAGCCCAGGAAAGAAGAAGTGGTGTCAGGAAGGCTCAGCATGTAGGAAAACCCCAGGGGACCGGGCAGAGCCCACAGAATACCCACACCCCAGCTGGAGTCCTGGCCATTCACTCCTAAGAGCAGCCCCAACTCCAAATGGAAGCTGAGGCCCAGCTGGGATATTTCCTATTGAACTCTGACCCACTACACCAGAAGATCAGCCCAATCCTGAGCACATGCTCAGTAACCCCACCTCCAAACCTTTGCTCAAGGCTTCTTCCTCCTTCTCACTGCCCTCTCCCTATCATCTCAGCCCATGGAAAGCTCATCTGTACCTCGAAGCACAGCTCAATGGGCCTGACCTATAGGCAGCCTGAGATGCCCACACAGAGCTGTGCTCCCCTTGCTCCCGCCCTTGGCTCCCCTGCTCCTTCAGCCCCTTTCCCCTCTACCCAAGTGACATATGAACCCATCAGCTCTCCCCATTATGCCCACAGTAAGAGCGAGCACTCTTGGCAAGGGCTGATCCACCCCAGCCTGGGCCTTCAGCTTAAGGATTATCTTACTGGATTAGGGCAAATACACACAGCCGACCTTATACTTAGGGGCTGCAGGACATGTGAGGGTCCCCAGCCACAATGGGTAAGAGTAGGGGGACCATACAATTAATCATATAAACCAGAACATTTCTGAGAGTTAAATGAGGCACTATTAATAACCATGTCCAGGCAACTGGTATAAACAGGGTCTGTCCCAGGCAAAACGAGATGTGTGGTCACTCTAGCTAAGAGAGAGATTTGGGGCCAGGCAGACCTGGGCTTGAATCTTCATCCGTTTGTGACCTCACAAAGCAGGTTACTTCATCTTTGAGCCTCCTCTCCGATCTGCTTCCAAGCTTACTGATCACTCAGCAAGGAGATATACTCCCACATTCATCAGCACAACTTTCTCACCCTGGCTATGGCTAAAGGAGGTTCAGGCCCCACAGGCTGGGTTAGGAACCTGCTTCATAGCCTCCTCCTCCAGGATGGCCCTTGACTCTGCCTCCATATCTTTCTGTCTACATCAATCTCTGGCAAAAAGAACTAGGCTTCACCATAAGGGCAGGCTGACCTTGAACTCATCCTCTACTCACATTCCAGCCATCTTTGATTGAGCTGCATTCTATAAATGCATACTTCTAGGCCTTTGCATATGCTGTTACATCCACCTGGAATACCCCTCCTTGTCTGAACACATCCTACTTCTCCTTCGAGAGGTCCAAATCATATATCCTTCCCCTCAGAGGGGTTCCCTCCCTAGAGAGAGGCTCTACTTTGTGCCTCCCCTCATGTCCCAGGCTGGGATGGGACCTCCTTGGGACTCCTCTAGCCTCCACACTTCTGATTACCCAGTATAGTTGTGTCTGTCAATGTTTGCTGCACTGAACTGACATAGGACCAAGGATCCAGGCCTACCCTACACCTGTCCTGGAATCAGGCCCTTCCCCCTAACATGTTACACAGGCCTTAGAGGGACCCAGGCCAATCCCAGCTCCTAGATTCTCACTAGCAGGACCAAAAGGTGGGGTTAGGCCTAGTGATCTGGACACAACCCTCTCCTAATCTGATCTCCCCTACCCACTAGAAAACCTTCCCAATTGCCTACTTCCTCATTCGCGCCCTGGCTAAACAATGCCCAGGCCTCAGTCCTATGCTTCTTGCTTCCTCTACAGCTGCCCCTGTCCTTCCTTCTCCATCATGAGATCCAAAGGTCAGCCCCACTAGAATGGTTTTGTTCTGTTTGTTTCTGCCCAGGCCACAGCACAGAGAGCCCTTCCTGGCATTTCACTTGCTTAGATGTGATGTCTGAAACATGCCTTTCAGCTTCTGCATACGCTGTGCAGAAGGCCAATCTCTCTCCATGTAATGGCATCACCCAACACAGAGAGGAACTTCAACAAGTGTGCTGAATGATTGAATGATCACGACTCCATTCACCTCCTGATCACTGGAGGTCAGCAACTCCTTCACCCCTCCACAGAGCAGAGCCTGATTAACCTGGCATCCACTCTCAAAACTAAGGCTTCACCCATCTCTTAGCACTTCTTCCTAGAACAAGAGCTACCGCTTGCTAAGTACTCACTATGTGTCAGGTATTCTGCTGGGGGCCTTTTTTCATTTACTCCCCCAATGACTCAGATCACCAACTCCATTGTGCTTAAAACATGCCTCCTCCTCCAAGAAGTCCACCCAATTGCTCCCTCCTCTAAGCTCACACAGCCTGTTAGCTCCTTCATGGCACGTCTACTACCAGGCTTATACAGAACTTTCTTACAGGCCAGCCCTGCTGTTGTGGGCAGGAGGAGGCAGAGGCCTGGGTCTCCCATGGCAGCTCTATGTGCTTCCTGGGCCTGATCCTGTGCTGGCTCCAGAGGGTAGCAGCGGGAGGAGAGACAGAAACCAGACCATCTAAGTGCCAGACCTTGGAAAGTCTTCCTATCATCCTGGACTAAGGGGGAAGGCAAAGGGGTTCAGGTAGGAGCTGCTCAGAAACATGGTACCCTTGAACTTGACCTTGAGAGAAGCCCGCCTAAGTCTCCTGGGAGAATCTTCAGTGGGGTGTGGGGAGCCAGAACTGATGAGATCAGTACCAGGTCCCTGAAGGGCAGAGACCCTACAGAGGAGGAGTCTGTATGACCCAGCAAACAGGCATTGTGGGCTCTCAGTGGACCCAGAAGACAAGCTTATCGGGAGATGGAAACTGGAAAGCCCAAGGCAGGGGGAAGGAAGAAAGAAAAGGAGAAAAGAAAAGGGCAGAAGGAAAAACAGAAAATGTGGAGAAAGTGAAAGAGAAGAGAAAAGTCTGAGAGTAAAAAAAGGAATAGGGAGGAAAGTACCACAAAACACATCCCAGAGGTGATAAACCCACAAACAGTGATTCCTGCCTTCCCAGGCCCTCAGGAGGAGCTTCCCTCCCACCCCATCCCCGCCCCCATCCTGCCCCCACTTCCCAGCCCAGCCCTGCCCGCAGACAGCCAGTGCTCACCCTCAGATGCCTGCTGGGTCCTGAGCCTGAGGACTCCCACAGCTCCGGCCAGGAAGGCCCAGTGTGTACTCAAGTGTGCTGTGTCTGCCCGGACAGCCAGTGTCCAACCTGGGCTGGTCTCGCAGACAGCCTGGCCCCTAATCCCTGGGTGTGTCTGAGGCCGTGTCTGAGTCCAGGTGTGGCGCTGTGTGCTTACGATTGTGTCTCCGAGGGTCTGTGATCACTTGTCTGAGTGTGTGTCTCTATGTATAACCGCAGATCTGTCAGGGAGTAGTGAGTGAGTGAATGTGTATGTGTCTGCATCCAGCTCTGGCCTCCCCTGGCTTCCTGCTCTCCACCTCCCCCACCCCCTGCAGCCCTGGCCAACATATACTTCCTGAAAACAACAGTGACTGAGAAAGAGAGAAAAGTCACCCAGAATCCCCTGGGGCAGACACTTCCTCTCCGCCCCTAGGCCGTCCCCCCAACCCCAAACTGGAACTGGACAAGCCACCCCCGTGCCTTCTAGCAGGGACTTACAGAGTGGACGCCCAGGAAGCCCTGGTCCTAGCTGAGAAAGAGGAAACTCAGAGAGGCTGGAAAAGAAGCTCTTTGAAAGGAGCAAGTTCTGTCCTAGCAACAAGTGATCAGCCTCCAGGACGACCAGGGATTGGATGGGCTGCAGGGCAGTCAAGGGCACAGGTAGGAAGCCTTGCAGTGTGACTCCAGCTAACAGCTGCCTCCTCTTGATAAATACTCTATCATCATGAGGTATCTCCAGGCATCCAAGCACCAGAGGAAAAAAACAGACCCAGATCAGTCCAGGAGAGGCTCTGTGGAGTGACCCTGGAACCCTGGATCAGAAATGACCTGTCTGCCACTCTCAGGGAAGCAGGTTCAGAAGGTTCACATATACGAGGCTTGGAGCTAGGTAGACTGGGCCCCAGGCCAAGAGCAGGGTCTGAACATCAGCTTCCCTCTGTTGGGCTATGTGACTCTAAGCAAATTTCGTGGCATCTCTGGAACTCGTCAGCAAGTTCCCTATCACAGGCTTAAATAAGGGTGGGGGTACAGACCATTTGAGAGTGAACTAGAGTCCTCCTAGGCCAGGCAGAATGGTGAGCCTAGTTCTGAGAGTACTGACTCAGCTAGGGCAGGGAGGAAGGGACCCTATTCTGCTCAATTTCTGCCTGCCTCCTCTGAAGGCCTTTCTCTTTCCAAGACGTCTGGGGTGACACCCTTTAACCCTATTGTTCAGTGTCCTGTGGGCACTGAGGGCACTCACTGCTGCTGAATCAGCATAGGCAACACATGTGCTCAGCACCTGCAGTACAGAAGCTCATGCAGGCTTCATCTGTTCACTCACACAACACACTTTCTCAGTGCCTATAAGGCACCTGGCACTGTACCAAATGGTGAAGATTCAGCAGTAAAGAAAATCAATAAGGATCTTGGCCCTAATGGAGCTGATGTTACAATGGAGTCCTCTTGGCATCACCTGCACACACACATACACATATTGGCTCATACCTGATGCTACATAAATACTACACACACTAAATCACCGCCCATTGCATGGATACTCAAAAATGGACTTGTACTCCAATATACCAACACACATGGGCACAGGGGCCCAGTGAACTTACACACATACCACAGTAAGCCACCACTGAAATGGCATAAATCCCCAGACACATTTACATATTAGGATCACACATCACCTCCCTTAGAACCCGGGCAGATGTGTAAATACAAACACACTATTATCTCGGCAGCTTGCACAAACTGTCCAGGCATGCCCTCACATGGAGTCACTACTTCAAGAATACACACATGAGCACACAGCAGATAACCCTAAATTCCACTGGGGAGCCTGGTGATAGGGTGGGGCCAGGCAGAAATGCTCACTCAGCCACCACAGATCTGGCATAAGAGGCCTAAGATTGAGAGAGTGAGATCCCCATCACCAGAGGGTGCAAGTAAGAAAAGAAAGGCCATTTCAGGAAGTGGGGACTCCTGCAAGGGGGGCAAGAGCAGGCCAGGTTGAGCAGTCTCCCACTGTGCACCATGAAGTCTGGGGTCATAGGAAGGGGCTGTGAGGGGATGGATAGCCAGTCAGGCTCTATCCTGGCCCTGACCCTGCCCAGCCTTTGTGTGGTACATGTACATGAGACATGTAAGTTTTGCTGTAAGTTTTTCTACCACGGGCTTAAAATACTTGGTACATCCTGGGAGCCCACAGCACTAGGACTATAGATGCCCACAATTCTGAATGTCAAAGGCCCCAGGACACAGGAAGTCAGGCTTGGCAGCTCACCTCTCACCACATTCTGCCTCAATGAATAGTCCAAATTGTGAGAAATAATTGTCTACAAATTCTCCCAGCATGGAATGAATTTTGGGTCCTCTAGCTACAAAAGGCCAGATTCCTCACCATGGGAGCCTGGCCTCCCCCAGAGCTTGGCTAAGTAGCTAAGTTCAGACAGAAGCTCTAAGAGTGGGGGCTTCTACCCTAGGGAGTGGACAGGACCTTTGTTATACCCAACAAGTCTCCTGAACTCAAATGTCAGTACCAGGAGGGCCGTGAAGGGTCAAGGAGGGCACCTGATGGGGAGAAGGCCCAGAAGGGCAACTCATAATGGGAGGCACACAGCTAGCTGGGCCTACGCCAGGTATCCTGCCTCCGAAGCAGGAATCCAGACTCCTACTCTCCCACTGGGGGGTTTGCCTCCTAAGCCTTTGTGAGCTCCCTGTGAACAGGGCCCTACCTCCTGCTCTTGTTAACGCATTCCCACCCACCAGAGACAGGCAGGCAGGGAGACAGGCAGGCAGAGAGAAAGAAAATAGAAATTACTCCTGCACAGAAGAAAATACTCACTAGAGGGCGCAATGGCACCAGAAAATTCCAACATAGTCCGCAAGCCAGGCTTCTTGGGGACTCTAGTATTGTTTGTTCCCAGTTGTGTGAATCCAGGAAAGGCACAAACTCTTTTTGTTCTTCTACCAATCAGATCTCAAAACACCACAGCCCTGGCTTGCCTTCAAGGCCCCTTACTTAATGTCCCTCTTTGGATAGGGAAAACCTCCCAGACCCTCCCCACAGGGGATCCTTAAGCATGTACTCGGCATGGATCCAGCCAATGCTCCCTTTCCTTCTCTGAGCTTCAGTTTCTGTGCTTGAAAATGGGACATAAATCTCCCAGAAGACTTGCTGTAAGGATCAAATTAGATCATGTAAGCAAAGAACTCAGCACAGTGCCCCAAAATAGGGACCAGGAGACCTCTCTCTGCACATCCCGTCCTCCTCCAAGAAGCCGTCTCAGATTAGGCTGACTAGGTCTGAGTGCTGCAATAAATCTCCATTACACCCCTGAACATATATTCAGTCCCAGCTTGGGATGCTCCCTCTCAACTGGCCACCATAGCAAGGGGAGGAAGGGAGGATACACATGAAGGAGGTTAAAATGGAACAACCACAGAAGTAGAAGGAAACTTAAGAAAACAAGGAGTACCAGAAACCAGGAGGGGAGAAAACAGTTCTGAGAGAGGGCAAGTAGAATGAGTCCTGAGAAGCATCCCTAGGATTTGGTGACATGTGGCAGGAGCAGTGTAAAGAGGGAAGACAAAACACAAGCACCAAGTCCTGGGCAGTCCCTACTCCCCCACAGCAAGATCATCCAAGGCGCCCTTGTTTCCTCCACATGCTACCTCCCAACTCCAGAACGTACCCCAATGCCCCACAGTATCTCACACTTGCAAGGCCCCAACCTGAACTCCAGACTTTGCCCCACACTCATTTCTGTTCCTGTATCCCCTATCTCCAGACCAGTGATAGCACTACTGTCCACCCAAGACGATAACCTGGACACTGTTGTGGCTCCCCATCCCCTATCCACTCACGCCCAGGCTGTCCCCAAGTCCTGTCTATTCGAGAAACATCTTGCTCTAATCTGCCTATTTCTCTCACACAGCCTGAGTGGGGGCCTCTCACCTGGCCCTGTGCCTTCTCACTGGTCTTTTAGCATCCTCCCCCATCAGCCTCGTCAGCAGCCAGAGTCATCTTTGTAGTACTCAGCTTTCATCAGACCATTCTTCTTAAAATCCTCCTGGATGCCCACCAGGCCTTTACAGTATATCCCACCAGCACCATCCACAAGCCTCACCCTCACTCGCCCAACAGTTCAGCCACATCGTCTGCCCAGAGTGACCCACAAGGTGCTTCCTGCCTCTGAGCTTTGCACATGCTGTTCCCTCCACTCAGTTGCCTTTCCTACTCCAGTGCCAAAGGCCACAAACTCCCCCTCCACTCTTTAGGGTCCTCTACCCATGTACCTCCCACCCTGTACAGCAGCCACTCACCTCACCAGCAAACGGGGGGGCCCAGTGCGAGGGGGCACAGGTGGAACACTTAGCTCTGCCAAATGCCGCTTAGCAGGCAGTGGGGGCAGCACAGCGTCTGAGGCAGCCGTGGACAAGGTGAAGAAGCAGGCAGGTGGAAGGCAGCTCCTCCGGGGTGGGATGGGTGGGGCAGTGGGTAACCCCTCATCCTCTCTAGCCACGGGCAGTGGCTCAGGTGGAGTGGTGGGCGCAGGCGGTGAGCGGAAGACATGACGCTTCATGGGCATGGGCCGTGGGGTGGGGCGGGGTGCGGGGGCCGGGGGCGCATGGGCACGAAGCAGGCCAGCCAGGATGCGGCGTCGGTGACCAGGGAGTAGCACGCCCATGTCCACCAGGCGGGAATCGCTGAGGCCTTGGCACTCTGTGGCCCGGACCAGTCCATGCTGCTCAAAGAGCCCGGTGTACTGCTCCAGGTGCAATGCCTGAAGCCACTCGGCCACCGACAGTGCTATATCCCCGGCCTCTGCCATGGTTCCTGACAGCAGAGGCCAGCCAGCAGGGCTCTGTCCAGATCTGGAATAGACAGATGGGCACAGGTCAGAGGAATAGCTGCCCAGATTTAGTTCCCTGATCGGCATTCTTATGTGGCTCTCCTATACCATGGGGTCAAGCTCTGTCCTTGAGCTTTTTCCCCTGTGCCGCATGTGCAAGTACTGCCAGGTCTCTGAACACACATCCTTTTCCCTCATTCCTTCCCCCACCCTAATCCCTGTGGCCACTTAGCATCCAGCTCATGTTTCCTCTAAGAGGCCCTCTAGGACCTCCAGAGTTGGTACCACCACCCGCCCTCATCCACAGTCCTGGCCACTGCTGCAAGGCTGGCCATTAGCTGTGTCTGGCACACACCCTACTGCCTTCTGTAAGACCCAGGCAAGGCCCCAATTTCTTCTGAGTCACCAGTTCCCAGCTGAGGGCCAGGCCCAGGGTCTTAGCGAACATGAGTGCAATTGAGGGTACTGATACCACTGCTGGTCCCCCAGCAGGCCCAGTATAGGGACTGAGCCTCACCCCATCTCCATGCCCCTGGAGGAAGTGGAATGCTCCAGGAGGTGAGTCAACTAAGCATCACACAGCCTCTGGGGTTCTGGTCCTGTGCATAACCCCTCCCACCACCAAGAGGGAAAGGGAGTAATATATAGGAAAGGCCATTCATTCATTTGTTCATCAAAATAGCCTTGCACTAGGCAGTGGGGACTCAGGTCCCATCCCTACACTCAAGAGCTCCTGGTCTGACAAGAATCCAGAAATAAAGGACGCAAAGAAAAGGTGATAAATAGATCAAAAGGAAAAAGTCATATGACCATCTCCACAAATACTAAAGAGGCATACGATAAAACTCAATATCCAGTATACTTAAACAAATAAAAATCTTACTAAAATAGAAATATATTGAGCCTTCCTTAAACCAAAAGCTAAAAACTTGTTTAATGGGAAAACAACAGAAAAACTTCCACTAAAGTCAGGAATGAGACAAGGATATTCATTTCATTATCTTCATCATCATCATCATCATCATCATCATCATTATTCACAGTGCTCTGAAAGTTCTAGAGAGCAAAAATAAACAAGAAGTGTAAAAATTAGGAAGGAAGAGATAATCTATTAGTCACCAATAAAACGAATTTTGAGTTGGAAAATCTAAGACGCTCAACTGGGAAACTATTACAAACAATAAAAGATTTTAGTAAGATAGTTGGGTTCAAAATTAATATAACAGAAATCAATACTTATAAGCAATAACCAGGTAGAAACCAAGATGAAAGACCCCATTTACAATAGCATCACAAAATATAAAACACCAAGAATAAACTTAATAAAAAATGTATAAGATCTATAAGACGAAAAGTTTGGAGTGTTACTGAGGGACAAAAAGAAGACTTGGACAAACTGAAAGACACAGTATACTCCTGGATAGAAGACAGTATAAAGATATTAATTCTCTCTAATTTATAAATATGCACAATCCTCTTAAGTACACATACGAAAATTTTTTTGAGCTAGACAAGCTCATGTTTAAAGTTCATGTGGAAAAATAAACAAGTAGGAAGATCCAGGAAAATTCTGGAAGCAGGGGGTGAGGGAAAGGAAGGGTAAAGAGTGAGAATCAGTCTCACTACATATTAAAACATATAAAGCCATGGTAATTAAAACAGTACAGTCAGCCTTCTGTATTTCTGATCAAGCTGGGAGTCCACAGATGCAGACAGTCAACTGTATGCATTGATCTACACCATTTTAAATAAGATACTTGAGCATCCACAGATTTTGACGTCCGAGGGAGGTTCTAGAACCCATACCCCATGACTGTACATGTTACTAGAATCTGAACAAACAGATCCATTAAATAGAACAGAAAATACAAAAATAGACCCAAATACATATAAGAATTTAGTATACAATCAAAGGAACTCAAACTAGATGGATTATTAAGTTTCTGAGACATCTGTGGAGCAATCTAGAAACAAACTCAGTTGGACCTCTACCTCACACCTTACGACAGGCTAAATTACAGATAAAGCAATGATTTCATTATAAAAAAATAGAACCACAAAAGGATTTTTAAAATTATCTCAGAGAGCAAAAGCCTTTTAGAAATGATACAGACCTAGAAGAATAAAGAAGTAAAATATTCAACTATATAAAAATCAAACATTCCTGCATGATAAAAAACACCATAAGCAAAAGCCAAGAGATAAATGACAAAGTAGGGGATATCTGCAACTCATATCCCAAACACAGAGCTAATTTTCTTAAAAATTGAAAAGCACCTAAAAATAAGAAACAGATGAATAACCTAACAGAAAAATAGGCAAAGGATATGAACAAAGAAATTCACAGAAAGGAAAAATAAATGGTTCTTAAACAGATGAAAAGGAACTAAACCTCCCCACACTAACTGGTGATATGGTAAGGCATTCCCCTCCCTAGCAGATGAGAGTGGCTCTGGGAAGGGCAAGGCCACAATAGCTGTGAAAACTCTAAGTCAGGCTGCCCTTTGATCCAGCCACCCTCAGATACTTACCCTGCAGTCTTATTGGTACATGTTAAAAATGACAGATATAGACGGTTATGGCTATAGCACTGTGTATAAGAACAAAAGGTCAGAAAATACTAAAACATCCATAAACCTGAGAATAGTTAGCTAAATTATAGTGTAGTCATACAGTAGAATACTGAACAGCTATATAAAATGAGGAAACTCGTAACATTGATAAGAGACCTCTAAGATACTGTTAAATAACTAAAGAAAGGTACAGAACTTTATACATAACATTCTGCCTTTTATGTGGGGGGGGGGAACAAAGGAAGAAAACAGATCTTCATGCAACTACTGGTAAACGCATAAAATATCTCTGAAAAAGATACATAGGAGACAAGGTAACGCTGGTTGCCTCTGAGGAGGAAAAATTAGGGCTGATCATGTATGCAGGGCTCCCATATATACACATGTATTAAATTTGGTTATTTTCTCTTGCTAAAAAAAGAAAAATGAGGGCCAAGAGGACAGGAGAGAGCAGATGCAAAGCCAGGGCCTGAAGTTTACACAATTCGGATGCCTTTAAGAAAAAGAATACAAAGTTTGCCAACTATAATTTTTTTAAAAATCTCACTGAACTGTACAATGTAAATATGAGCAACTAATTGCCTATTATATTTCAATAAAGCTATAAAAAAGAAAAAGAATACAAGAATATCTTAATTTCACAATAAACACAAATATTGAATCATTAGATTATATACCTGAAACAAATACGTAATATGTCAATTACTTCTCAGTTAAAATTTTTCTTAATTAAAAAGGAATTATCTTACTTTTATAAAATTTTACACAAAACACATGACCATAGGAACACACTGCCTGGGCCTGTCCCTACACCCTGAAAGAAGCCTGAAGATCAAGTTCCATCGGCTCCCTGTAAACCCACCTCTGGCTGGTGGGGAGACTTTTCACTCCATATCTTTTTCTATCACCTAAATTTTGAACTATGTGATATGTGAAGTTTTTTTTAAAATTTTTTTTATGGTGACTTTAGTTAACAAAATCCAGTAAGTTTCAGCTATACACTTTAACAATAAGGCATATATATATGTGTATATATGTGTGTGTGTGTGTGTGTGTGTGTGTGTGTGTGTGTGTGTGTGTGTATATGTATGTATGTATATATATATGTGTATATATACATACATACACACACACACACACACACACACATATTTACACTGTGTTCACCTCCCATGATATGGGAATATATTTTAAAGGCTCCTGAAAGACCCAAAGGAAGACACAAACAAACAAATACATTTGATGTCTTGGAAAAGCCAACTCTCAACATTATAAAGACATCAGTTCTTCCAGTGTTAAGCTATACCTAGCACAACCCCAACTAAAATTATCCAGTGAAAGAGTCTATAATTCATATTAAATGATATTAAAGCTTTATTAATTGGAAAAGCAAGGTGCGGAATAGTGTTTTATGAGGTAAACATCTGGGTTAAACAAAAAAAATGTATATGAAAAGATGTTCAATGTCCTAGTAATCAGGGAAATGAAAGTCGAAACTGTAACAAGATATCACCTCAAACCAGTTAGAATGGCTATTATCAAAAAGACAAGAAATAACAAGTGTTGGAGAGGATGTAGAGAAAAGAGAACCCTTGTGCACTGTTGGTTGGAATGATGAGTGCAGCCACTATGGAAAACGGTATGGCGGTTCCTCAAAAAATTAAGAATAGAATTACCATAAGATCCAGCAATTCCTCTTCTCGATATTTACCCTAAAAATACAAAAACACTTATTTGTAAAGATATATGTACCTCTATGTTCATTGCAGCATTATTTACAATAGCCAAAACATGGAAATAACCTAAATATCCATCAACAGATGAATGGATAAAGATGTACACACACACACACACACACACACACACACACACACACACACACACAAATACTACTTAGCCATTAAAAAAACATGAAACATTGCCATTTGTGACAACAAAGATAGACCTTAAAAATATTATGCTAGGTGCAATAAGTCAGACAAAAAAGGACAAAAATTGTATGAATTCACTCGTGTGGAATATAAAAAAAGTAACAAATGAACTAACAAAACAAACAAAAACAAACTCATAAATACAGACAACAGAATGGTGGTTACCAGAGGAGAAGGAGGGTCGGGGAGGAGGAGGGTAAAGGGGGTCAAATATATGGTAACAGAAAGAAACTAGACTTTAGGTGGTAAGCACAGTAGAGAGTATACAGATATCGAAATATAATGTTTTACACCTGAAATTTATACAATATTATTAACCAATATTACCTCAATAAATTTAATTTAAAAAGAAAAACATATACATATACATATAGCATACACATATACACAGAATATCTCCAGATGGGTTTACAAGAAACTGCCTTTGAAAAGAACAACTGGCAGCTAGAAGGCAAGAAAGGGAGGGTTACCTTTCACTATACCCTCTGTATCTTTTTAATTTTGTACCATTTTCAAAAAAAATAAATACAGTTTAAAAGATAACATGATCATCTGAGAATATGAAAGAGAAGATAACTCACTAGGCACAACCCCCACCCCCACCCCAACCCACTGGTCTCTAGCCTGGTCCCACCCTTCAAAGCCCTCCCAGGAGGTTCTTTGCAAGTTCTCTGGGCCTCATTCTCTCTCTTCCTTTCAATCTCAGATTTCAAAATGGAAAATGGGACCTCAGGTCTCTCCTCCATGAAGCCTCCTCCCCCACCTCAATGTTGGAGCTTAGCTTGCCATACCCAGCCCCAACCCCTTCCTATCTCCTGACTTACCTGCTGGGCTGCCCAGGAAGCTGGTCCTCCCAGAGGCAGCAACTACTTTGAACAGCTCCTCATCTTGGCCTGAGGTGGAAGCTGCAAGGATAAGAGTGGAGAAGGTCTATGAGACAAGGACACTTGGAGCGGAAGGATGCCAAGAGGAGAGGGAGGGAGGAAAGAGGAGGGAAAGGAAGATGAAGGGAGGAAGGAGGAGAAAGGGGAGGAGGGATGGGGAAAAGGAAAGAGAGGAAAGAGAGAGATGAGGGAAAGGGTAGAGGAAGAGAAAGAAGAGGAAGGGTTCAGGGAGCCTAATAGAAGCCAGAGCCATCTACTGGGGGCGAGGAGGCAGACACAGTCCTGCCTGCCCAGAGGTAGAGGTGACACAGGTGGTAAAGGAGAGTTGGGACTCTTCATTCTCTGGCCCTTCCCCAGGACCAATGGCTGGAATGTGTAGGGGGCAGGCTGTGGCAGAAACTATTGGCCTGGCCAGGAAGTTGGACTGTCCCCAGGGAAGACACAGGGAAGGGGTAGATTTGGCTCCATGACTGAGGAAGTGCCCCCCACAACACAGAGCCTGTCAGAGAGAGGAGCGGGACCGTGGGGAGACCCAGGGAAACAGGACCCTCTCCATTAAGTCTGGGAGATGTAGGGTGGAGGTGAGGGCAGAGTGGAGGGCAACTGAGGCAGAAGCATGAGATCCCAGGGACCTGCTCCTGAATATGGGTGGGGCCCGAAGAGGTGTTTCCAGCCAGGATGAGAAAGAACCAGCCTACCCTGCGGGCAGGGCACCAGCAGGCTCAGATGGCTCAGGCTCTGTTTGGGGCAGTGCCGGAATGGGCAGGTCCTGGGGCAGAGCCACCTTTTTTGCCAGTAGGGCAGAGTCAACACCAAACTGCTGGGCTCTGCGTGACAGCTTTAGGAGGTTATTGTGAATGTTTTTAATTTACTAGTTAGGTATCTATTTCAAGTAGATGCCACAATTATTTCTCAGTATAGGGCTAAAATGTTTTAAAAGTATTTTAGAAATAAATTTTAAGTAATTAGTATTTTAGAAAGAGTTGGCAAAAAATGGCAGTGCCAAGCGAATGATGATTTTCAAAAAGAATATCACTTTGTACAGTATATAAATGTCTAACTACTGTGCTGTACACCTGAAACTAATATAAAAAATACTGAATGCCAACTCTAACTGAAAAATGAAAATTAAAAAAAATAGACAACATAAATAGTCCTTACTATATGCCAGGTACTTGAGCACTTTTTATTAATATACTTAATCCTCACAGCAACTTTATGAGGTACACACATCATACTTTAAGATGAAGAAACTGAGGCACAAAAAAAGTTGCCCAAAGTCATACAGTTAAAAAGGGACAGCATGAATATAGTAGAGACCCACTTTGTCTAATTTAGTAACCAGTAGTAGCCACATGAAGCTATTGAACACTCAAGATGTGGCCATAAAATGAAGTGTGCTATATAAAATACACGCTGTATTTTGAAGACTTAGTACACAAGAAAATAAAATATCTCAATAACTTTTCTCTATTACATAATGGAATAATAATAGTTTGGATATTTGAACAAAATGTACTACTCAAATTAATTTCATGTTTCTTTTTAATGTTAAAATTTTTAATTGCACTTGTGGTGCATGCATTACATTTCTATTGGACAGTGCAGCCCTAGACTCTTAACCACTATGCTGACTGACTCTCAAAAGTGATAATGAACACTAACTGAGCCCCTCCTATAGGACAGGCCCTGTTTTAAGAGTTTAACATGCATGGATTGATGATGACCCCAATTACCCTATGGGAATGACCAGGGCTGGAAAACAGGAACACACTTCTGTCCCTGCAGAAGGCCCAGCCCCATCCTGGGCCTCTCCTAAGTTCCTATTCCTGCACTAAAGGCTTCAGGCTAAGGTCAAATGTGGGGACTCCACACTCACAACCCTCTAGGACGGCCCCATTCAAGGCACTAAAAGCATGAGCCAGACCTCAGATCTGGACCTGCCTTCTAGGAAACTCAGACTGGAGGGGGTCAGACACCACCCAGCCAGCGAAAAGGGCCCACATGGCCCTTACCAGGGCAAGGGTCAAACAAGGCTTCCTGGAGGAGGCAGCTCCTTGAAAAAAGAAGTTTGGAGCAGTGCCCTGCTGAGCCATGCTAGAGCCCAAGGCAAAGAAAGAATCAGCAATACTAAACCTCTTAATTTAAAATGTGGATATTTTAACTTAGATTTTTTTAAATTAATATTGATTTTTAAAAAATATTATTTATCTTGATTGCTGAGTTTTTTGCGCCCTGCCCTCCTCCACAGTTATATTTTGGGCCTGAGGCAAGTGCCTCATTTGCACCACCCTGATCCTCACGCTTAGTGTGGAGGTTTAAGCGCTTCAGCTGCTATGACACATCACTGAGTCTCCAACCCCGGGGAAGCAGAGACTAGGCAGAGGGGAGTATCACCCTATTGCGACAGCATGGCCACAAGTTGAGGGGCTCTCGTTCTCCAGCACCCCAAGGACCCAGCTTAGGCTTCAAGATCCCACTATCCTACCCTGCCCCTGCTTCTCCCCTGTCTCCTTCCAGTATCTCTCTGCTATGCCAAACCCAGTCCCACCCCTGCTCAATGCCCTTTCTTTGTTCCCATTGCCCTCAAGTCCAGCTGCTTGGCCTGTCATTAACCTGCTCCAGCCCTGACGTTTACAGATGAAGAAACAAACACCCACAGAGAGGAAGTGACTTGCCCAAGTTGCCAGTGACACAGCCCAAGCCCCAGTCAGGCTGGGTTGGCCCACGACTCCCTCCCTCACTTTTTTACACCAAGCACCAGCTTGGCACCTTGGAGCCCCTGAAATTGTCCACTGACAATGAGTAAATGAACCATAGCCTCTCACCTTCAGGTACTGATTCCAGGCTGCCTCCTCCAGAAAGTCCTCCCTGACTGCCCGCCCCCTCAGGCTCTTAGACCTCAGAGGCTGAGCTATGCAGCTCAGCATTGCTTCTGCTCTGTCTCTGGTTGTTCCATTTGTAGGGGGTCCATCTTCACTCAACCTCCAGCCTAGCCTGGAGTATCCTGTGAGTCTGTATCCCTTTTTGTCCTCCTTGCTCCCCACAGCAGAGCTCAAGACCTGACTGGGCTCATAAGGGCACTCAGTACACAGGTGAATAAGGGTCATCTGGACTCTCTAATCCTTGCCAGCCAGTCCTTTTTCAGGTTTAGCTTGAGTCTCTCTTGCTGGAGTCAAATCTTTCACCCTTCTCTCTTCTAACTAAAATATCAATACCCAAGAGCAGAGTTTAAAACTCATGGCCCCTTCTTTGTCTCAACCCAGCATCTCCCTCATGCCGTCCCTGCCTCCTACTGACTAGGGATACCATTCTGACAGTCCAGCAGGAAGGTGGCCCACAGTCTTCCTCAAGGACAGGAACACTACTGTTTCCTTCATTGTCTAAGAGCCTACCACAACGTGCCCATCCCCTGACAGATTTCTACCTTCATCTCAGTTGTCCTCATAACAATCCTAAGGCCAGGTATTTTTACCCCATTTCATGAAGGCTGTATGAGATAGAAAATTTCCCAGGTCACTTGCTAGAGCCAACAGGGCCTTCAGAGGGTGTGACTGCTTCTGTCTAGTAGAGTTAGCAAGGCTTCCAGAAGGCACTCCTGACTGGGCCTTGTTGCCCTTCCAGGCAAAAGGAACTGAGTGTGCAAGGCCCAGGAATGGGATCAGAACTTGCAGATGCAGTGATGGGATAATTTGGTGGGGCAGGAACAGGAAATGTGAAAGAACAGTAGTGATACCAGAGAGGTTTGGGGATCCTTCCTCAGGTCTCCACAGAGCCTGCTGACCATGTGGGTATAAGCATCCAGTGCATTCTGATTTGCATAAGTGAGTCAGGCCTGGGGCAGGGCAGCCTCAAAGGTCCTAATTCCTTCTATACTCAGCGCTGGAGGCCCCTCAGCCAAGATCCTTCCCAATTGCATCCTCGGACCCCCTCTACATAGGGCTGTGCTTTGGGTTTAAGGGAAGGCCTAGTGGCTTGGGGAGCGGAAGGCCCAGGGGTCTGAGATTGTCTACACCCTCCTCCTCTTCCCTTGTGTAGCTCCCCACTCCAGGCAGGCTGGGCAGGGACCCCAGTGTCCAGACCTCAGGAAAATCCTCAGAGCTCCCCACACAGGAACCAAGAGCCCCACACCTCCAGCTTTGGCCAGACCTGGTCTACAAACCCTACCCCACCCATACCACAAACGCACACCACCTCCAGGGACACACACTTCCCACCCAACCCAGCAGCCACATAGCCAATCTGCCCTACCACATACACAGCTGTCAGTCTCCATATCCCCTACCAAAAACTGAACTGTGTACAACTGCCCCACAGCCCCACGATGGCCAATACCTCCCTAACCCCCATCCCATCCCCACCTTCCTAACCCTCATCCCATCCCCACCTCCCAGGTCACCAAAGGATACCTGTGAGCAGGGCCACCCTCGGTCTTCAGGGTGTTCAGGACTCTGCTAATGCAGGCAAGAGGCTTTGGAGACACTTCCTTTAGATATGAGGAACTAGGTGGGGGCTGGGTTCCCGGTCCAGAGGGTGCAGAAGTGGCCCTCACTCCTCTGCAGAAGCCAGCTCCCTCCAGCTCTCTCAGGCAAGGCAGCAGATTAGGCCCTTGGGTGGCAACTGACTCACCCTGGACCAAGAAACCTATTTTCTGTCTCTCGAGGACTAGTGACCACTGCATACTGGTCCCAAGGAGGCACATTAGGGTCTCCTGATCTACCCCATCCCTGAATCTCTACCTTGTCATTCACTCTAGTACCAAATTTCTGCTCCATCCCATCTGTGGTATGGCCTGTCCTCTGGCGTTCCAGGAGTGGTGGGAGCTGTCAAGGAGCAGCGCTCAGGCCAGTGAGGACTGAGTCAGGGCCCCAGAGCCAAGGTACATAAAGAATCACCTGGTGGGGAGCTGGGGGCCACTGGCAAGTCCCCAAGCTCCAGGCCAGAGCCCCCTCCCCACAGGACAGAAGGCAAGTCCGGGTTCCAGTACTGGCTCCATCACTTCTTGCCTGAAATCCTGGGCAAGTCATGTCACAATCTGAGCCTCAGTTTCCCCCTCCACAAAGCAGAGCTATCATCCAGATGACTGACATATGACCATGTGTGTACTAGAGGCCACAGTAGTCATCTGCTCACCCCTCTGCTAAAACAAGTACTTCCTGTTCCTAGCCCATGGCCAGTCCTAACAAGAGGGGCCTTTGGTGCTGGTCTTATAGCCAGATTCTAGTCTGGACCCCCTCAGCACCCTGGGGTTCTTAGTAACCCTAGATACCAAGGACTACCACTCTCTACCTCCAGCCACATGACCCTTCAAAGTTCCAGACTGAACACCCCGCTGCCCCCTAGACCTCTTCCTAGATCACCCTAGGTACCACACATTCTCTATCCCACAATGAACTCACCAGCTCCCTCTTTGGGGAAAGCAGGACTGCCTCCAACCTAGGCAGAGCCTTTGAACAAATCAGAAAAATGCCTCTTCCCTGAGTAGCCCCACAGCAGGGCTTGTAGCTCAGCAAAGAGGACTGGGTTTCAATCCTCCTTCTCTCATTCTCCCCCTCCCCCCACCTTCCAGGTACATTTAGGCAGCGCTCCATAAGCACATCCACACCCGGCGGACCTACTGACAGGTAGGATCTTTTAACAACTTCATTGGGGCAATAAAACCAATTTTATTAATGGCCAAGGGACATTAATGGCCTAAGTGACCATGGATATCCCTGACCTCAATTTCAGGCCTAGCCTTAACTCCCACTCCAATCTTGAAAGACTATTACTTTCTATAACCTTCATGTATGTACTGTTAAAAGTTTTTACAGTTGTGTATCACTTTTATAATTAGAAGAAAAAATGATAAAGTATTTTAAGTCTATTAGAATTGAGTTTGTTTCAGCTTGTTCCCCTAAACCATCATTATAAAGTAGCTTTATGATTTTAAATATAACATGGATAGACTACTAAGAGAATTACTAGAAATGAAACTGATGATTTCCTGGGCCATCTGGACTAGAGAATGAGAAACTGAGACCCAAAGCTAGCTCCCTCCCCCTACTGGCTTATCCCTCCAAAATCTAAGACACGGCTTATCAAATAAGATCCCCTCACCAGGGACCAGGAGGCCAGTAGCAGAGTGCAGCCCACAGAGTTCAAATGAGAAATGGATTGAGGTCCATTAGTAAACATGAAACTCCTGAGTTCCTGTGGTTCTCCTCTACAGTGTCTGTCGGACCCCACTCCAGCCCTGACCCTCACCCATATTCTCCCGAACTTCACCCAAGGTCCCCTCTTGCCTAAGCACCACCCTGGAGAGGGTCAGATAGGGAGTAAGGTGTGGAGATGCAGTGTGAATGCCCGCATATCCCACTGGCAAATAAATGAAGCTAAAAGTTAAATGGTTTAGTTTTTAGGCCTTTAAAACATCTACAACATACTAATCACCACTCAGCCTTATCATGTGCCCCTAACTCCGAAGGGATCACTCTGGACCACTACTCTCTCCCCTTTCCCCCTAACTGCCTCCTCATTAACATGTTTTTGACATCCTCCTTCCTCTGCATCCCCACTGCCTCCATCCACCTCAGGCCTTCCCAGCCAGCCTGGACCCCTGGGCCCTCTTCCCTGCCTCTTGCCCTTCCCCCATGTGCAGCCAGAGCATCCTCTGGCCTATACCCCTAACCCACCACTAGGCAGAGCTCCTAACCCAAACCCTAACCCCACAGCCCTGACCCACATCCACCTTCTCTACTCCCCCAACCCTTCACTCTTCAGGCCTCACTCAGGCCCTCTACCATAAAGGATGACCCAGCCAGCCCCACAGTACCTGTGGGCACCCCAGGCTCTGCCTGGCCCCCTGCCCCTCAGTCAAAGACACACCCTACTGGGCTGGGGACTTCCCAACCAGGTAAGGGTAGTACCTCCCCAGACCAAAGGTGCTAGCCAAGGGGAAGGCATGAGGTGCTACAGGGTGACTCCAGGAAGATCCTCCTCTGTGACCACTGCCCGCCTTGGGGATGAAGGGGGGGACCCTTAACACTATATGTGAGGCAGAAACAGGAAGGAACAGAGCTAACCACAAGTGGGGTGGGAATACACAGGGCTGACAACAGACATCCAGGCAGCAGGAGTGGACAGAACCAGAGTCATATGCCGGGACGCTCACTACACACCAGAGGTGTTGAGGGCCGGCCCTGGTGCTGACTAGGGAGGGGACGAGAAGGATGCTGGATTCCATCTCCTCTGAGTTGATAGGGAACCTGACGTACCTGCCCACCCAGGAGGAGAGATTTGGTGGGCTCCTCTGTGCCCCAGAACTAGCAGTGCAGTAGAACAGGGACCTGAATCTGCCCTCTCCCTAGGTGGCCCCAGGAATAGAGAAGCCAGAAGATAAGCAGCCACATGCTGCTGGCACCTGAAAGGGGAAGCTGCCAGTGCAGATGTGGTGGAGGTGACCAGATGGGCGGGGTAGGGGCCGGAAGGGAGAGAAAGAGATGGGGGACCAGCCCCACAGGCTCTGGCCTCCAATTTGGTGTGTGACCTCAGCCTCCTCCACTATATAATCAGACGACAGACAAGAAAGATTTCTGACTCAGCCTCTCCTCTCCAACTCACAGGGCACATTTTTACCCACATATCTGATCCAACCATCCTTGCTAAAAGCAACAGGATGGCTTTAGCTCACTTTAGAGATGAGGAAGAAACTGTGTCTCAGATAGGCTAAGTAACTTGCCCAAGGTCACGCAGGAGCCAAAATCTGAACTAAGGGCTGCCTGGACCCCTCCTTTCACTCCATCTCCTCAGAGGGGATAGCGCAAAGACAGGCAGGGAGCAGGAAGGTCAGGTAGGAGAGAGAGGATAAGTGCAGGCTGAGAAGGGCCTTGAAGGCCATGGTAAGACACTTGCCCTTATTGTCCAGCCAACAGAAAGCCATGAAGGGCAGCAAGGTGATTTGGGGACCGAGCACAGACAGCAGGCAGGCAGGCAGACTGGGGTTCGTACTGCTGTGAGACTTGGGAATTCACATAACTTCTCTGAGTCTGGGATTCAGGGCAGTTTCATAATCTGTACAATGGGGATTATGACTTTTCAGGCTTGTGTGGAAGAAATGTATGCCTTCGAAACAGATCCCCAATCTGACCAGTTCTCACTCCCCAGGGACTTCTCACCTTCCTCAGAGAAAAAGCCAAAGCCAGCACATGGCCCGTCAGGCCTGCATGATCAGTCCCCGCCACCTCCCACCTCCTTTCTGTTACTCCAATCCATTCCACGTGCTCCACTCAGGGCTGGGTTCTGGAGCTCCCTCTGCCTGGAAGGCTATTCCAGACATTGGCATGCCTCACTCCCATACTTTCCCAGCATCTGCTCAAACTCGAGGCCTTCCTTCCCCGACCACTCTACCTAAAAAAGGGCCCCCATAGTCTCTACCTCCTTACCTTGTGTTATTTTTCACCATCCTACTTATCACTATTAGACAATGTATTATATATTTATTGTTAGTCTCAACTAGAGGACCAGAATATTGTCTCATTCACAGCACTATTCCCCAGTGGCTAGAATAGTCTGGCCACTGGGGGGAATGGATGAATGGAAATCTACAAAAGCCTGGCTCACTCGAGTTGGAAATTTGGGACAGGGGTCTATCACAAGGGCAAGGAGAGGGATGGTTGGATAAGGCAGGTGTCAAGGTTCAGACCAGAGGCCTAGGAGTAGAAAATTCAACTCTGAGACTCCTTGGCATCCTCTGTCACCAAGTCTAACCCTTCTTTCCACCTCAGAGGCTGCCCCAGCCACTTGCTGCTGTGCCAGCCAATAAACATGGCTGGGAGCAGGCCCTTACCCATACAAGAAAGTGCTGATTCTCAGAACCCCTCATGCTGCCCATCCCTTAACTGTTACCCAGAGCAGGTCAGAAGCACTCAGACTTCCAGGAGTCTGAGACCAACCACCCACGTACCCCACGAGAGGCAGGTACTGCCTCTGTCTCCTGCTTGCCTACCCCTTCCATGGCTCCCCATTAACCACTGGGGTTCAAAGATCTCTACCCTCTGCTTCCTGCCACTTACTCTTCCTCTATGGTCTCACTCCCTCTACCCCCACTACCTGACACTTTACCTCCAGGACTTTGCTCATGTTGTTCCCTCTGCTGCAACACCAGAACCACCTGCTCCTTCCACATTTAGGAACCACCTATTCCAATGTTCCCCACTTCCAGAAGGGGAAAGTGAGCCCCAGAGTGGGGCAAGAACCTAACCAGGGATATACAACAAAACCAGGGCCCAAGCGCCCCCAGCCTGAGCCCCTCACCCGCTTCTACTTGCCTGTTTCTTGAAAGAACTAGGAGGGGGAGTTCCCCTCAGATGACCTCAGAGATACCGAAGCAATACCCCAACTCCAAGTGACCTACACTGGCCCCTACACTGACAAATGTGGGTTTTCAGGCCACAGGCAATAAAGGCAAATGAGTTTCCTGGTTCATGTTCTGGAAAAGAACCACTAGAACCACAAGATCCCTGGATCTTCAGCCTCCCTAGGCTTAGCACACCCATCTTTAAAGCAGAGGAGGAATAACAGCCCACCTAAGGGGAAAGGTAGGCCATTAGCTGAAGCTCTGGCACCCCTTCACTAAGCAAGAGAGACACCACCCCAAAGCTGTCCTGGTGTCATCTGGCAAAGCTCAGTCCCTAACCCTGACCTCAGGGAGGCCCCTTTCTCCCCACCAAACTAGGGCAGCCTTAGGGAACAAACTGTCACACTTTAGCTGCAGACCCACAGAGAAGCCCCCATGGATGAAGAGTCCCATTCAAGTGAGTGAAAGCCTCACCCAGTTCACACATCAAGGAGTGTAGAGTTGGGCACCTCCTATTCCCAACCCACTGAGACACTGAATGCTCATCACACCCACACACAGGGAAAAGCACAGGACCTCCAAGGACGTGTCTAGGCCCAAGAGCACACGTGTGCGTACACAGGCACATGCACAGTGCCCCCAGAGAATGTGGAACAGGAAGGGGCTCACTCGGCCAGGAAGTCTTCCAGAAGGTAGAGTTTCCTTCATGGGAGGAAACAGGCCTCCTCCCCAGGGGCAGCTCCCACTCTATGCCCAGGGCCCTTTGAGGGCAGCTGCTGTGCCCACAGGCCCAGGCAGGCACCAGAAGGAGCTGGGGGAGGCCTTGTGAATATTCGAAGGCTTGCACCAAGGCCCAGCTTCCCTGCCTCCGAGGAGGGGCAGTGCCTCCCCTCGGGGTCCCAGGTCTCTCCATTCACCACTCTGACCCTCCAAGTCTGGACCTGAGCCTGCTAGACCACATCCCATGCTGTCTCCAGGAGGATCTGTTTTGCCCAGCAATGTGGCCCAAACCTTGCTCTGTGACCTAGCCAACCACCAGCCATCCAAGGGTTCCCCTCAACCCATTCTGGTATCCAGGAGGACAGCTCCACTACCAGCAAATGAAGGAGGCCTGGCCTCTGTCTGTCCCCTCCCTACACCCCATCAAGATGGCTAACTCTTCTGCTACCACCTAGTCCCTTGCAGGTCTGGTTCTCAGATTTCTTGAAAGAGAGCAGCTGGGTATGTATGCTTGGAGTGATGGTTGCAGAGCACACAAAGAGCCTGGAGGCCAGCTGGGCCAGGGACCCTGAAGCAGCCCTGAGAAACTCTCTAGGCCTGGCCTTATCTGTCTGGCACCAGCCAGCCAAAGTGTGGCATAGTCTACCTAGCTCTCAACTCGGGGTCCACCCAGCCCAATTTGAGGCTTTGCAGGCTCTTGAAACCTAGAATTTTAGAAATTTGGAAGCTGGGAATTGCAGGCACATAAAACCCTGGAACCCTTGAATCTCCGATGCCTAGACTCTCAGACTCAGAATCCTGAAATTGCAGCTGCCCAATGCAGGAAGAGGGAGGGCGAGAGTGGACAGGGACAAAGAAGCTTCCCACCTCCAACTGCCTCACACCTCACCTGGACTATTTGGTTGGTTCCTGTCCATAGCTGGGGCTGGTGGGCCTGGGAGGTTCCAGGAATTGCTGCTTCCTGCTCCCTCTCTGAAGCTCCAAAGAAGCTGAGTCCACTGAAGATAAGTGACCAGCCCAAGGCCTCTCACTGAGCCAGAGGTCAGGGACAGACCACAGGTACCTGACTATAAGCAGAGCCCTGGCCCTCACATTTTGGTGGAAAGGAGAGGAGGACAGAAAGGGATGCCCAGTGGCAGGGCAGTGCTCTCTGGAGTGGTAGGGAAGGTGGCAGAGGATATTCAGGCATTTGGGGGGACGATATACAGTGGTAGCTCAGCCCTGCTACTGCTCCCCTATTTTAGAGGAAGACCCACCCCCGCACTGACGTAGCTAGTAAAAGGTGAGGCCAGGCTAGGCTCCCCCAAGGGCTCTGGGCAGCTGAGATTTCAGGTATGGCCTCTGGCTTCCTGCCCTGAGAATGGGGACAGAGGAGTAGCTGTGAGAGGTCCCAATCCTCCTCCCCCTCCCCCTTACCTCACAATCTTTGCCTTCATAACAAAAAAGATAATAAGGAGTAGAAAATTTTGCCACATCCTTCCCTCTCGGGAAATGGGAGGCAGTGCTCTCTGACTCCTGAATTCTCCTCTGGACCCCTCCAGTCCTGGGCACCACACTCTTGACCACAGCTGGTCTCTGCTTCTTGGCCTCTTAGCTCTAGATGCATGTTTTCCAGGTTTGTTCATTTAATCACTGACACCTAGCTGTACCTGATTTCAAGCACCTTGAGAGGAATCAGGTTTCTGGTCTGGTCAGGGAAAAAGACTTAGGCCCTATGACAAGGCAGGTGGGCAGGGTCTGAAGAAACCTCAGGGTGTCAGAGGCCCAGGAGGCCCTGACCAGGCCTCAAGCAGAGAGGACAGGCTTCAGAGCCCCCTGCCTGGGTGCCAGTCTCAGCTCTTCCCTTCCCTGACCTCAAGTCACTTAACTTCTCTACTGACCTGTTTCCTCATCAGCAAAATGGAGTCTAGGAGAGCTGCTCTACTCACCAAAGTCCACAGCAGATAGGACAGGACAAGATCAGTAAGTGGACCTCAGGAGGTACTCATCCTAAGGCATGGCTTATGCTAGCAAGCTCAAGACTTGACAGCAGTCAGTCCAGTCTGGGAGCGGGATGCCCTTGCAGGCATCCCATCCTCACAGCTGGTCACCAGCAATACCATCTGACCTGATGGCCCTCCAGTCCCTGCCTGCCACTCTAACTGGGAGTTTCCAGGGTAGGACAGGGTTTGGATTGCCTCTGGCTACAGTGTCTCCCAGTATTCAAGGTTCTCACTGTGAAGCAATAGAAATTCAGACTCCTGGCTATTCTAAGGAATGGATGATCCTGAGCAAATCACTCAATCTCTCTGGGCCTCAGTTCTCTCATCTTTAAAACAGGAATGGTGCCTACCCCAAAAGACTACTCTTGAGGATTAAATAAAATCTTACATAAAATACTTAGCTAAATGCCTAGCACAGAGTAAGCTTCCAAGAAACAGTAGCTACCACTACTAGCATTACTACTATTAAATAATAATTTGGTCATTAAATTGGTCACTTAACTCTACATTCCCTCCCAGCCGCTCTGATTGTCCCAATAATCTGAAACAGATATCCTGATTATGGGACAGACTTTTACCTTCTGAACTATGTTCCAAAGGATAAGCCAGAGAAATTCCACAGGAAGGCCATGCAAAAGACCAATCATACACTGCTCCCCACCCCCAGGCCATTCCTGACACCTGGGGTCATCTGTCTCTTTGGGATGGGACTGTCCTCCCCAGAGCCCTGGTTGGAATGTACCTGTCTGGGGGTCTGATGGGATGGGGTTAAGAAGACAAGACGTCCTCTCTGATCAGGGCTAGGGGCACTCAGGAGTCAGTGACAAGCCCTGAGCTTTATGGGGAGTGTACTTGTAGGTGATCTCTGAGGGCTGCCTATATCCTCCTGCTGTTCAGACCCTTGGGGAAGCAACCCTTACAGCAGAACCCCTTCTGAAACATGAAACGCCCCTCTGTTCAGGGCTATGGAAGAAGTTGAATACATACAGCCTGACTGAGACCAGAGGAGGGAGTAAGAGGGGCCACCCAAGGGACTAGACTCTGCTCCTGAGGGAGGGATGGGTCTACTTGGCTGGGGTCACGCCCTGCTTGAGACTGCCTTGGCTACCACCCAGGAGAAAGCCCCTCACTGAGTGAGTCTGGGGACTGAGCTCAAGGGTGAGGTCAGGCTGGGGGAGGGGAAACCAGGCCAAAGAGGCAAACAAAAGCCTGGGTCCTGATCCTGCCTCTACGGCTTATTTGCTGTAAACTTGGGCAAGTGACTTCACCTTTCTGTGCCTCAATATCCTTAGCTACAGAATGGTACTTAACTTCTAGGGTTGTTTGGAGGACAAAACCAGTTAACATACATAAAAGTGCCTGCAACAGTGCTATGTGCATGTTTGCTGACATTGTTCTGGCTGATGTCATTACCCAGCTCTTTCTGAGTTTCTTCTGTTACTGGAGGGCGATCCTTGTCTATGGAATGATGTAAAATTAATAAAGTAAAAAATGTCTAGTGTCAGTCACACTGTAGGTACTCAAATCAAGCAAAGTGCCCCCTTCCTTTCCCTCTCTTTTCCCTGAGATGGACTAGACTAATAAGAGTCAGGGTAATTCCTACCCCCACTAGGGCTCGCTGAGTGATCCTGGTCCAATCTTTGGCCCTTGGCCTCAGTCTCCCCATCTGTGAAAAAAAGGTTCTATACCAAGTGATCTCTGACTATCTGCTCCAACCTCCCTCCTACCTCCCTTCCCTCCTTCCTTTTCCATTTCTAACTCATGTCCTACTGCATCCCCTCCTGCTGCAATAGAACCTTTGGGAGCCTAAAGTGGGCTGGAGCAGACAGCTGGTGGGCAAGGGGTACCAACACTCAAGTAGCTCCAGGCTCCCAAGGGTTAAGATCCAGAGAGAAGGGCGGGGGGCCAGGGTCAGTACTGGACAAGCTAAACAGAAGGGCCTGGAGCCCAGGGCCTGCTTCCCCTTCCCCCACCCTGGGAACAGAGGCTGCTTGTTTGGGCATCAGCCGGCTGGCTTTGAGCTTGGCCAAAGGGAGAGTGGGGTAGGGAGGGGAGAGGGCCCCAGAGAGTGGAGGGACTCCATTCTTCTAGCCAATGCCCTAGGCTTAGAACTAGGCTAGTCTACCACTAGGCCCTAGGCCTCTAAGAGGCCTCTCATCCCCCTGAATTGACTCCTGTCCCCAGGTTCTCCTTTTTCTTCATTTAAACACTCACTGGTGGGGGAAGGATTTAGACTTAGGCAGGCTCAGTACTTGCCCCACACCAGACTCTTTTTGGAGCATGAGACTGGGCCTTATCATCCCATCCTACAGATGGAGAAATGGAGGCTCTGAGGAACTGAGTCAGGAACTGAGAAGTTCGGGGACTTGCAGAGTCACATACAGTTTGGTGGCAGCATAGGGACTGCCCCAGGTCCCAGCCATCCCCACGGCTCTTCAGGCCCCTTCCCTACAGAGCTCCAAGGAGGTCTTTCCTAAGGTGTACCACTACACAGGGCTGAAAGGCTAAGCAGGAGGCAGCAATAAGCAGCCCACCTCTGAAGTTCCAAAGGACCAAGGAGATCTGGATGGGAGAAAACTTCTGGGAGCAGGAGAGACAAGCATCCTGTACAAAGGACTGAGGCTTGATGTGTGGGAAAGGATGGCTGGAACTCAAGAAGGGCGGGGGTGAGGCTGGGGCTGAGTGGGGAATGCCCCAATGAAGCCTGGGGACAATCTGGACCCCTGGTGGCCTCTGCCAACTTCGACTTCCCCAGTTGTCAAGACTCTACCTGGGTCAACCCTCTCTTGCTCTACTCCAGAGAACAAGCTTAGAATGGGGAGGCAGGGTTCCCAGGCCAGGGTCTGGACAATCCCAAACCAGCCATGAGACACAGGAATGAGATCTCTCTACACTGTGCCCCTGCTGACCCTTCTTGCCATACCCATCTCTTCAACATTCCTCAAATATGCCATGCAAGTTCCTGCCTTTGCACAAGCTATGCCCTTCTCTGGAGTGTTCTTATCCTTGTGAATTGCCATACAGCTGCTGAGGACCAGTCCAGTCATTTCCTCCCTAGGCCTCCGAGAGTCCCAGTCCCTGATTCCATCTCAGTGCCTGTCTGCACCTGTATTCCTGACTCTGCCGGGCTCCTTCTACCCTGTAATGAACTTGCTGGGAGGTCTCTTCTAGCCTGGGCACTCTCTGCTCTCTGAGGAAAGGCATCTTGGGTGCCTCTGTCTGGACCTCCGTGCCTAGCTCGTACATACTCCAATCCTTCCTTAAGTACTTCCACATACCTGTCAGACTCTGCAGACCTCTCTGCCCCGCCCCCTAGGCCTGAGGATCAGATAAGGCTCCCAGGATAGGCGCTTTAGGGGAGGCGGGGTGCATATGCCAGAAGCTATAATGTGATGGCTACTGAGAAGAGTTTCTCAGAACCAAAAACCAGTCCTGGCCATCGGGGACCAAACAGCCACCCCGCACCACACGGGCTGCACTCCAAGTCTGCTCTCTCCAATTCCAACAATCTACTCCCGGCTTGACCCCATTCAATGAAGACACATCTTCTTTTTCCAGCAAATGGGCCAGGTAGGGGCTCTTGGGAGGCCATGCTCCCATTTACTGGTGGAGAATTGAGGTGCAGAGACCGGAAGTAGTCTGCCCAAGGTCACTGGAGCCCCAGGTCCAGGGCGTAGGGTCGTAGCAATGTGCAGAGCTCTAAGGGTCACCACAGTCAAGGAGGTGGGAGCCTTCTTTTCACAGCCGAGCAAAGGCGCCCGAAGGCGGGCTAGCTCTGGATTCCGAGAGCCTTCATGCCTAAGGGCTGAGGGCTAGAAGCACTCTGTCCCGCCGGTTCGCCCTCCTCCCTACCGTCTCTAGCCCGACCTCGCATCCTCAAGGGGCGACTCGCATCCCCACCACCGGTAGGAGAAACAACACAACCCAGAAGAAACGCCCGCGGAAGTAGGCGCCGGGTGCAGAGTCGCCGCGCGGCCTCAGTGTTCCCTTCTGTGAAATGGGGAAACCCCGGGCCACGCGCGGCGAAGGGGCGCCTGCCTGGGAGGCCTCCGCGGCCGCACTGACCTGTTCTGAGCGAAGACTCCACGCGGGGAGCCGGAGTTCCGGCGCTGCACACTCTCAGACTCACAACGCCGCAGCTAAGTCGCAGCCTCGAGTCCGGCGCGCCCACCCCGCCGGGCGCTTCCGCCCGCCTCACGTGACGCCCCAAGCAGGGCAGGGCGGGACAGGGGTAAGGGCAGGGCCCCGCCCCCTCCCTGGCCCCGCCCAGTCGCGGTCTTGGAGTCCGCTGGTCCCGCTCGTCTTGCAGGCGGGTCCATCTGTGTGTCTACCCTGTCTCTCTCGCTGCTCGAAGGTTCGTCTCTGTTTCCTGAGGCTCAGGGTCTACCCCCACCACCCCCGCCACTGAGTCTCCATCTCTTCCTGAGTCTCCCTGCCTCTTGCCACCCCTCTCCTGGTGACTCCGCCCCCAGAGGGATGAGCCATACACCTTCAGGGACCCAGACCCCGCCCCCCTCCGCGGGCGGTTAAGAGGCCATGGGCAGCTGGACGACCAAGGTCTCTGACTTCCTCTTCCAGGAAGTCCTCCTCCACCCCATTGTCCGAGGATAATCCACTTCTCTCCTTGGGCCACGTTCCCTAGAGGCAGGGTTGTGGGGAAGAGTCCTGCCCAGTCACGGCGCCAAAGGATCCCTTGACTGGAGGCTGTAGCTTGAGATCTGACACCCAGGCAATTTCTCTATGCTTCTATTTCTCTAAATACCTTGTGGAGATATCTGGAAGAACAGCTCTCACCAAGGTGGGGCATGAAGGGTTACTCTGAGATTGGGAGTCATTAATTTGAGCGCCTACTATATGCCAGGCCCAGTGCTAGGCAATATACTCATTTTACCTCAATTCTCATACCACTGACTGAGGCAAAAATCATCCCCCCAGGTTATGGATTAGGAAATGAAGATCTAAGAAGTTCTGGGACTTGCCCAAAATTACAAAGCCAGTATTGGGCAAACTTGGGATTGGAACCCAAATCTTGGCAAGTTATAGAATCTCCAGCCCACTCCCATACTGGACCTTTACTCTGCTTCTCTAGGAAAGACTCTACTACTGTGTCTTCCTGACAAGGCTAAGGCAAGTTGCTTTCTGGGAGGGGAGGACAGGGCCAAACCTTGGGCAGAACTTCTTGGCCCCCAATTCATATGGAGTATAAAAACACTGGAGAGGACAGAGTATAGGGCTCTCTTCTCAACTTGACAGCAGGGGTGTCTCTCAGACAGCAGAGGGCCACAGAGAAAAGGGGAGGTCCAGGCATCCTTCTAGACCTTAAAGCAGCTAGGTGGAACACAGGACAAGGGGACTGGCATCTGACCACTGGACAAGGGACTAGGGGCCCCACCCTTTCCATTAACCCAGGCCTGAGGTCTTTGAAATGACTTGGAAAGGGCTAAAATTACAGGGCCTGGTCCCTCCACTGCACTAGAATCTAATGATCCACACCTCAACCCCCAGCCTCCCTCCTCCAGAACATGCTGCCTCAACACAGCTCTGAGGCCCACAGCCCTGTGGCCTGAGACCCAGGGACCTCTCCACCCGTTTCGGATCCCCAGTCCCTATGAGACTGAAGATCGCATAGTAGAACCCTCTGACCCCTGATCTAGCACCTCTGGCCAGACCTGCTCCTTCTCTTAGAGAAGTGAAATGTAGCCTAATAGCCTGGAGAGAATGGCAGAATGAACAAGCAACAAGGACAGGTGGTTGGATGAAGAGTGAACTAATGAACAGACACAAAGGGAACAGAACACACCATAGACAGAGAAAGGGGTAACAACCCACCTCGCAGCTACACATGGGGAGATGAGGGGATGCCTAAAGGAGCAAAGGTCAGGCGATCAATGATAAAATTAACAAAATGAACCATAGAACAAAGTAACCAAGGGTTGTGCTGTGGGCAAGTGGAAAGCACGCACAACGACTAACCAGCTGAGGCTGTGGGATTGTTTATTAGGGCTGTGTCCAGCCAGGCTGCAGCGCCAACCTGGGCTCAAGCCCAGTGTCTCCACGAGGCTCCGGGGGTGGGGGAGGGGAGAAAGCGCAGGAGGACCCGCCACCTCCGGGCTCCGCCCTGTCTTGTCTGGGTCCCTGTAGTGATTTTGCGCTCAGGTGAGCGAGGTGTCATCGTCGCTGCCCTCGCCACCCGCGCCTCCCAAGCGCTCCTCCCGGCTCTCTGCCACCGAGCTCTCATCGATGTTCTCCAGCGAGTCCGCATGCTGCACCGACAGCTCTGACAGCGCCAAGCTTGGCAACGGGCTCTGCTCCGGGTGTAGCCAGGGCTTGAAGTGTGGCTGATGCTTCTGCTTCCATTCAGGGTACTTAACGCACGCCTTGTACATCTTCTTCATGGCCTGTAGACCCACCGTACGGACGAGTCAGGGGTGAATCGGCGCAAGACAGTCTTCACTGCTTCGTCTCTTTCCCCTCCCACGCCCTCCACCAACTCTGCCCCCAGCTCCCAGCATCCTGACCCTTGCAGCAGTTTTATAACTCCACCCCTCGGCCCTAACTCCGCCTCCCGACTCCACCCCCTCAACCCAGAACCCTCTTCGCCAGCCTCCACACCTCCAGAGTCCCAAAGCCACTCACCTTGGGAGCCAGGAACTGAGAAGATTTATTCACCACCCACTTGGGTAAGGAGCCTATGAGGGTAGGGAAGGGTATTGAGGAGAGAAGGGAAGAAGCTGCCTCAGGGACCCAGTCACTTTCCTCCAGCCTGGGGTTTCTAGGGAGGCCACCCTCTTCTCCAAGGGGGAGGGCGTGAGACAAATCTTATAAGACTGCATCATCCTCACTCCCTCTTTCCACTTCAGACCAAGGTCCTAAGGCTCAAGTCTGTGCCCCTCCCCCACGCTGAGCCCCAGAGAGCTGCATGGAAGAAAACCACAGGATCCTAGGTGACCACAGGCTACATATGAGTCGAAATCCTGACCAACTGCCTCCCTTTCATTCATACTGACATCCCTTCTCATACCCAATCCCTCAATGGTGAATGACCCTAATGCTCAGTCCCTCCTCTACCTGTCCTTCCAAGCCCCTGTCCCAGGAAGCCTAGCTGCTACATAGACCTCTTGGCTGAGCACCCTAGCCTGGCCTGATCTGGAACCCACAGACTAGTTCTCCATCCTGTCTCATTCTAAAGTGTCTGCTCTTCCTCTAACACCCAACACATTCATTCAATGAGATGCTGGGGAGCCCTGAACCTGGACCAGGGCCCTCAGTGGGGCTTAGAATATACCCAGGCAAAGGTGTTCAGGGTTTACCCATCCTCCATTCATTCATTCATTCATTCATTCACTCACTCTACATTCATTCAGTGATACCCACCCTGGGCCAGCCCTGGGGACCCAGAGAGGAACTCACTGTCTGGGGGGCCCAACAGTGTGCCAAGTGCTCAGCTAGAGGGGGATGGGCACACAGCAGGGAGCCAGCAACTCCTCTAGGTATCAGGGATAGAGGAGGTGACATCTTATGCAGCCCTGGAGGAATGAGTAAGGGAGGAGAGGTGTTTCAAGGCTGAGGGATAGAGATGCCTAGACAGGGAGGTGGGAACATGTAAAAGGTGTGAGGAAGGACTGGGAAACCTGAGGAGGCAGCTTAAACTACACTTTGAGGGCAATAGAAAGTCATGGAAGAATTCTAAGCAGAAAAGAGTTATGAGGAAATAAGTGTTTTGGAAAAATCCTCCTGGTAACTGTATGAACAGACAAGGTGGCTGAGTATGGAGAGAAATGACAGATTCAGGAGCTATTTAGGAAGTAGAATCAATAAGAACTGGTGACTAGATTTGGAAGCTGAGAAGAGGGGGAGCCTCAGATGACCCCCAGGTTCTTGGCATGGATGACTGGAGGGGAAACTTAGGAGAAGGGGCAACTTAGGAAGAGAGATGGTAACTTCAGCATTGAACACACTAAGTCTCAGGCCCTAAAAGACCTGAGGGACATGTCCAGGAGGCCAGTGGTCACGAGGATCTGGATCTCAGCAAAGAGAGAGACATGTGGTCAGTTAGCTATAGAAGCCTTGGGAGTGGCTGAGCCCTCCCAAGAGAAAGGGGACTGAGGCCTGGGAAACTCAGGTTTCCAGGATGGCCAGCAAGAAAGGATGGGAGCAGCCAGTGAGTTGGGAGCAAGTCAGAGCACAGGGGTGTGGGCACCCAAAGAGAGAGCTCCAAGCTTCATCATGGAGCAGTGGCACCACCTTGGCCTTTGCTTTTCAAATCATTATAAACCTTGGTTCAAATGATGTTTTTGATGACTATGCCCCAAAATACAAAACACCTTCTAATAGAGGCCCTTCTGGATCCCAAGCAGATCAAGCCCCACCCTCTGTGGTATAGGGAGGGATCCCATGATAGGCTGCCAGGGCCAAGCCCTCACCTTTGGGGTCCACCTGGGCCAGGTAAGTGATGACGCAGCTCTTGGGCCCCGTGCTCTGGATGAGGTAGCCCGTCTGGATGGACACAGCTCGGACCAAGTCTTTCCGAGGTGGGTATTTCTGGGAATGGAAGGCACAGGGAGGTGAGACTCAGGGTGGATGCAAGAGGAGGTGTCTTTGTGAGTACACACACACACACACACACACACACACACACACGCGCGCCTCTCATCCTTGCCCAGGCCAACTATACCTGCCTGTCTTGCCTGTCATGGAGATCAAGGCAGCCCAGCCTCAGGGAGGCCAGAGCCCAACCAATATTAGCCCATCCCACCCCCACTCACCCATAGTGACGGCCCACACTGCCTTCTTCTCAACTGCTTGAGAGCACCAGCAGACAGACAGGAGCCCTTATTCTCACTATATAGGAAGGAAACTGAGGGCTAGAGGATTTTACGCCTGGCCTGAAGTAACAGGGAAGTCATGATAGCAACCAGGAGACTCTCCCTGGGGTCTGGGCCCATTGGCCCAGCCCTACCTGCCACCTTCTCCTGCCCACCCAGCAGGTAAGGCAGGTTCACTCACAGGATGTTTGACTGAGTAGTTCATAATGATGTAATCAGTGCCCATGGGGAGCCAGGAGCGGAGGGTGATGACATCACGGTTCTTCAAGGGCTTTGGACACCTCCCTGTAGAGGGCAAGGGACAGTTCAGCCAGACTGCTGACCTGCCATCCTGCAAGGGAGGGCGTGGCACAGGCCAGAAACATAGAGATGCCTAGTTAACTGCCAGCTCTCCCTGATCCAAACAGGTACCCCCACACCAGAACATGGTTCCAGAACTGGAACCAGGAAAGAGACAGAGCAGAACCCTCTCCCCTCCTGTCTCTGGCCATCCCTGCTCCTCACAACCTCACACAGCCCTTACCTTGCTGGCCTGGCCTGTTTGCATATATAAGTGTAAGGGAAAACAACAGTATTATTATGATGTGTGTACATGAAAATGTATGACTGTGAGCATGTGGCATATGGCTGTGAGTTGTACACATGTGTTTGTGTGGAGTGTGTATACATGAACATGAGAGTGCAAATGTGTTTCTGAGTATATGTGTATTTGCCCAAGGGACTGAAAATAGACATAGGGATGTCAGGGAGGGTGGCCCTATATCTCAGCACTCAGGAATCTGAGCAGCATGGCCATGGGAACAACAAAAAGGAAGGAAGGTGGAAGGAGGAGGCTCAGCTGGAGGCCTGGTGCAGGCCTGGAGGAGGCTGGGATAGTGTGCTTGGGCCTGCTCACAAGAGTAATAGCCCACGTCAGCATTCACTGTTAAGCGGGCGATGTCGAAAGTCTCAATGACGTTGCTGTCCCACTTCTTTCGGTATTCAATGTCGTGTAGGACATCGTAGAGTGTCTCGGCTGGCACATCGCGGCACTCCATCCGGCACTGCAGACAGACACATGGGTTGTCAGGGTCGCACAGGGCTCGAAGCCCTGGCCAGGGGACTGGAGGGCAGACAGGCAAAGGGGGTAGAAGAAGTACAGAGAGGAACTGTGACCTTTAGAGCCAGCATGGGCTCATCGCTTGCCATATGCCCTGTCTAGCCCTCCCAGAATCCACCTGTGCCGGGAGACAGCAGCCCTGTATCCAGAGACTAGCTCCCTCATCTTAGCCCCTACCAAACCTCCCCATTCGTCCCAGTCTTCTCCTCCAGGAAGCCTTCCTGAATTACCCGGCCAGCCCTTCTGAGCTCCCATACACTGAGTCTCTATATCTGTGCCCTCTCAGACCCCTGAACTTCATGGTCAGATGCTCACAGTTGATTCACACAGAGCCTATATTCGGTACATGTTAAATGAAATGAAAGCATGAATGAACAAACAAATGTCTAAACGGATGATTTTTTCCTCTATGGTTCTTATCACCTGGCCATACCATTTGTCCTCCCCCCGCCTTTTATTTATTCAACAAACATCTTTGGATTTCTTACTATTTATTAGCCTTGTCCTCAAAGAGCTTTCCATCTAGGGGAGAAAAGAGCCGAGGATACCTTTCTTTAATTTTAACTCTCACAACAACTCTGCCAGACAAGAAATCCAAGGAGGAACTTGAGGCTCAGAGATGTTAAGTAAAGTAACTTGCTCAAGGTCACCCAGCTGGTAAGTAGCAGAGATGAGATTTAACACAGATCACATGTCTGGAAAGAGAGTAAAAACATAACCAAGTTTTGCTATATTTGCACTCAGTAAGATAAAATTCAGTCCATAGCCTTGTTCTGTGATTTTTTTTTTACCCGAGAGCCCAAACCCCAGGATCAATTTCCCTTCAGCAAATGGACAAATTTTCTTGCATAGTTTAAAAAGGTCTCCCAGAACAGGATGTTCAGATGGTGCCAAGAGAAGCACACATATTACTTTCTACTAAAGAGAGGATACATGCAAGTATATGAGGGAGGGGTCATATTGCCTTCCCCCTAATCTTCAGTTAGGCTTTGGCATCACTAACCATAATGAGAGGCCACAGGAAGGACACATCACTACCTATTGGATTTTCTAGGCACCAGTGAACTCATAGAGCCCTGTATATACTTCACTCTACAGAAAATACAGAGGACAGAGGAACAAGCTAAGTATTATCATGAGAATTCAACCAGACAGAACCAGATAGTGAAACATTCTGCAGGGGTTACTCATCCAATCTTTTCTACAGATCAGT
This sequence comes from Pteropus vampyrus, assembly GCF_000151845.1. NCBI lineage: Eukaryota > Metazoa > Chordata > Mammalia > Chiroptera > Pteropodidae > Pteropus > Pteropus vampyrus. The sequence goes on along the minus strand of NW_011889092.1, from coordinate 1,464,651 downwards.
GTCATGAGGAACTAGGCTAGACTGAGAGACTTATAGGACACAACAACTAGATAGAAAGTGAAGTCCTTGATTGCATACTGGCTTGAACACAACAGCTATAAAGGACATATTTAGGACAACTGGAGAAATGTGAATATGATCTGAGTATTATATGTGCTGAAAATTTACTGAAATAAAATGGTTGGGATTGCTGCCTGGGGGAAAAAAAAAGCAGATTACAAAATGGAAGGCATGGTATAGTCTTATTTGCAGTGGAGGGGAATATATGCACAGAAAAAGCTCAGGAAATACAATCACTAAGGTGCTAACAGGGGTGATCTCTAAATGATGAGAATATGATGTTTTTGTTTTCTTTTTGCTGTCTGTAGTTCAAATTTTCTAAAATGTATAGTACTGCTTCTGCAATAATGAAAAAAATTAAATAAAAAGGTCCCCCAGAGATACTAAGAGGTGCACTCATGACCACATGCCAAGTAATATCCTAAGTGCTTTATACACATTACAGCATTTTATTCTTACAACAACACTGAAGTATTAGTCCCATTTTAGAATTAAGAATACCAAATTTCAAGGATAAACTCCAGCCTACAAAGATTTGTGTGACTCTGAACAAGTCACCCTCCTTCTCTGTTTGCTTTCCTGTTCCATGAGGGGGTATGACTAGATCCAATCATTTAGCAGCCCCCAGTTCCAGCCCTGTGTGAAGCACAGAAGAGTCACAGATGAATCCAGGGCCTGGATTCATCTTGAGAGGCTTCCAGTCAAGAGAGATGACCTACTTAAAAATGGGGAGCCACTCTAAACTGCCCAGTGAGGGCACAGAGGAGGAGGTCAGCTCTATGGAGTAGGTGGGGAGTCAGGCTTCATGGAGAAGCTCAGTCTGGGAGGGAGGTATCTGCCAAGTGGCCCTGTCAGAAAGAACAGCCAGGGAATAGGCACAGAGGCAGACGAGAGTGTGGCCTGTACAGCGCCGAATCAGTTCCATCTGCTCCAGTTTCCCATGGTGTGGTGTAGCCTAATATTCAAAGGTCCTGGTTCCAGGTCTTCTTGGAGAAAACACATGATTCTGAGGCTGGGACAGAGTAAGTATATGATGAGCCTGGAATATCTTACTGTGCTAGAAACTAAAGCCATACCCACAGAATGCTAGAGACCTTGCCCAGCAGACACAGGAACCAGCGTGAAGGGCTCCCAGTGGTTTGGTGACCAACTCATCAGTGTTTGCCCAAGGCTTTCCCAGTTTTAGCAATGAAAGTCCACATCTTGAGAAACTCCTCAAACCTGAGCAAACTAGGACAGTTGGCCACCTACTACAGGCTATAGCTGGGACAACCCATGTTTTAAAAGAAATAATGATAGTAACAGATTATATTCACTGAATAAAATAGGAAACCAAGGTATATACAGGTATGAATAAATAAATTGAATGTTTAATAGGGAATAGGGTATTTACATGATTTCAAAGTAAGTTCCCATCAAATACTTATTAATTACAAAGGGAAAATTCATAACTTCATAGTAGAAAAACCTGGCAGGTACCACCTTAAGCAAATGATCAAAGTGAACATCATTAGTAAAGGGACAAATAACAACTAGGTGCTGCATGATAGAATGCAATGAAAAGAATACAGGCACCACTTATGTGATATTTCTACGAAAGATGCATAATCTAAATCCAATCATAAGAAAAATCAGACAAACCCCAAATAAGGAACTTATACAAAATAACTGGCCTCTAGGTGTCAAGGTCGTAAATGTCAAGGAAAGACTCACTATATCAGATTGAAGGAGACTAATAAAACATGAGTGAATGAACGATTAAACAAAGTGGTGGTAGGAACATGGTGGTGAGAAAAGGCATGGGAGAAGATGGCAGAGGCCAGATCTGGCATCGTCAGGAGCATCCAGACAACCTATTCAGCAGCCACATGGAAGTCTGGGTGTTACACCAGACATTCAACACATACTCTTTACCACAAACTTATGAGCTGGTGTCACACTTGTGCTACAAAATAGAAAACAGGCTCAAGAGAGTAAGGAACCAGCCAAATCAGTCAGCCAGAAAGGAGCCAAGCAGGGATTCAAAACCAGATCTCCCTGTACTCCTAACCATCAAGTAGTCACTCAAATGTGGCTACCGAGGAATCCAGAATGTCTCTAAATCCAAGCTGGGAAGCCGGTTTGGCTTTGCAAGTCCTCAAATGTGTTATCTTGGCAGTGTATGGAGAGGCAATGACAACAGGATTATGTTCTGTAGAGTCCAAACCGAGAATGCCTCTTCCCTTCAGCCAGCCTCAGTGCCTCCAGGGCTCAGCTGCACTCACCGCTGGGTGCACACTGAGAAGGGGCCCACAGTACCCAGACACTGCTCAATCTCCCTCAGGCCTCCTGGATCAGGGTCATTGGCCCAAGAACCAAAGGCCTCCCTCTGAGACAGCAGGCAGTGGGTGGAACACGCAGAGCCCCTAGACAGACCACAGCATAAAATGCATAACATTTTATCTTTAAGATAAAGAGAAACTTCAAAGGTTTCCCAGCTCATGGCAGACTCTTGGGGAGGAAGCCCTGTGAGGAGGAGATTGCTGGGAAGGTAAGAACCTTGGCTATGGCGCAGCAGGTGAGAAAACTGCAGTCTGGGTGGCCGATCCTAAGAGCGTCCTCAGTCCCCCATGGCAGTGGACCTGGCTCCCGGCCTGGCTAATTCCATAGTCCCCAGGAGGCAGTGCGGCTGCGCCAAGACTGGTAAACTACACCCAGTATTGTTCTTGTCCCAAGCGGTAGCCGCCACATCGCCACATCATCAGGGTGTAATTCTAAGAGGCTTTGGGAGGCTCGAGTGGGGGTAGGGGTGAGTCACTGGAGAGCATCTAGTGGGCGGTGCTATCACCAGAACCCACATCTATTGGGCTCTGGGCAAGTCAGTCACTTGGGCTGCATACCTGGGAGCTCCCCCTGGAAACTAGAACTAAATGGGAGGCAGTGCCAGGATTGCTTCAGCCAAGGAGCCATGCTAGGCTGCAAAGCCCTTAAACCCTGGTTGTAGCAGAGAGCCTGACATGCAGTCATTTCACAGCTGAGAAAACTAAGGCCCAGAGGGAGCAAGTGCTACTAGAGAAACTACAGACTGTGACCCCTGCACTTCACTCTCTCCAGACTCCAAGAGATGAAGAACTGAGATTTCCCAGAACCACTAAGCCCAGCACCAGCTCCCCAGCACCCCAAGTCCCATAGAGCCATGGTTAGAAGGGACTGGACAATCAAGGAAGGCCATCAGAGGAGACTCCTACAGGCTTTGAGTCTGCCAGTCTAAGATTCCAAGTTCTTCCCCTAGGACACAGGATTTAACTCTCCTGAGTCTGTTTTCTTACATGAAAAATGGGGATACCAATAGTACCTATCACATGGCGATATTGTGATTACATTAAATGAGATAATGTATATAATATGCCTGGTACACAGCAAATACTCAAAAAACGGTACCTGTTATTACCCCAGAAAACGGTAGCTGTTATTACTCCAGCAGGCTTCCTCGAGCAGCCATTCACCCTTCCACAGGCCAGGACTAGGTCACATTTGCATATGCTTCCTTGTATTTTGTGCCCAAGGCACCTCTCTTGCCTCACCCCTGGCCCTGCCCTTCCGTCCATCCATTTACTTCTTTCTGGAATCTGCTGTGTGCCAGACCTGCAAGTGCGCACCAGGGATCCAGAGGCTAACCAGACCTGGGCACTACCCCAAAGAGGCCCTGTCAAGTGTGTGATAGGACAGACAAGGACACAAAACCCCAGCAGAGAATGAGCAGAGTTGGGGGTGGGGGAGTGGAGGCAACGGAACTCTGGGAGCAGAGGGTGATGGAGCCTAAAAGGAGAAGGAGCAAAACTGCTACAAGGAGAGAGACAGCATTTCAGGCAGAGGGACTCTTGGGTTCAAAAGCCTGGAGGCTTAAATAAATACTACAGAGCAGGGCCCAGTGTCCAAACTGTGTCTCATTCTAGCCCTCTCCTCTCTCCTACCCCTTGCCAGTGCTTCTAGAGGCTTCCCTGTGCTCAGGGTTAGAGGAGGAGGGATCTCCACGGGAGGAGGGAAGCAGTAGGTGGGGAGTGGCAGCAGTATCTTCCAGGACCCAGGGAGATGGCAGACCTGAGATAGGGGAAAAGAAGTCAGGTCACCTCCATGGGGCTGTGGTACAGCCATGAGGGCCAAAGGCCAGGGCAAGAACAGGCAAACTGAGACATGTCAACCCAAGTCTGGCCCTCACTCTAAGACCTCACACAGCAGGTCTCCAATATCCCTGCTCATGGGATATGTGGGACACGTGACTATCCCAAAGTCCTAGGGGCCTAGGAGATGATTTCTTCTACCACTACTCTTCAGGTTACCACTAGGTCAACTGAGGCCCCAGGAAGGGTAAGGGGGCCTGTTGGGTTCATTCCCTCAGGTTGTGCTAACTTCTATGTTGCATTTTAACATTTTTGTAAAAGGAATAAACTGTTAAGCAAATCACCCTTTCCCAACAGAACCATATTCAAATCATACAAAGCACTCCTAAGAACTATCAAATCAAAGTGTCAAACAATAGCCACAACCTCAATAACCATTAACATGTGCTCAAATCATTAAGGAGACAGGGCCATGGACTCTACAGGAGCTGAAATTTAGGTCATACTCCCTCTGCCAATTGTCAGGGGCACCAAGTTGTATCTTATGCAGAAATCATCTCTTACCCTCCCAACACTCTGATGGTCAGAGGCATCCCCATTTTACATATGCAGGAAGTGGGGCCCAGAGAGTTACAATGATTGACCAAGGCCACATGGCTAACAGTGGTGAGGTGGAGAACCAGAGCCTAATTGTACCTGACAGCAAAGTGTCAGGACTTTCTGATGCTTTTATCACGACGCAGGAATGTACACTTGAAAATGGAGACTATCTTAGTTATTGATGGTTATTATGCAATGCTCATTGTATTCAGAGGGCTTGCTGACCAGGGAGGCGAAGCTCAGAGATTCTTCCTCTGAACAAGGTTACTGACTCGATCCTCAGACCCCACTGGACTCAAAGGCAGGACTAAGCTTTCCCAAAACCCAGCACTGGAGCTCTGCACATGGAAGCCCCTCTGCGAAGCTTTCAGCCATGGCTTTGTGCCACCAGACCCAGCAGGGACTCAAAGGCTCACAGTTTACTCAGTAGTTCCAGGGGCTGTCTGGGTCAGACAGGCCTCTGCTCAGGCCACATTCTGACTATGTGGCCTTGGCTTGGGCAAAGGACTTCAGCTCTGAGTTCCAGTATCTTCATCTGTCAAACAGGGATAATCCTCCCCTCCAAGTGGAGCTGTGAGGATTAAATGAGACTTGTACATAAAGCCCCAGCAGCAGCTGCCCTTCCTCCACCCCCAGGCCCCAGCAGCTTTCCCAGACTTCTCAGGCTCTGCTGAGGGGAGCACCTTCCTGCTAGCCCCAAAGGGCAGGGTGTACAGGAACAAGGAACAATGTTTAGAACAATAGAAATGCCTCATCTCTTTCCACAAGGTAGATGGGCAGGGAGCGGGCAAGCAGCTTACTTACACCACAGTCCTACACAGATCCCCACAATATACACACTCCACCCTCACAACCATAGCCAGACACTGCCACATCAGGCCAGGCACTGAGAGATGCAGAAACCGGCTCCAGTGCCCCCTCTGCCCTGCCTGCTCCAGATTCTCTTCCCGGGGCCCACTAACTACCTGCTTGGGGCTTCCAGGCCCCCCACTCTGCTCCTTCCCAAAGCCCCCAGGGCCAGCATTGAGACAAGCTGATAGAAACTCTGCCCTTGCCTCTGGGTTTCTGGGGCCCCCAGAATGGAAGCCCCTATGACCTTGCCCCATGCTCCTCAAAATCTCAAGAGCAGTTCGAGGGCACTGACACAGGGGTCAGGGAAAGCAGGGAGAGAGTGGTGCTGGAGAAGAGAGGTCTGATTGGTCCTGCTTTCCCAGGACCTCCCTTCTCCGGCTCCTTCCCTATTTTGTCTTCAAACTTCAGCCTGGTTTTCCCCTGTCCAGGCAGACCATGCTGTCCCTAAATTCTTCAGGTTGGGCTGGGGGCATACCCCTGCACCACCAATGCCTCTTTCCATCAGTCCACAGTGCAGTGCATTGATTTGCCCACAATACTGTGGCCCCTTGTTCAGCTTGGTGTCCCCTGGGCCTGGCATAGCTTAATAAAGGACTGGTGACTGAACATCAGGATGGACAGGTGAGCCAACGAAGAGGCTGTGCCTGTGGGAGTTTATCTGACTTTCAAAATGCTAGGGCAGTGGCCTGTGGCCCTCGGTGCTTCTGTGGAACTCAGAAGGAAGAGCCCTCATGAAAAATTCCTGGACATGTAAAAATCTCTATGGCATTTGAGGCTGATTACTACTTCTGCTATCATCCTCATAAAATGGGATGTAGGGATAGGAGGTATCAGAGTCAGGTTCAGGAGAGATTCTGGGATTTTGCTGTAAGTTCTGATAGTTAAAGTAAATTAAAATTGCACTGAGGTACCAATTTATACTTAGTAAATTAGCAAAAATATATAAAATACCCACTGCTTGTTAGGATATGTTAAAATTGGTATGCAGTGAGTAACAGCAAAAATTTGTTCCACTATTCTGAAAAGCAGTTTGGCAAATATTTTTTAAATAAAAAAAAAAAAGTAGGACGTGGTTCCATAGTGTAGCAGTTAGCACGTCTGCTTTACATGCAGAAAGTCCTGGGTTTGTGCCCTAGTAGAGGCATGGTCCATGATCTATGGCCATGCCACCCCGAATGAGCCCGATGTCTGATCTCGGAAGCTAAGCAGGGTCGGACCTGGTTAGTACTTGGATGGGAGACCACCTAGGAAGACCAGGTGCTATAAGCATAAATAGTAATAATAATAAAAATGTATCTTTCAACTTAGTTCCTGGAATTTCAGGACCAGAAATTTATACTCAGGAAAAAAAGAAAAAGATTCGTTACAATATGCATGACTATATTATTGCATTTGTAATTAGCAAAATATATTGCAGAACAATCTGGACTACCACCAACAGCAAGGCCCAGTTGGGTTAAGAATGACACATCACCTTGATGATTACTGCCAGCTATGGAGGACTGTGGGCTCTGCCAGGGAAGGGGCAGGGGCAGGGCCGGGAGCAGCTACCCAAATGTTTGTGAATTAATAATTCTGTAGTAATATGAGAAACTTCCACACATGCAATATTAAATGAACAAAAGAGGATACAACTTGTACTTCTGCTATGGTCTAAACTATGTATAAATTATCTACATCAGTAGTCTCCAACCTTTTTGACACCAGGGACCGCTGCTCCTGTGAGAATCTAATGCCTGATGATCTGAGGTGGAGCTGAGGTGGTGATGCTAGCGCTGGGGAGAGGCTCCAAATACAGATAAAGCTTCGCTTGCTTGCCTGCTGCTCACCTCTTGCTGTGCAGCCCAGTTCCTAATGGGCCACAGACTGATACCAGTCCCTGGCCCGAGGGTTGGGGACTCCTGATCTACACCTTTGAATAAGAGCTGGAAGGAATCAAGGAAAAGTTTTACTCAGGAATTAAGGCTCTGGGTGATTTATTTTTCATTTTTGGATTCTTGTTACTGTTGGTACGATATAGGTTGTATAAGATATAGAAATTATATATTTTTTTCTAAGTTAAGAGTGTTGTCCAGAATCCCAAGAACCTTGTTCCCTGGACACAGAAGCCTGGACTCAGCTGAGATGGGGCCTGAGGTTGCCCATGCTGGCACTGAGTTATCTTGAAAATGCTCACATCATGTTGCCATGCTGGGAGTGAAGCCAGAGGGGACTCAGGGCCCCTTTACTGCTCGGGCTGGGGCACAGGCATGACGACCTTGGGCAGTCAGGGCAGGGACAGAGGGAAGCCAGGGATGAAGGTACAGGGACAGATACCTAAGCAGAGTCCTAAAGGATAAATAGAAGAGTGGAAGAGGCTCCTAGCGGAGGTGTTGGCATGAGCCTAAAGACTGGAAATGATCTGGATGGGCTTGAGGAATGAGAGGGCTCATGCAGTTCCATAAGGTAACCTGAGTGAACAAGGATGGAGGTGAAGGAAATGGAGCTGTCCCTTGGGTATCTCAGACTGTTCATCCATTCATCTATTCAGCAAATGTGAATGTGAATGGTGTGCCAGCTCTGTGCCAGCTCTGTGCCAGGCTCTGTGTTACGGGCTTTGCAAATTCACCTAATCCCATCCTTTCAGTTACCCGGGAGGGAAGATTATGCCCATTTGTAAATGGTGGCTCAAAAAAGCGAAGTAGATGAACGAACCACCCTGGATCCCACTGTGACCCAAAGTCCACCCCCAAGTGTGTTTCCCAAGAACCAGGCTCTACTCTGTGGAGGACCCAAGGAATCCCAGGTGGGCCAGCACTTAGCCAGAGGGCTGTCCCTGGAGGTTCCACTCTAGGGGCTATGGCTGCTGAGGCTGGCTCTGCCTGCAGTGAGGGGAGCAGGAAGGACACAGAGAGCATGTGTAGTACGGTGGGTCCAATGCAGGGTCTCCTTCCCCCACCTTCGGGCTTAATATTCCCATTTGCAAAATGACCAGACAAGCCCTGTGGCCTTCTCTTCTGGAAGGAAGGGGATCTAAAATCAGATACTCCTAGCCCGTCTTCTCCCCAAAAGTGGGGATCCCCTTAGATGTGATGGAGAGTGGAGTTGCTGTCACATCTTCTCTAGACTCTAGACTTCTCTAGACTTCTCAGAGGCTCCCTGAGTCTACCCAGGCAGACCAAGCTGGGCCCTTGACCTCTCCATCTAGAGCTAAATGATTCATCCCCACCCCCACTGCCAGGCCCAGAGCAGCAGGGCCTAGCTCTGCAGCAGTTAGGTACATCCTGCTGACATCTCAGAAGCTGACCTCCTAGTCTGGAACTCCAGCAACTCTGCTTTAGCCTTGGGGGAGGCATTGGGCGGGGAGGGGGAGCCAGACAGAGGAGGGAGAGCTGAGAAGGAAAGGCAGAGAGTGGTAGGCCTGGAAGGAGGTGGCAAGAGACCAGTGAGACAAGGCAGGACCAGAACTGACACATAGACATCAAGACAAAGACAAATTAGATAAACTCCCCCTAGGGCTTCAGAGACTACCAGTGGCCTGATGCCCCCAAAGCTCTCCAGATTGCATCTTCAACAGCCTCCTGGGCATCACCCCCTGGACAGCTCACAGGCCTCTCATACTCACCCTGTCCACTACTGTCGTATTGTCTACCCCCAGTGCCCAGTCCCCTCTGCTCCCCTCCTGGGCCTGGACCCTGGCCCACATTCCAGGACCTTCCCAACAGCTCCTCTTCACCAACTCCAGGCAGGTCTCACCATCCTTGCTTGGACCACTGCAGCCACATCCTCATTTCTGGTTTCCTGGCTCCTGCAGCCAGGTAGCTTTCTGAAACCTGGAGGTGATGATGGTACTGCCCAGCTTGAAAGCCTCTGCTGCATCATTCTCCGCCTTTAGTCAAATCCTAACTCAAAAACATCTTCCTCATTCTATCTGGCTCTGCCTCTACTCCTTCCTCACCCTTAGCCCAAGCCCCTGCTCCTGGGAGGCTATCTCCCTAAAGGACTCACCTTGCTGCCTTCTCAGCTTGCTGCCTGACTCCTGCCACCCCCCACCATTCTGTCAGCCCCTGGCCTGCCTCAGCCTGGGTTCTCACGGAGGGCCGTCACCATCTCAACCAGTCTCCCCACTAGACCTTGAAAGTAGGGCCTGTGTCTTATCCATCTCCAGGTCTCCAGCAGCAGCACGGTGACTGGCAGAGTGGGTGGGAAGCATAAGAAGTTTGTTGAATTAATAAACAACTGGGACAGGAAAAAAATGGAGGAAAAGGGGCAAGTAGCAACATAAAGGCAGAGGCAGTAACCATCAGAGACAGGAATAGAAAACACATTCTAAGGGGAGACTCTGAGACCCAGACATAGGCCAAGAGGCCAGGCCAGGAGGCTAGATGGAGACAGGGAACCGTGGCAGAGGCAGAACTGAGCTGAGCAGGCGGGCAGGAGCCGCCAAGAGACAGCTGAGAAGACATAATTGGATCAGAGACAACTCTGCTGCAGTGAGGGGGTGTGACTCACACACACACAGTAACGCCAGACACAAAAACAGAGTCTCACACTCAGAGGCAGACACACAACCTTAGGAGCATGTGCACACACACGCACGCACACACACACACACACACACATTCCGTAGGGACACACACAGTCACCCATAATCCAGCTCCATGCTAAAGGCCCACACATAGAAGGCCAGAGAACTCCCATCACATTATCCTGTCCTCATAACACAAACCACCATCTGGTATCTCATTTAGTTATTTATTTGCTTCTATTTTGCTTATCTCCTTCTCAGGATGTAAACCCATGACAGCAGGGCCTAATCCCTTTGGTTTGCCACTAAGTTCCTGGATATAATACAATATTTGGCATATAGTATGTGCTCAACAAATATGTGTCAAATGACTGAATGTTAGAGACACACAAGGGAATGCCATCCCCTCTGGTTGTCAGGCCTTTGCCTTAAGAGTCATCACCTACATCCCTGGTGCAATACCAGGCCCCAGGCAATCTAGAAGTGTCCAAAGACAGAGAGAGGGGTCCAGGAGATAGTAGAGGGGATCTCGGAGGGGCAGATGCAAGTTGTGCCATGAAACCCAAAGGATGAGATTAAATGGCCCAGGCACTGCATGGGAGACCAAAGTCCTACTACGTCCTACTCCGTCCTCCATTTCCCCTGTGGGTGTATGTGGAACGGGATGGGTGTACCTGTTCCAGGAGGCATTATTCACCTCCTGCAGGACATAAGGATTCTAGACACATCAGAGGTAGCAAGTACCTGCCTTCAGGGAGCCCAGGCCGAAAGACAGGGAGGCAATTGTTAAGCTAAAGCCCCAGAGAACTGCTCCAGCTGCCCTGTGCCACTTGCCCCAGACTCTCTTTAGTGTCAGATGAAAGGAGCTTGTATTTGGCATGGGACCTACCACCAAGTTCTGGACCTGCAACTTTCTTCCACTGCCTGTGTTTCTGAAGCTCCAGGGGCCCTGGAGCACCGAGGCCAGCCCAAGCATGCCAGAAGGGATAAAGGGAGGCACTTTAAGCCTGACACCAGGTCTGAGCAGCTTTCCTACCACTTGTTGCTGGAGCATGCTCATCTGGCCAGGTCAGGGGCAAAGGTAAGGGGTCGTGGCTAGAATAGGGTTCCTATCCCTATCTATCTCAGTGGCAATGTGGTGCCCAGGCATGTGGCCACTGGTCCCTCAGGAACAGGCTACAGCAGCCCAGTGAGGTCCGAGGTCTCCTAAGAGTGCCAAGTGCATAGGGTCATGGCACCATGGCCCTGGCTCCAGGTAGCTCAGCCAGGTGTGGAGATGCAGAGGCAGAAAGAAAACCCATCTGTCTCCAGGACTCCCTCCTTTTTCTCATCTCCTGAAACTTTAAAGACTCTCTGCTGGAAACTGAGCTGGGGCTCGTTAAAGTTTAAAGGCCAGAGCCCAGGGAGCTGGGCAGAGAAGGCACAGAGCCAGCCTGGGAGCTGGGGGCTATTCTAGCCCCAGGAGTACACTGACTGTGAGCACCCATCCCAGCCCCATCCCACTCCCACTCACAAGGTTCCTCATTTTCAGGGCAGGCACCAAGGGGGCTGCACATCCACACCAGCTTATATCTCGACCTGCACGACACTCCACAATTTGTACATTGCAAAGGGTTATGCTATCCCCACCATGTTGTGTTCATTATTCCTCCTAACTCTCTGTGGATGCCATCCCTTGCTCAATTCCTCACAGCTCCTCCTTTAGCACAAGCCTCAGTATCTCTGTCCAGACAATAGAGCAGCATCCTCCTCTTACCACTTGCCTTATTTAAAACCCTTTCGTGGTACCCCAGCACCTCCAGGACCCAAATCCTAGGGCATTGGTCTAGTTCTCTAAATACTTCCAGCCCCTTGAGTTTCAAGCCCCACACTGAACACCTGCAGTTCTCCTAATGCACTCCACTTCCTTCCTCTGGAAGGACCTGCTGTCAATGCACAGCTGTCAATGCACAGCTGGTCCTCTGCATTGACAGCTCCCATGCTATCGAACTCATTCTCCATCCAGTTCCAAAAAGATCACCGAGGATTTCTCCTCTGTGAAACCTTCCCTGGTCCCCAAGTCTGCTGCAGGGGTGCCCTCTGGGTCTTCACAGCTCCTGGGACAAGTGTCTGTTCCAGCATTCAACTGAGAACTCCTTGAATACAGGGCTTGGGTTTGATTCCCCTCTCTGTCCCCAACCTCCAGCACAGGGCCAGGCAGAGAGACTATCAGTGAACATTTGCCAAATGAATGAATGAATGAATGAATGAATGAATGAAGTTCCTGAAACAGGCAAGGCAGCACTACCATTCACATTTAACAGATGAAGAAGCTAAAGCCTGAGCAGGGGCAGCAACCTGACCACAGACACATGGCCAGGACTCTGGACCCTGTATTCTCTTCCCTATGGCCTCAGGCCAACCCAGGCACCTCCTCCAGGAAGTGTGCCTAAAGCTTCCAGCCACTTCTGAACTTTTCCTTCTCAGAGCTCCTCCACCTGAAGTTGTGGGACTCTGACTACCTGGAGTCATGTTCTCTGGGAGCCTGTTCCTGGAGGATAGCTCTGGAGTTACTTCCTTCGGTTGCCACAAGTCAGAGCTAGAGCCAGCCAGGACAGGGGTCCTCAGGGCCTAACCCTGGATTCAGGTGTCCTATATAGGGACCTCTCTGATGGCACAGACTGGCAAGGCCTTCTCAATCTGCCCTTATTCTGTGTCTAGATGCCCCCCCTACCATGGCCTAAGGCCAGGACGGCCTCTACAAACCACCTGCCCAGCAACTTCTGTAGAGATGGGGAAACTGACCCCCAGAGGGGATAGCGGCCTACCTTGTATTTGAACTCACCCAGTCCAAAGCCCTAAAACCAGATTAACTCCTGCCCCTGTCACCGCAGATAAGAAGACTGACTCTAAAAGCTGAAGTGAATGAACCCTGAGGTCACACAGCAAGGAATGGGCTCTTGCCCAGCGGAGTCCCCTCCAGGGTGCCCTCCCACAATGACACAGCACAGGAAGACCCAAGTCAGGAGAGAGAGGTAAGCCACGGGGTTCTGGAGACATAAGGGCCCAGCCTTGAACCCAAGGACCTGAGCTGTGATCCTGCTTCAGCCACGTTCTGTTTGGCCCTGCACAACTGAATTCCTGCACTGAATCTGTTTTCACATCTATTCAAAAGAGTTAATGAGACCCACGCCACAGGACAGTTGTGAAGAGTCAGTGAAAAGACATAAAGAAAGTAAATCCTGCTTCTTCCCCCACCTTCCCCATGACCTTCTGGAACTATTAAGAGTGAGAAGGGCCATTGGAGATCCCTAAGATGATCCCTTATTTCAACGGGGTAATGAGGTGCTGAGAGGGGGCAGGCCCAAGCACTGGCTTGAGAGCTTGGAACCTGGTGGGGTGGGGAGGACAGTGGTGTGGGAGCAGGTGGATAGTAAAACAGAGCAGGGAGGGGCCGCCGGAGCTTTCTGCAAAGGGGAAGAGGAAGAGCCATAGGACAGGAAGTCAGAGAAGACAGGTCCTCACTGCTCAGCTTCCTGTGGCAAGAGAAACCCCAGGTTCTCAGCCATATTCTCCCAAGAGCTTCCACCCCTGCTCCAGCCTCCAGGCCCCTCAAAACCCTTCTCACTGGGCCCACTCCTGCCTGTGAACATCTGCCCCATGCAGTAGGGTCACCTGGAATTGTCAGTCCTCTCTCCAGCAGGGTCTGGAAATCTCTGAAGACAAGGGCCAGGTCTCCTCCTCTGCCTTTCACATGGCTAGCCAAGCACCAGGCTAGGCATGCAGCAACATTGGAAAACCTGAGCATATGGGCATCCAGGGCAGGGCTGGGCAGGCCATGTCATCTCTTGTTTTCTGTCCCCTTTTCCTCATCCTGCTCCCATGGGGCCCGGCACAGGCATTGAGTTCAGAGGCTCTTGGAACCAAGAGAACTCCATGGGACAGATGGAGAAACAGCTCAGAGGGGGCAGTCATGTGCCCATAGTCACACACACACAAGAGGAAACCCCAGCCAAGAAGACCCCACCCAGCCTCTTGCCCATTTGGCCCAGCTTGAATGACTGACAGACCCCCTAGATTCCCATTTCTCATACCACTACAGGAGCCTAGCCTGGGCACTGAGAGAACTGGGTTTAGGTTTCAAGCTGCCCTCGGCCTTGGACTCAGGACACATGTTCAGCATTTGCCTCTGGGACAGGGTCTGACCACTCAGGAGTCTGTCTGCCTCCTCTCCAGTGCCTAGGGCACAGTGCATAGTGCAGGCCTGGAGCCAGGCCAGGCTGGTGGCCAGGAGGGAGGGAAAGGGTAGAGGTGGCCTCCAGCAGCCCCTTCCCTTTGTTCTGGCGCCAAATGCTGGGCCCAGAGCCATAGTGGCTTCCAGGGACCTATGGACATGGGGCACAAGAAGATAAGTCTGGGGGAAGGGAGATAAGGCAGAGGAAATCAATTGGGTAGACAGATAGGGGGATCTACACACCCCCTCTGGGATCACAAGCACAGGGCATGTACAGGGGGCAGCTGGCTTTCTCACGTCAGGGGCATAGGTCCAGAACAGTATGGGGCAGGAGTGAGGTGGGGGTAGAAGCTCAACAAACACCTATGATTGAGTCCAGCCTACAGGAGTGACCCAATCATCTCTGGGACTCTGGTGTGACCTTGGCAAGCCATGCCCCTTTCTGGGCCTCAGCTTTCTCATTTATCAAAGGAGAATGGGATGATGAGAACACTGCATCTTTCAAAGAGTTATTGATGGGGTCAAACGCCATATTGTTGACTAAGAGGTGAGCCCAAGCAGAGTGGAGTAGGGGCTCTGGAGCCAGGCTGGCCTGGGTTCCACTCTGCCTCAGCTGCTCTGTGACCTTAGGCCAGTGACATCACTTCTCTGAGCCTCAGTTTCTTGTTTGTAGCATGGAGACAAGCCTACTACTTCCCAAGACTAACCTGAGGATAAATTAGATGAGAGAGAAAAATGCTTGGCTCAAAACATGGGCTCTTAGAAATGGTGTTCTTAGAATCTTGGAGTGGGGAGCTGAGAGACTTCTGCCCATTTCCCAGAGCTCCACCTGACTGTGCTAAGGGAATCAGGAGTGGGGTACTGGCCCCTTAGGACGCCCACAGTCATGGCCCCAGCCCCCTCCCTGGGCCCCAGCTCCATTCACATACTATCGCCAATCCTCACTCCACTGGGGAGAGAATTAGAGAGCAGCAATAGGGAGAAAAATAAAATAGAGAGGGCTAGGAGGCTGGAGATGTGAGTTCCAAGCCCAGTTCTGTTGGGCCATGTCTGAGTGACCTTGGGCTAGTCCCAGTTCCTCTTTGGGCTTCAGTGTCCTCACGTGCACCCCAGAGAGGGAAGAGTAAGAAACAGGGATTGCAAAGGGCCCTTGGCACCTCCCATCTCTGCTCAGTCTGAGAGGGAAGGAGGGCCAGGTCCTGGCTGCTGGGGAGTCTATATACCCTAACCACAAGCCCACAACACCCTAGTTTTTTCAAGTCCCCTCCATTCCCAAGGAAGTCCACAAGATAAGTCTGATCTGGCAACAAGGGGTCTGTTGTGGCAGTCTAGCCCCCAGACCCACCAACTCCAATCCTAGACTGGGCTGGGTTTATTCATTAACCAAGCCAGATGGAGGAGGCAGCTCCACCCTGTTGACACAGAGGGTGGGAGTACTGAACTCAGTTCAGGTCTTCCCTTCCCCTTGCTTCTGGAAAGCCAGCTCAGCAGGGAAACGACATTTCCCCACCCCACCATGCAGCCAGCCTTAAGGCTTTCCCAGGTCATAGTCAGGAAACAACCTTATTCTCATAAACTTGTTCCCCTTTCATTGGATTTGTTCCTCCCTCCCCTTCTTCCATCCATTCAAACCAACATCTTTGCTCTGTCTGTATTGGATGCTGAGTACACAAACTGGGATAGGACAGATCCCCTGCCCTCAGAGAGCACCAAGCTGGGACATATCAGCTGCCTTCCCTTTTCCTGCTCCTCAGGCTCAGACACAGGTCAGGCCCCCAGGGAAGCCCCCAGCCCAGGGTTCTCAGGCCTGGGCTGAGAGTCCTAGAGGGGGAGACACACACAGAAACTCAGAGAGAAAGAGACAGTCAGATAGCCAGGGCACAGAGAGAGTCATAGAAGGGAGAAGGGAAGGCAGAAAGGGTGAGCCAGAAGGCCACAAGGAGACAGATGGACAAAGCTATAAATGACTAAAACAAAGGGAGGCAGAAAGGCATAGGGTCAGAGACAGAAGGTCAGACATCTCCAGCCCTGGTGTTAGGCCAAGATGCCTGAGCTAAGTCTGAGAGCAGGTCCCAGTCAGGAAAGACTGGAGTGGGGGAGGGCAGGAGGCCCTCAGAGTCCAGTGCCATGATCCCCCATCCGTTGCAACAGGAATATACACCTTCAGAGTTCCAGAAGGACAGCAGAAAGGGGAAGGCAAGGGAAAGGGAAGGAAGGTGAAGGGCACAGCCTACTGCCAGGAATCCACTAAAGGAAGACCCAAACTGTGGACATAATACCCCATGTGCTGGGGGAAGCTACTGAGGCCTCGACCAGAGTCTTCACCAGCCTCTGCCCCACTGAGGCTCCTAGGGGAGGTGGGCTCATGGGGTCCACACCCTAAGCTTGCCCTGAAGTTGCAAAGAGAGAAAAATCATGGGGCTGTGAGGAGTAGGGTTGATGGCTGTGAGGGAGCTAATGTGCCTACATCTGCCCTGCCTCTTCTGGCCTTCCTTGCTTCTCCCCTCCAACAGCCTACCTCCCAGCCTGGCCCTGTATAAGGCAAGGACATCTTAGCTCTGCCTTCGGTATCTGCCAGCTGCCATCCTGAGTCCCTGCAGGAGGCTCAGAGAGGGAAGGGGAAGAGCAGGGCACCAAGCAGGAAGGAATCCGGTCCCTGGCACCCAAATGTGTAGAGAATGGGGAAAGGGACCCACCTCAGGCTGAGAGAACCAGGAATTAGGAAGAGATGGGCTCAGTCTCCCACCTGGGATAATTCAAATCAGGGATCAAATGAATGCTTATGGGGCAGAAGG
>NW_011889092.1:1441873-1446276 GCF_000151845.1 Pteropus vampyrus | reverse complement strand
CCGCCCGGCCCGCCCCGTGCCCCCAGCCCCGCACGCCCCCTCCCCCCCTCCCGGTTAGGCTCTGGGGCTCAGGGGCACCGCTCGCCAGGGCTCGGTATTTTCCAGGCTGCGGAGGTACAGAGGACGGAGCTCGGAGCCCCGCCCCACCCCGCCCCGCAGGGTCCTAGCGCCCGCCCCTCCCGCCCCGAGTGGGGACCTGGCCCGGGAGGCACCCGTCTTCAGGCTGGGATTGGGGACAAGGCGGGAAGGGGCCAAGATATTGTGGGCTCTGAGAGGAGGGGCGAGGAGGTGCTAGAAGAGGGATTCTGGAAGTTAATTGTGAACCCCTTCTCTCCACCCCCCCCTCCCATACTCATAGGTACACACCTCTCCCACAACCTACTTACACACAGACACCCTGACCCCAGAACCTAAAGACATCCCTAAGCAACACCCTAGAGACCCCAAAACGGGCACACAAACCCCACCACAATCAAGAGCAACACAGAAATGCCCACAACTTGCATCCTCCACCACTAGCCTCAGGTTCATAGGTTAGCCAGACTTGGGCAAAATCTCCACTCTTAGCTAGGAGCTTTAACAAGGCTCCCCTCCAGCCCGAAACTCTGGCTCTTGTCTGCCACCGCCCCTCCTGAGCACCCATGCTCGTGTTCAAACACTTCTCAGGCACTAGACTAGGTTCTCAAAAGCATCTGGCTCCAGAACACTGGGTCTCCCCTGTTCCCTCCTAGGCATAGCTGGCCATGCTCTATAGCCATGGGGTGCAATGTCCACCAGCACTTCAGCAACCCCTTCCAGCCTGGGGGATTGCCACCTTCTCCTGGGTCCTAGTGCCAGCTCTGCCTCCAGCTGCTCTGTGTAAACTGAAGCCAATAGTTTAAATTCTCTGAGGCCAGGCCAGTATGAGAGGTCCCAAGGCTAAACATTCACTGACCCCAGTGACTGGCCCTTGACCACAGAGTGAGAGGGAGGGCCAGTGGTGAGCTTTCCTGGATTGGCAACTAACAGGGCCCAACAAGTGCTCACTGCTTGCCCAGTGTCACACAGTGAGTACATGGGCATCCTGTTCAGAACCCAGGTCTCAGCCTCCTCCCATCACAGGGTTCCTTTCTCTACTCTGGCTGCCCTATCTTCTCTAGACCTTAGTTTCCCATTTGTAGAATGAGGGAATCAGAATGTATAACCTCCTAGGCTCACCATCCTGGAGCTCTGAGATGAAACAGCTTCTCCTAAAGTTGCTTGAGAAAGATGAAGAGTTGTCATCGTGGGTTCACAAATAGAAGTGCTCCTTCCTGAAGTGCTTAGGGCTTTTAGATACTTTAAAAGTGGTAGGGATGAACAAGGATGGGATGGCAAGTGACCCCAAGAGCATTCTGCAAAGTAAATCCTGTAAAATGAGTTGCAGGTCCTCATGATAACTTAGATCTACAGTGTGGGGGGCATAGTCAGATAATCACCCCATTGCTCCTAAACCACATTCTTTAAGTGTCTGGGAGTGGGTGGCAGGGGTGCTGGCTCCAGGCTCAGGAGGCCAAGGCTCTAGCTCTTACTGTGTACCTCCTATGCCTCTACCCCAATTCTAGGCAGGTCACTGCCACTCCCCAGGCCTCTGGTTTTGTCTGGCAGCCTCACACCAGGCTGGTGGGAGACCCAAAGAGAGGTACACAGAGCCTGCTTTGGTAGCCTCTGGGATCTGCCACGAGGAAAACAGAGGAGAATGCTGGCCTGGTGGCTCCTGCCTTCTTAGGGCCCCAATATCATCTTTCAGCCAACAGCAGGCACCAGGGCAGTTAACCTCTCATGCCTATCACCCAATCGAGGGTAAAGGAGAGAAGGCTGGGGTAACAGCAGGAAGAAGCAATGAGGGCAGACTGACGGAAGGATTTCTCCACCTCCTAAGAGCTGCCAGTCTCAGGGAGACATCTGTGGAGGTACAGACAGCAGAAACCAAACCATCACTCAAATCCAAACATAGATTAACCAAGAATGACTCTTTTGGAACTTGGATTGTAAACAGTGGGTGACCTGGACTTCTGGGCTCAGATAGCCATGCCCTAGGCTCAACTTTGGGTCTTTGGTTCAGGCCAGGCTAACTAGCCAGTGAGTGGGCAGAGGGACATCATTCCCCATCCTACTCATCATTAATTTGCCTTTGTATGCCCCTCTCCCCCAGGAATTTAGTTATCTCTAGCTCAGGGGTTCATGACAGTCTCCCAAACATACTGGGATCAAAGTAGATTCATATACCATCTCAAACACCCCTGAGCAGCTGAGAGAAGGGTCTTGTCTGCTCAAGAGCCTGCGAGCCAGTCTAGGAGGGCTGGGAGAGTGGACCTGGGGGAGGAGTCTGGAAAGGAGTTCTTGGACTCCACCACTGCTTCTCACAATTGCAGTGCAAAGGACTTGTGGACCTGGGTTCAAATCCTGGCTATACCATTACCTAGCTATGTGATCAAGGGTGGGTAACATGTCTTCTCTGAGCTTCTAGAATAATACCGATTCTCTGAGCATTATTGCAACGAAGAGTTGTACACGTGTCAGTTTCACTCCCAAATAAGTAACCAAAAATATAACGTGGGGGGCGGGGCCGGGGGTTGGAGTAAAAAGAAATACACTGTCCAAAATTGGCATGTTTTCAACAGGAAATGTTAAGGTAACAACATCTTGATATAATGGTTGTTAAGATCCTTGTGAAAGATTAAACAGTGGAAAAGGCTGGCAAAATGTGACACTGCTCTGTTCCCTATGGCCCCCTGTCCCTGCCATAGGGACCTACCACAGGAGGTATATCAAGGTGCCTCTCTGGTTTCCCCAGGGCAGGGCCCTGGTCTGGCTCCTGTCTGGGTCCCAGCCCCAGAATGGGAATCATGAAGAAGGAGTCAGAGCGGGTGTGGAAGGTGGGAAAGTGTTTTAGAAGGAGAAGGTGCTTAGTAAACTGAAAGGTGACAAGGGAATGTGAGGAATTATTACCCAGGGCGCTGAGCAAGCACTGGGTCTTATGCATGTCCCTCACAGAGAGAGTAATTGAGGCTGCAGGAGGCTTGGGAATGCTACTGAATCACACAGCAGAGCCCATACAGGGACCTCTTGTACCTCAGGACAGTGACTCCTGGAATGGGGCCAGGGGGTTATTTGGAGAGATTCATACTAGACTTTGCTCACTGCCCCCTGCAAGCCACTGGAGCAGGGGTCAGGGCACCTGTCTGGAGCCATCCATGACCTGGTCCCTAACCCTCCCCTCAACTACTCCCACAAGGTCCCCATCAGAACTAAAGACCCTCAGACTACTGTCATCTGGCCCCAGCCCTCACTGTACAGATAAACAAAGGCTCAGCCAGCAGGAACAAAGCAAAGATAAGAACTTAGGTCTCTCTGCTCTTAACTCAATGCTCTGTTCCTGCTCTCTGTCATTACATGACACCCCTTTTGCTACCTTGAGGGTGACTTTGGCGCAGCCACCATCCTCTCTTTGCCTAAAGATTCAGCCTCCACTCAGGGTTCCCACCCTGCCCAATGTCCCAAGTCTTGACTTGCTCCTGGGTATCCCCTCCTACTCACCATCTAGTCAGACAGACGGATGGCTGCCTCAATCTCCCTCTGGGAGATGAGGAGAAGGCCCCCCTGACTCCTTCTCCCCCCCACCCCCTCCTCAGGGGTAACTTGGCCTGCCAGTTTGGGTAGAGAAAATTTCCAGGTTACCTAGGACAATGAGGCAGTATCCTGGGGGCACTGTTCTAGAAGATTGGGCAGTAACCTATGTGATGTCATCAGGAAGTAGCAAAGTTGAGAGGTGGTTTCCAGAGGCCCCTGGAAAAGCCCAGGACAGAGCAACCTGAGACCCCCCGGGCTGCCTCGGCCTTGAGAAGGACATGTCCTTTACAGTCTGATGGTGGATGGCAATAGGCCCCGCATCCCAGTCCCTTAGCTGGATCTAAGTGTTTGCCCAGGGCGTCTCCTACCTCTGCTGGACCTCCCTGAGCAAACAGCCTTGAGGGAGCTGCTAGAGCAGAAGGAATCACAGAGAGGAACACAGTTAGAGTCACCCACATCCTTGCTCCTCTCAATGACACTAACTTACTGATTGTCCTGTCACAGTCTCACACAGCCACACGCCATCTCAGTATCTTGTGTGGCCAGCCTGACAAAGCTATGTAACCTTGGGCATGCCAGGTCATCCAGAGCCCTGAAGTAGAGTCACCAGATAAAACATAGAATGCCTAGTGAAATTTGATTTTCAGACAAATAATCATTTTTTGTATAAGGATGTCCCAAATATTGGCTAAATCTGTCAACTTTACATCTGAGGCACTGCCACATCCACATCACAAAGCCTTGAAGCACTGCACAGCTGTACACCAGTACCCTCATAGACCTTAGTTCCTTGTGGACAGAAGAAAAAGGCC
>NW_011889092.1:1423327-1440058 GCF_000151845.1 Pteropus vampyrus | reverse complement strand
GTGTCAGGGCTCTGCACATTGTGAAGTCCTACACAGTGGTAGTGGTGGTGGGGGTGAGGGGGGGATATTATTAGACTCCTTCCTCTCCTGAGCCTGGGCTGCCCTAGGCAGCAGAACCCTGCAGGCCCAGAGGGCAGCTGCCAGGGCTCTAGGTGCTGGGACTGGGGAGGGTAGAATGGGAGAGGAGGCAGGACAGATGTGGTAAAATCCCTACTCAGCAGTCTAGTGTAATGGCTAAGAGCTTGGGCCAGGGAGCCAGGCTGTCTGGGTGAGAATCTCTTACTCTGTGATCTAGGACAAGTTACTGCAACTCTCTGTATCTCAGTTTTCCTATTTCTAAAATGGGTAGTGTGGTAGGATTTATATCACTGTAATGGGATGAGTGAGTTCATGCACTAGAATGTGCAGCACTGTGCCTGGCACACAATGAGTGTTCGATAAATGCCATAGCTGTTATCACCTCTTGTCTCCTTCGCCCCCTTACACCCAAGTCTAGCATCTGTCCCTAAGGCATGGCCTCTTTTCTGTGTCTTTGTTCCTTGAGCTGGAGGTAGTAGTACCTTCTTCTTCTCTTGCCCTGGAGAAAAAAAAAAAGAAAAAGAAAAACAGCCTGGGTTCACCTGGAGCCTGGGGGTTGAGTGTAAAGCGGAAGGGGGTGTAAAGCGGAAGGGGACGCTATAACATCTTGTCCCCCTCCCACGCCCCCAATTACAAACAGCTGCCAAAGGCCTGGATGGGTCCCTTTGGGGAGGCCTTCATTCAATGGCTCCTTGCAATCTTCAGAGCTCCCTCCTCAGTGTCTAACAACTGGATGCTAGGACAGCAGCAGGACATGGGGAGCTTGGCCATGCCTAGACCACAAGCTGGACAGTACTGAGATGTTCACATCCAAGGGCTGGTTCCCAGGACCATGCAAACAGCTGCTGTGGGGAAGGCTTGCTAGGGGCTCTGAGAATGGGGCTGAAGGCTCTTTCCTGGCTCTTTCGGGAGTCAAAATCTATACCTGGAACAGGCCTAGGGACAGGCTTGGCTTCCATGGGGCATGTGTTGGAAAACTCAGAGCTCGTGTGTTAAGAATATGCAAATTATGATCTGCTGAATGAGGGGGCACGAGCTTCCTCACATCTGAGCTCCCACTTTAGAGAAGTGAAAACCCTGGGGCCCCTTTGATTGAAGGCACAGTTTCAGTACACTAACATAAAGGAATTAGTCACAAGATTTATTACTTACAGATCCCAGAAGTGAGGGGGCACGATGAGCTGGAGGAAGGGCAGTCCTCTGTCCCAGGTCACAAGGGAATAGGAGACAGAGAGCAGGGTAGCAAGCACCCATAAGGTGGCTGGGGAACAGGCACTAATTTTTTCACAGGCTCAACTCATTGGTCATTAAAAAATGTGCCTGGGAAAAGCAAGGCAGGAACTTGTGGTGGAATCCTAAGCTTGAGTCCTTATTTAAATGTTCAGACTCTAGGTGTGAGCAGGGTTGTCATATGGTAAAATGCCTAGGCAGCAACTCAAAATGATTGTTTTCTTACCACAAGGCACTAATGTGCAGGCAACTCCTGCCAACCACTGCCCCCCACCCTGAGGCCCTGGGTCAGTGGCATCTCCACAGTGCTTCCCCAGGGGAGGCTGCCTCCTTCAGCACCTTCTAAATTTAGGGCTTGGGCTTTGTGACTCATTTCTGAATCTGCTGTGCTCCCATGGTATTTTTTATCCTCTGCTGCCTCAGACTGATTAATAAAGCCCTAGAATCCCGCAACAGTCACCACACACACCAAGGAGAGCTCCCCAGTCCACTTGCCCCAGGTCAGCCCTGAGCTTCTCTTTGACCAGGTTCTATTTACTCTGACTCCCCTTACCTCTCCAGGCTCCAACCTCCACCCTCTACTCTTCAACCAGAATCCAGTCAGTTGGTTACATTGGGGGCTAGCTCCAAGCAGGACTGTGGTGGCAGTGGAGAAGGAAAGATGGAGCCAAGCCTTGACCCCTCCAAATCAGTTGCCAGGCAGAGCCTCACTCCTACCTTACTATGGGGTTCTTGGTGAGGTCTTGGCCTCGCTGGACTTCTCTTTCCTCCTCTATAAATAAAAAGTTTGAACCAGACCTTCATTGTGGAGGCTTGGACCACAGTTGAAATTACCATTGGGCCAGACCTCTACCTTCAAACAGGGTGGCTGGGGGCATGCTATCTAATGTTAGGCCCTCTCTCCCACCATGGCTTCTCCCTATCCCTTAGATCTTGCTCTATTCAGGGGACACACAGGACAAGCCCTTGCTGGCAACAGTTTTTAGACTTCTGCCCTGAGGGGATAAAGGGTTGTGCACAACCCCACACCCTGAAGGGGCTTGAAGGAGCCTAGGCTCTGGTCCTGGTCTGACTGTCCAGGGCTGTAATGTGCAGCTTAACTCTGGACCTCAGGTTGGGGGAAAGGAATCATGTTGCATATGGAAGTGTAAACACTTGAGGTGGTTGTTCCCTGCCAGGTTCCCTGTGTCAGAGAAAGAAATGGGGACGTGGGATTCTACCTTGATTTCCAGAAACACAGACTCCCAGGGCATGGAGTGGAGGCATCTGAGAGCTGAGCGGACCTGGGGCTGTGGCATCTCTGCCCCTGCTTGGCTCTAGGAGAACCCTGTCTGCAGCCAGCCTCAACCTGTGTTCACCAGTAACAACAGTGGCTAACATTTATTGTGCTTGGACCATGTGCCTGGTGCTGTTCTATGCACTTGACAGGTCTTAACTCATTTAATTCATAGTTATACCTTGAGACGGCTCCAGATAAGGTTTACTACCCCCACCCCCCCGCCCCACTACCACACACACTTTACAGATAATTCAATGCTCAGAGAAGGGTAGTGACTCACCCAGAGTCACAGCATTAAGTCACTGGGAAGGCTGGTTAAAAGCCAGGTCTGACTGCAATCCTGGCTTCTGTTTGCTACCTCAAGGTAGCTCCTCTCCAAGTACACCTTAGAGACTCAATAAATGTTTGATGAAGATGTTTGATCACTGCCATGTAACGGAAAGCTCCCTATCCTAGTTCAGTTCTACCCCAACTCCTGTATGTCCTTAAGAGAGTCCTTTTCTCCTTTAGCTTCGGTTTTCCCCACTGAAAACAGAACCAAATGAATTAGATATTTGGAAGTGGGGAGGATCTTGGATTTCTATTTCTATAAACACTTGCCTTTCATGACTTGCCTGAGGAGGCCCCCATCTGAAACTGGATTTCGGGGTCTCCCAGCCCCACCCCCCACCTATCCCCAAAACCTCTAAGACCGCTCCGGTGAGAAACACCTGGGTACATCCCAGTTCTACTGCTACAGGGGCAGAGAAAAGTTCACTTCCCTGGTGGGCAGCTGCCTGATCCTGGAGGGTGGTATGGTATGCCCACGGTGCCACCTGGCTACTCTACCTGATTGGAGGAGTGGGTCCTACAGCCTCAACTCAATGTGCATTACTTCCTCTCCTTATCACTCAAGCTAGCCCAGGTATCACCTCCAGCCACTGCTGGCCCCAACTGGAGTCACCTGAGTGCCTAATTCCTCCTATGGTCAGAAACAGAGCTCAAAGCCCTACTACTCTTTTCCATTCAGGGTCTGTCCCTGTAACACTACCCCCACATTTGTCCCACTTGGGCTCCTTCCCTTACCTGGGCCACTTGTCTGTACAGCTCCAGGAACACTGTTCTCTTTCTTCATGATTCTCCAGACCTTCCTTAGCTTCCTGCCTCTGGTAGCCACCTGAACAGCAGGCGCCTCCTCCATTAGACCCAAGTTGGGCAGAAGGATTGGGAATAGGGACTTCCCCAGGCACTCAGAGTAGTCTGTGTCTCTAAGCCTGTATCCAACAAAGACACTGAACGCTGGGGTGCAGGGAAGGTCTCCAGAACCAAAGGCAGGAGGGCTGGGCTTTAGCCCTTGTTCACAGACTGCTGGGACCTGGGACAAGCTCCTGTCTCTTTTGGGGCTCTCAGTTTTGTAACTTGTTGAATGAAGAAATGGGCTCCTCAATCTGAGGGGCAATCTCCTGACTATATTTTGCCGTTATAGACAGCTCGAGGATTTAGTTTCACTCCTGCATCTCATTTGATCCCCCCAACAACCTATTTTCATTTACAAATTAGACTTAGGTCTCCAAGGAACCAGAATTACCCAAGGTCACACAGTAAGTCAGAAGTAGAGTCTGGCCTAGAGTCCGTAATTTCTGAACCATCTCTGGTCCTTCACACTCTATGATACTAGGACTCTGGTTGCGTGACTTTCTCTGACCAGTTGCCCTTTCTGTAACAGGAATGCTGTGAGGATCAAATTTAGAGAGGCAATGAAGGGGGCTGTGCTTTGCAAACTATAAGAGGAAGTACAGAAAGATGCGAGACCGTCACGTTACGATTTCTGTTATCTTGGTTAAAGCGCCCTCATGTGTCTCTCCCAAGTCATTGGGTTTGCGCAGGCGCTCTTTGATGTTTACGGACGCCGAGAGGTCCTGCCTTTGAGCCTGCCCCTCCCGCCAGGGGCTGTCCAAAGGCCCTTAAGCTGTTTGCAGTCGAACGCCGCCCCAAGCTCCCTGGGGCCCCTGTCAGCTCCGCTTCGGTTGAGGCGTCTCCACAGCCCCGGAGCAGCGGAGATCTGAGGAGCAGGAAGAGGCACAGTGCGGTCGCTATTCTCCCTCTCTCCTGGGACTCCAACACCTCAGTCACAGATCCATCAAACGTCGGATACGGACTCTGGCATCTCCCACCGCCGACTCGGTGGCTCGGGTGAAGTGAACCGAAGGGCCTACGTACGCACTGCCTCATGGGAGCCTTAGTTCGTGGCTAGAACCTTTCTGGGGTTGGCGCGCAGTAAAAACTACATTTCCCAGAAGCTCAAAAGTCAGTGACGCAGAAGAAGGTCCCCGGGCCTGTTGGGAGATGAAGTCTGGGGACTAGTAGCTTTGTGCTGGCAGGGAAACGCGGCGAGTTAACGGAGCCACGTGCTCTGAGCCTGAGCTTGTGGGTTTCAGGTACGCATGAGTTACACAGTAGCTGTCATAGGAAGAGAATAGCGTTGTTAGAGCTGAGTTTAGAAAGAATTCTTACTACTCACTACCTGCACTTCCCTCACGGCTTCGACTTCCACCACTTCTTGCCGTCTGCACTCAACAGTCGTCACCGTCGCTTGGGACTCCCAGTTCTCTTACTGCTGTTCAATAGAACTTCTTGTGATGACGGAAATATATATGTACACTGTCCAATAAGATACCCACTAGTCTGTGGCTACCGAACACTTGACATGTGGCTAAGTGCCATGGAGGAATAAAATTTTTTACTAATTGAATTTACTCAAAATAATTTAAATTTAATTACTTTTAATTAAATTTAAATAGCCACCTGTGGCTAGTGGCCGCCATGTTGGACAGCAGCACTAAACTAAATCTCATAGCGTTCAACACCAAAAATCACCCTCCTGCTTTGTGAGTTACACTTCAGTTTTCTTCCTGCCTTCTCACTACTCTTAGTCTTTGCAGATTCCTCTTCCATTGTTTGTCCCTTGAAACCTAAAAATTAGTTTGGACTGTAAAAATCTGCCCTGCTATTCATCAGGCTGGAATAACAGGCACAGATAAAGCCAGCTACAAAATTAACAGGAAATGTTTTTCCCAAGGACACACTGCAGCTATAAAATGTCATAATAATCCCTCCTTTGAGTGACTACTTCTTTCTTACTCACTGAGCAACTTTGTTTTCTAAAATCATAGACTATTAGAAATTTTACTGTTTGAAATTATATAAGAATGAAACTCTTGCCTGGAGGATCGAAGTTACTAAGCGGACAGGATTTACAACCCAGGTACAGAGATGCAGATAAGGCATTTCTGAATATAATATTCCACACCTATCTTAACTTTATTGTTTCCAAGCAAACAGGACCGTGGGTCCACTTAACAGTCCAGACCTAATATCGGTCTCTTTACACACAGTTCTGCTTTTCTTTGAGCCATCAAAATAGTGCGTTATTTGTCACCTAATCCCCACCTCTCTCTTAAATCCTGTAACTCTTTTTCTTTGTGTTCAGTGGGACATCACATGGTTCCTTTGGTGTGTTGTCTTCCTCATTGCAATGGGTCAATAAACTTAACCTTATTGGACTATTAGGTTTGTCCCTGATGGTCTTTCGCTTACTGGGCTAGGACACCCTGAAATACTGGTGTTCTCCAGGTTCAGTCACAGGTCATCTCTTTACTCTGCAGACTGTCTTTGGATAATCTCATTCACTTTTATCCATATGCTGATGAATCCCCACCTTCCAGCTCAGGCCTTTCTCTTGCTTTTAGGACATCTGATTGATTCCCAGATTGCTTAAATTCAGTGTGTTCAAAACTGAACTTTTGGGCGGGGTGGGGGGGTGGCGGGGAGACAACTGCTATTCACTGCTGGATTCCAAGTAAGAACTAGCCACTGACCATCTCTTACCATGAGATAGGTGGGGACACTCCTGGGCTAGACACCTTTTCACCAACTGTCCTTAAACTGCATCTCGCTGAATCAACTTTTGCACATAGGTCAGTCTCCTAAAACCTTAGAAAGTTGGGAGAAGTGGAAAGCAAGGGCAGGTAGAAACCAGGCCTGAATTAGTCTACATGTTATCTTTGGCCTTTCAACAAAGAGTGGACCCTCAAGGAGGAGGCTGCAGAGGAGATTCTACCTGTCTCCTTTTTGTCTCTCATGGTTTCTTCCCTTGAAGCCCTTCCAGTCCAGATCCCCTCCCCAGCCAGTCCCCTGAACCTGCTGGTGCCTTGGGAATTTCACAGCTACCTGCCTTCACTGAGCCTGGGGCTTTCTCCTTTGGCCACCTCAGCAGAGCTGGGTTGGGGGGCCTTAGGGTACATAGCCTGTGTGCTGCTGGGAGGGAGGGTGAGTGCTGTGAGAGGAAGCTTCCTATTACACTGTACCTGATTTTCTCTAACCCACCTGAAACCAAACAGGCCTCTACATCTTGAGGATTTAATTTCCTTATGAAGGACCCCCTTGCCACTTCATCCCATTCCACTCTTCCACACCTTATCTACCAAAGTTTGTATTCTTATTTATATAGCTTTGACCTAACTTCTTAGGAAATAAAAAGAGGTCATTTTCCCCTTACATGCCCATTTCAAAGCATTTTTTCACATTAGTCCATATTGAATGATGCCCAAATCACAAGATTTTCCCCTTGGTGGGTGTGGTTTCAATTCAACCCATCCCAAACATTGTTTTTTCTTTTAAAGCAATAGTCAATAATGCACGTGGTATGTAGGGAAGATGAAGGGTCTTAGCTACAGACGAACTCCTTTCCCTCAACTCCTAAGTGTTTTGACCATTTCACATATTTAAACCATCCGAAATTTAGTTCTATGTTATTTAATTTATAATCTTTCATGGGCCTTTGGTTATAGACATAAACAATGAATTAAGGGGTAAAAATCAACCTGTAAATTTGCCTCAAGATGATTGTTACCAGATTCTTGCATTTATCCAATCAAAATTCATACACAGTACAACCAGATGTCACTAAGACTGCAAAGCCTTGACTAGAAAAAATTAAAAAAAAGTAGACGTAATCATATCCCATCTGGCTTTTCATGTACTGAGAATAAAACCAACCCAGTCCCACAGGAGTCATTTGTAAAAACTGCGTGCAAACAGCAGTCTGAACCTTTTAGATCATCATTTAGAACAAACATAAATATTAGGAAAAAAATAAACTTGTTGGATTTTTAAGAAATATTATAAAGTATTTTAGACATGTATTTTCAATTTTAGGACACATAGATCTAGCTCCTTTGGACTGCATTGAATTCCATCTTGAATTCTACAATATATGTCACATTCGTCCTGTCACACACTAGAGTGCAACTGTTGGGTTCAAGGGTGTGTGTTTGTGTGTGTGAGATACAGCCAAAGTGCCCTCCCAAGAATCTAGACATATTTAAACTCCCACCAGCAGGAATAAGGGACTTCATGTCCCCACTCTGAATATTATTTAATCTCTTAAACTTTGACAACCAGAGTGAAAAACGACCTCTCATTTTTTAGCTTATATTTCATGAGTTGTGCATAGTTTTATTTTATTTTTTTGTGGACCATTTGTTTTTCTTCTTTTGATAAAAGTCATTGCCCATTTTTATACTGAGTTTTCTGGTTTTTTAGTTGACTTGAAAGTTTATCTTCTGGATTTTACTATTTGTCATACAGTAGTACAGGATCCATTCCAAGCGCCGCAGTGGATGCCTGAAACTGCAGGTATTACCAAACTCAAAATATACTAAATTTTTTTCCTATAACATACACACCTTTGATGAAATTTACGGCTTCTCTTTGGCATATCCAAATTGCCAGCATCACTACTCTTGCATTTGGGGCCATTATTAAGTAAAATAAAGGTTATTTGAACACAAGCACTGTGATACCTCGAGAGCTGACATGATAACCGAGATGACTATTAAGTGACTAATGGGCAGGTAGTATATACAGTGTGGATACACTGGACAAAGGATGATTCACATCTTGGAGTGAAAGAGCAGGTAGGTGCGAGATTTCATCACACTACTCAGAAAGGTTTGCAATTTAAAATTTATGAATTACTGATTTCTGGAACGTTCCATTTAATATTTTTGGGAAACAAGCCATAGGAAGCAAAACTATGGATGAAGGGACTACTGTATATGTTGCAAGTATTTTC
Source organism: Pteropus vampyrus (assembly GCF_000151845.1). NCBI lineage: Eukaryota > Metazoa > Chordata > Mammalia > Chiroptera > Pteropodidae > Pteropus > Pteropus vampyrus. The sequence continues at coordinate 1,431,356 of NW_011889092.1, read as the reverse complement.
TCCCTCTCTATTGCCTCTCTTTTTACTTTGTATATGGTATCTTTTGCTTTTTTTGAGTGAATTTTTTGTTGTGGTGGTGGTAAAATATATATAACATAAAAATTGCCATTTTAACCATTTTTAAGTGTACAATTCAGTGGCATTAATTACATTCACAATGTTATGTAATCATCACCGCTATTTCCAAAACTCTTTCATCATCCCATATAGAAATTCTGTAAACATTAAGCAAGTATTCCTCACTCTTCCCTCACCCCAGCCCCTGGTAACCCCTAATCTACTTTATGTTTCCATGAATTAGCCTATTCTCTATATTTTATAAAATGGAATCATACAATATTTGTCCTTTTGTGTCTGACTCATTTCACATAGCATATATTTTCAAATTTCATACATATTGTAGCATGTATCAGAATTTCATTCCTTTTTGTGGCAGAAAAATATTCCATTGTATGTATATACCACATTTTGTTTATCCATTCATCTGTTGATGGACATTTGAGTTGTTTCTACTTTTTGGCTATTCAATTCTTGTGGATACACATCCTGCTTTCAATTCTTGTGGATACACATCTAGGAATGGAATTGCTGGATCACATAGTAGTTCTATGTTTAGCCTTTTGAGAAACTGTAAAACTGTTCTCCACGGCAGCTGCACTATTTTACGTTCCCTCCAGGAATGCACAAAGGTTCCAATTTCTCCACATCCTACCAAATAACACTCATTATTTTTCATTAAAAAAAAAAAACTTAAAAAAATTATAGCCGTCTTAGAAGGTATTAAGTGGTACCTCATCGTGGTTTTAATTTGCATTTCCCTGATGAGTAATGATATTGAGCACTTTCCTTTTTCTTTTCTTTCTTTCTCTTTCTTTCTCTTTCTTTCTCTCTCTCTCTCTCTCTCTCTCTGTCTCTCTCTTCTCTCTCTTTCTTTCTTTCTTTCTTTCTTCTCTCTCTCTTTCCACCCACAGCACCTGGTATTCCTAGGTGGTCTCCTATCCAAGTACTAACCAGGCCCGACCCTGAGCACTCTTTCATATCATGTGCTCATTGGCCTTTTGTATATCTTTTCTGGGGAAATATCTATTCAAATTCTTTGCTCATTTTTTGAATTGTGCTGTTTTTGTTGTCATTGAATTTTAAGAGTTCTTCATATATTCTGGATACTAGACCTTTATCAGATATGTATTTGCAAATATTTTCTCCTATTCTAGACATTCTCTTTCCACTTTCTTGATTCACGAAAGTTCTTATTTTGATGAAGTCCAATCTCTGTTTTCCTTCGTTGATTGTGCTTTCAGTATCATATTCATGAAGATTTTAATAATAATCATGAAGATTTTCCCCAATGATCCTTCTAAGAGTTTTATAGTTTTAGATCTTAAGTTTATATCTTTGATCCATTTTGAGTTAATTTTTGTGTATAGTATGAGGTAAGGGTCCAAATTTATTCTTTTGCATGTGGAAATCCAGTTGTTCCAGCACCATTTATTGAAGGAACAATTCTTTCCCCATTGAATGGACTTGGCATCCTTGTAAAAAATCAATTGGCCATAGATGTATGGGTTTATTTTTGGATCTCAATTCTATTTTAATTGTCTAATGTCTACCGTTATGTCAGTACCACTTAGTTTTTATTGCTGTAGCTTTGGAGCACATCTTAAAGTGTAAAGTCCTCCAACAGTGCCCTTTTTCAAGATTATTTTGGCTATTAAAAGCCCCTCACAATTCCATATGAATTTGAGGATTGTTGTTTTTATTTCTGCAAGAAAGGCTCTTGGAATTTTGATAGGGCATGGTGTCTTTTACTGGTCAGAAATTTTACATTTTGATGTGGTGAAATTATCTATATTATCTCTTATGATTTTTGGGTTTTTCATGTTGTTTAGGAAGGTCTTTCCTATCCCAAGATTAATAAATTATCCTAATTGTTTCTAATAACTATCATTTTAATGGTTTTAAAACATAATATAACATAATCCATCTGGAATTTACTTTTGCAAATGGTGTGATGTAAGGAATTTAACTATAATTTTTCGCTAACTGGATAACTAATTGTCATTATATAAATTATTGAATAGACTCCTGTTTTCCACCTATCTGAAATGCCATCTTCATTATATATTAAATTCCTAAACAGGAGGATCTATTTCTAGTCTCTATTTTGTTATTATTCTTCATTATTTCTGAAACAACAGCACGCCATTTTAATTATAATAGTTTTCTCCCTCATTCTTTAAAAATCTTTTTCTTGGGCATTCCTTTTGAGATGAGTTTTAGAAATAACTAGTCAAGTTCCACTTAAAAGATATCCTATCGGGATTTTGATTGGAATATGTTGAATTCAAAATTTGTGTAAATTGTAATTTTATTTTTAGTCTTTCTAACCCCAAACATGTTATATAATTTCTTTCATTCAGGTAATTTGTCCTTCAGTTAATTTAACTAATCACATTAAGATACCATATATATACATATATATATATAAAAACATACATACATACATATATTACATATATATAGTATAACTGATCACATTAAGATACTATATATATATATATGATGCAAACATTCAAATTAGTTTATATTGTTCATATGTGGCTTGTAAACTTTTTCTTGGGTAGATTCTTAAGTATATTAGTTTTTGTTGCTGTTGTGAATGTCTTTAGTTTTACTACCTTACCTAATTGTATATTACTAAGCTATACTATAACTACTGAATATATATATTCTAAATATTACTTATAGAAACTTTCCTATAGGTTCACTAACATAGTTAAGCAGTGATCTATGTACAGGCTGTATGGTGTAACACAGTAAGAATAAATAATTAGAAGTAGTCTAAATGTTTATCAACAGAGGACTGATGAGGTAAATTATAGTGCATCCACACAATGAAATGCTTTGTATTGTTAAAAGAAATGAAGTAGATCTATATATTCTGATATAGAAAGTTCTCTGAGATATACTGAAAATATATAAAGAAGCAACATGTGAAACAGTGTGTAAATACTACATTTGTGTTTTTATATGCTTGTATATGCATACATATTTCTGGAAGGATACACACTAAATTGTTCATGGTGATGCTTCTAGAGAAGGAGACTGGGAAATTACTGTGTGTCAGTAACGATGATATGTTCCCATCTATTTTTCTCTTGTAGGAAATATGGGAAGACTATATTTCCCAACCTTCCTAGTATATGTGATCTCAGAACGGGAATGTGGGCCGAGGAATGTGTCACTTTAGCTCCAAGGCAATTGTACCAGTGAAAATCTTTTTCCTCACTTCCCTGACACCCAACCTCTCTCCCATCTAAGTAGGTGGGATCAAAGAACTTTGAGATGATGAAGGTACTGGGTAGAAACAGCTCGGATCTGAGTTACTGCTGGAGAACAGTATGCCAACATTGTCTAATCCACACTGCAATGTGAGAAACCAAACTTTGTTGTGTTAAGCCACTGAGATATGGTTTATTTGGTATAATATGTGGTAGATTGAAGATAGCCAGGAATTCTTTGACACTCCTTTCATTGAAAGCTGGGGTTTATGTCTCTTGTCCTTGATTCTGGGCTGGACTGTGATGGCTTTGACCAATGAATGCTTGTTTTGGGTGCTCCTTCTCAGAATCTAACCATCATGCTCTGAGAAACCGAAGCTGTACGGAGAGGCCACATAGAGGCATTTTGTTTTTCAGCTTTAATTGTCCTTCCAGCCAATGCCAGCATCTCTTGCCAGCAAAATGAGTGTGCCATCATTAGTAACCAGCCCAGCTGAGTTTTCGGATGACTCCAGTCCTGCTTGTGACTACCACCACATAAGAGACTCGAAATGAGAATCATCCAGCTGAGCTCAGCCAACACTCAGAGTCATGAGATGGTAAGAAAAAGTGATAGATAACCAAAAGACCACAGACCAGCATATTCTATCCTGACCAGTATCAAGGTATGAAGCAGAGTTTCACTCATGCTATTTGAAATTTTGGCTATGTGCATGTGAATTATTTTTCAATTAAAAATAACTACAACTTTGAATTCAAAACTTCTGCATGCTGGGTCATGAAAACTGGTTTTGTATATTTTTGATACCATAACAACAGCAATAAATATTTACTAATCACCTACTCAGTTGGTTCTAGGCCCCAATCTAGGTACTGAGGACAGAGATAGGATCAAAGGGGACTTGGTGCTGGCTCTCTTGAAACTTCCAGCCTGGTAGGAGAGACAAACTGTAAACAACTAAACAAACACAGAAACATGATCCCTTCTGGGAGTGATACATGCTCTGAAAGGAAGAACAACTAGACAATGATATAGACATTGATTGAGATGGGAGCTATTTCAGACTGAGCAAAGAAGGAAGGTCTTCTGAAAGAAGGGGTGGTGCTAGCTCCTAAAAGTTCTTGAGGAAAAGCACCAAGAATACGGGACAGCCAGGGTGCTTTGGTGGGACTGAGTTTGGCGGTGGTTTCAATATTGTGAATAAGGCTTTATTTACAGAGTAGAAAGAAGTTAAAGTCAGAAGTACCGGCAGGAGTTAGAGCAAGTAGGGCCTTGAAGACCACAAAAAGAGGTTGGGGTTTGCTTTAAATATTCTGGAAAGCCTTAGGAGGGTTTTAGGTACAAATAACATGAGCCATCTTAGGTTTTTAAACAAATCATTCTGGCTGCCGGAGATGCCTAACTCAAGTGCAAGTTTCAAACTATATTCTAAAGTACATTAAGCCTCTAAATCATGATATAATCACTTTTTATATTTATTGATCATTGAATTATGTTTTTCTAACATAATTAAAGATAAATCACACATTATGCTAAATGTGAAAAATAGAAATTTGTCTTCATATATTATGAATTATCTAAAATTTCATTTTAAGTGAACTTTATAATATAATTTTCATAGTCTAAAGATAGAAGATAATATTTTTGGTCAAAATCTTTATCATATACTATTTAAAAATGACATTATTTAAAATTTCCTAGCAATGTTTTGAGTCAAAAAAAGATTAGGAACCTTGACCCCAATGTGATTCCTCACTTGAGAGAAATGGCACTTTTGCATCTCATGGCTAGGCAGGGCCCTGATAACACGCCCTTCAATGTAAACAGCCTCATCTAGTTTGATGGTATCCCCAAAAACCCTTGAGTCAGCCAGTCCTAAAGGGAATTCATCACTGCTGCCAATTGGTCATGGGCCTCATGACTACCATGCTTTTCTCCTGGGCAAGCCTTCTAGTGAATGTTACCACCGCCACTCACTTCTACAGATAGGCTAGGCTTGGGCTAGGGCTGAGGTCAGAGAAACCTTAACTTAGGGGCAGGAAAGTTTTCCTGGAGGAAGTGACCCTTGAGTAGGAGCCAGGTTGACTAGAGGGGAAGGTGTTCCAAAGGAACATGTGCAAAGGAAACGAGGGTCAAAGATAATGACATGAGCTCTGGGGAATTGAGCTCAGTTCATTGTGGTTTCAAAGCAGGGTACACTCTCCTGGGTTGCCACTGGCATTTACTGCTTTCTGAGTCCTGTGACCCACCCCATCTGCATCTCAAGAGACCCATCACCTCCAGGGCCTATGTGATTTCCCAACATTGCCCAGTTTCTCTTATTTTTTGGAGATAGACAGGTCTGCATTCCCTCATTGAGAGCAGGGCCTGCTGGGGTCTTACACAGTGTACGCCCAGGTAAGGCTGGGCCCAGTGAATCCCTCCTTTCATTCTTCACACCAGCCTGTGTCTGCAGAAAGCTCTAGACATGGGTCTTGCTGGCGGTAATTTTATCACAGTTTCCTCAAACCCATGATTACTATCAAGTGTGCCTGCAAGAGATGTTTCTGCTCCTCCAGAGGCTAACCAAATAAAGTACACCGTTTGTTGAGCCCTGAGTCAGGATACTGAGCTGCAGGACAGCTCAGACACTGTGCGATCTCAGGCAATCGGCGTCTCCCCTCTGCGCCGGGGGTTTGCTGGATGAAATCCCTTTAACTCACAGGGACCTAAATTTTCTGCAACGAACTGGATCCCTAAACCTTGCTCACCACAAAGGCAGTGTCACCCCCTGTCCTTCCAGGCCTGAATCCACCAAGAGTTTTTATGTCATCGAACCTTTGTACTTGTTCTTCCTGCTGCCTGGAATCCTATTCTCTCTTTTCCTGGCCAACTCTTACTTCTTCCCTCAAGACCCAACTCAAATGCCATCATCTCTGGAAAGCTGAGCCCCCTTCCCTTCAGTTCCTTCCTCCTCTGTGCTTTCTTATCTCGCTGTCGTACTGCCTGTGCGCCTTGTGTCCGTGTTGTCTCCCCTCACAGTTCTTTAGCGCCTCGACGGCAGGGGGCCAGGTGTACGGAGGTCTCCAGTCTCGAGCCTTAGAGCACTGCCTGCTCCAGAGTGGGCGTGGGCGAGCGTCTGGTTCTGTGAATTCCGCGGGCACTGTTAAGGGGTTAAGGAGTACTGGCCCAGGAGGCCCCGCCTGCGGAGTGCACCAATAGGCACGGGGGAAGCTGCCGCAGAGGCTCCGACCTGGAGTCCCGGTTATTACCCCTGACAGCAATTGGAGCCCCCAGTTAAGTAAGAATTCTTTGTGGGGCCCCTTGTGATGTAGATCCTGGGGCCGCGTCCCTCGACGGTCGCATTCTGTTCTCCCCTAAATACGCTCTTGGTACAACCCGGGGATTCCCCGCCGCGGCCCTCCCTCCCGACGTCAGGGAGTCCCCTCGAGGCTCCGCCCCTGCCTGCTAGCGCCTGCTTGGGTCCTGGTGCGCGGGGAGCAGGCGGGAGAGAAAGGCCATGGCTGAACCCTGCAGTACCGGAGCCCCTGCCTCCCGCTGGAAACGCCACATCGTGCGGCAGCTGCGGCAGCGGGACCACACGCAAAAGACACTCTTTCTGGAGCTGGTGCCGGCCTGTGAGTGCTCTCCGGGGGGCTTGGAAGATAGCCGTGGAGGGGACGGGGCTCCGGGAGAATATTTGTCCGGCTTCTCCGACTGTGACTCAGGTGTACCAACGCCTGTGGCCTCCGAAGCCTTGGGCCTGCTCGGATCCCTTCTCTCTTACATCCCATCTCCGACTAGCCACATTCTTGCCTTTTCCAACCCAGGCTCTCCTTGGAGCCCCTTCCTGGTTGGAACTCACTCCTGATGCGCCTGCTCTCCTTGCCCCTTAGAGGCTCTGCCGCGAGCTGGGCTTCCTAGGCACGGGTTCATCAGCCAGTGTTGGTTTTGTAAGGTCTCTTGTGCTTCAGCCAGTATTGGTTTTGTAAGGTCTCTTGTGCTTCCTCCTGCTAGGCAGTCCCCATAGTCCAGTTTAAGAATGCAGGATTATCGAGGGAGGGAATAAAACTCTGAATCTCTGTGGAGGAAGCTCAGTCTCAGGCTTTGCCACTGATAGGTGATCCTGGCTCAGGTTTTTGGAGCACCTCAGCACCCAGCCAACCCTGGCCTGAGGGAGAAGGAACTCAGGCCTCTGAGGGAGCTGGCTGAGCCCTGGGCAGTCAGATTCTCACAGAGTTGTCTCTGGGGAGCTGGTCAAGAGGAAGTATGGTACTTAAAGTGGGATAAACAGGTGTGCATCTGTGTATAGCACCTCTAGTCACCTGAGATTGTGTGTGTGGGTTGAAAGTCTAACCACAATCCCTCCAGCTCCTTAACTGGGCCTAACCTTGGCTGATGCTTAATTAACTGCTCCCCCGCCTCCCGCCACACACACACACCACCAACAACAACCAGTTGCAAATGTGTGAGACTGGAGAGACCCTGGAAGTCTGAAATCAGATACAGTGAAGGTCCATTTTTATCTCTGGTCTTGAGCAGGACATATCCCTAAGCCTCAGATTTCTAACCCATAAATTGGGCAAAATGGCTTCTTTAGATTTGCTGGAAGGCCAGTGTAGCGCCCTGGGGGTTGGGGTAGGGTTTTATGTGAAAACTAGGCCAGTGACTTTGGTGAGAGTGACACAGGCAGGGGACTGGGTGAGGGAAAGTTGCTGAGGAGGTAGGCCTGGGCTTATCCACCCTCACTCTACTCCTTGAAAAAAGA
>NW_011889092.1:1390747-1422322 GCF_000151845.1 Pteropus vampyrus | reverse complement strand
GCCTACAGAAGGGTCTTGCTGCCTATTCCAGAGAGGGAGTGAAGATGAGAAGCAGGAATGGGTTGGGACTCAAGAGTTGTGAGATGCTTCTTGAGGAGGGTCCCTGCCATGGAACTCAAGGCCTGGGGGACTCCCTGAGCTGAGGAGTTATGGGCAGCTTCAGCTTCTGGAGACGTGCTCTTTCCTCTACTGGCTTTCTGGCTTCCAACTTCCTTAGGAGAAAGTGCATGGGTTTGGCTTAAGGCTCCTCATACGTATCCCCTGAATGAATAGAGGGACAATGAGCACCACTCTTTTAATTGGTTGGCAGGGAGGAAGAGTCGGGGCCTGATACAGACCAAGTCTCATCGCCAGCCACTCTGAGGGTAAAGTGGCAAGAGGAGGAGGAGGGGCTCCGGCTGGTCTGTGGTGAGGTAGGCTGGGCAGGGGTCTGAGAGAGAATGGGGTGGGGCCAGGATCCAGGACTTTGGGGGCTGGGAGATGTGGTCCAAGGGAGCCAGCAAATGAGGGACATTCCCCAAGCCTTGAGGCTGGACAGGGGTGAAAGTGCCTCTAGCTTGGCTCTGGCAGCCCAGGATGAAGTGGGCTTCAATAGCAGTTGGAGGAAGTGAGAGCTCAGGGAGGAGGGTGAGGTATACAGGGCCCAGGTGGACTCTGTTTTCCCTTCAGGATGGTCCAGCCAGCTCCACTCACTACTTGCCCTGCCAAATCCAGGGCCCAGCACCAGTTGATTATTTAATACACATTTTCAGACTAAATGAGTAAGGTGGGCCACCTCCATGGCGGGTGTGCTACCTCTATCTGACACTGCTGCCCCCACCCCCCATGGTGTCTCTTGGCTTGTTACACCACACTCTCCTGGTTTACCTCTAATTTCCGTAGCTGTTGCTTCAGCTTCCTTCTCTGGCTCTTTTCCCTCTTCCCCTAGCCTCCTCCCTTTTCATGTGGATGTTCCTTGGAGCTCAGGTGGTTTCACTGACTCCCACAGCCTTGGAGACTTTGTTTGCTGACTTCCAGACCTGTCTGTAGCCCAGCCTTCACTTTTGAGCTCCAGACTCTCTCTCTTGCTCAGCTGATTTTTGGACTTCACATCTAAAGTCAGACTCATTATCACCTCTATAATAATATAGCCAACATCACATTGAAACGACTCCACACAGGCACTGTGCTATCTGTTATTTCAGCTCATCCTCCACAACTCCATGTTTACAGACGAAACTGAGGCTTAGCGAGGTGGAGCCAGGCTTTGAACTACCTCCCACATGCATCCACCTCTGTGTTCTCCATTAATTTTTTCAACAAATATTTATTGACAATTGATACATCCAAGGCACAGGGAATACAACAGTTAATAAGACCTGGCCCCACGGAGCTTCCAGTGCACTGGAGGAGACTGATAGGCCAGTGAACACATGCCACTTCACTTGCCCAACTAGTGTGGGAATGGGGTGTGAACCGAGTGAGCACCTCTCTCAGAGCTCTGTTGTAGTAGCAATTTGACATTTGAGAGGTTATTTTCAAACATCTGAACCCCCTTCTCGACAGTCAGTGCCCCAAGGCTTGAGATGCCTTTTTTGCTTCTATCACATCCCTGGGGCCTGTCTCCACAGTCCATGCTAATGAATATCTGTAGACTAAGTGATGAATGAAGTAGATCATGCCCCCTCCCTCCATTGATAGTTAGTCACCAGGCTGGAAACCTAGGGGCACCCCTGACCATTCCCAGCCTTCTGTTCTGAGCTAGTCACCAGCTAGTCATCCTGTCTCCAAATCCATCAACTTCTCTGTTTCCTGTACCATATCCAGCCTGGTCCAAGTTATCCTCATTCCTCCCTAAATGACTCCTCCCTTGGCACCCTCACCCATTCTCCATACAGCACTCAGTGATATATTTTAATAATAAAAATGACTTCCATTAAAAAAAGACAAGTAATATACAATACATGGCTTGTTGTGAATATTTCAAAGAGAACAAAGCCCAGAGAGTACAAAAGTAAAAGCCCCTTTTACCACATCTCCCTATTATCAGTTTTGTGTGTATATATCTATATCCTGCCACTCTCTTGTCTCTGAGCTCATGGTTCCCTTTGTTTGGGGGTAATTCCACACACCCTTCGCCCTCAGCACTCCCTTACTTTTTCATACACCAGTCAGCTCTCACTGGATATGCCAAGGGATGAGGAGGGGCTTTTTCTTTAGTTCTTAGTACTGTTTCACATATCAAAGCAAGCAGGTAACATTTTTTTTTATTTTTAAATAGTTATCGATTCACAGGAAGCTGCAAAGACAGTACAGAGAGGTCCTGTGTACTCTTTACCCAGTTTCCCCAATTGGTTACATCTTATGTAACTACAGCACACACAACCAGGAAATTGATATTGGTATGAAGTGTATATAATTCTTTGTCATTTTGTCACATGTGTAGATTTGTGTGACTATCAAGATATAGCACTATTTCATCACCACAGAGATCTCTCTCTTGCTACCCTGTTTTTGTCACAACATTCCCCTCTCCCCCAACCAGTGGTTAACTCCTGGTAACCACTAATCTATTATTAGAGTTTTGAAAAGCATCAGATAAAAAAAATATTGAATATGAAAATATCAGTGAAAGTAAATGACAGGTGAGGAAGTGGAAGTGGTAGTCAGATTGCTTAGTGGTGAAAGGAATTATGTTATAAACTACGTCAGCTATGAAAGTCGGCCTCCCTGCCTTGCATGTGCAGGGCTCCTTGTTCACAGATTGCTGGGACCTGGGACAAGCTTCTGTCCCTTTTGGGGCCCTCAGTTTTGTAACTTGTTGAATGAGGAAATGGGCCCCTCAATCTGAGGGGCAATCTCCTGACTATATTTTGCCGTTATAGACAGTTCGAGGATTTAGTTTCACTCTTGCATCTCATTTGATCCCTCCAACAACGTATTTTCATTTACAAATGAGACTTAGGTCTCCAAGGAACCAGAATTACCCAAGGTCACACAGTAAGTCAGAAGTAGAGTCTGGCCTAGAGTCCGTAATTTCTGAACCATCTCTGGTCCTTCACACTCTGTGATACTAGGACTCTGGTTGCGTAAATTTAGAGAGGCAATGAAGGGGGCTGTGCTTCGCAAACTGTAAGAGAAAGAACAGAAAGATGCGGGACCGTCACGTTACGATTTCTGTTATCTTGGTTGAAGCGCCCTCATGTGTCTCTCCCAAGTCATTCGGTTTGCGCAGGCGCTCTTTGATGTTTACGGACGCCGCGAGGTCCTGCCTTTGAGCCTGCCCCTCCCGCCAGGGGCCGTCCAAAGGCCCTCAAGCTACTCGTGTCACTGCACCAACCTTGCTCCTCAATGTGTCCTTCACCAGGCCCACATGAGAACAGGAACAAGTTAGCAATAGAGCCCCCAGCCTTGGTTATTTCCTCATGTTCCTCTTGCCACACTGGTGGGAACTGCTTTTATTGGGGTTTGTCTCTCCCACCGATCCCTCAGCTCCAAAGGGTGAGAGTTGAGCTTTACCTCTAAGGCTTCCCCAGCTCTTGGCTCTTGGTTGAAGGATTGTTCATGACATAGGAGTATAGATGAGATGACCTTCACCCCCACTCATGTGCTGTGGGGCATCTCAAGTATTCAGTCTAGGCCCTGTGCTCCCACAGTCCATTCCTGTTCCTTAGCCTGTGTGCCTCTGCTGAGGGCTCTTTGTTACTCTCCGGATGTTTTGCTTGGGTAAGTGGAGGGTTGGAGAGGTGGGGAACAGAACCCACATCCCTTGAACCCCTCCTGTGGACCAGCCCTTTACTTGGAGCATAACGTTAGGTGGCTTGGGTTCCAATATCAGTTCTGCCACTTAGCTACGTAACTTTGAGCAAGAAACTTAATCTCTCTGTGTTGATGTTCTTGTCTGTAAAATGGGAAGAATGGCAGTACCTACCTGTGTTGTTACAGGGATTAAAAGAGGTAATATATGTAGAATGCTCAGAACAAGGCATGGCACACATAAGTGCTATATAAAAAAATTTAAAATTTGCCATTATTTGAAATACTATTTCTTATAATAATTCCTTGTTACCATATTAGGTAAGCACTATCATTTCCAATTTACAGATGGAAAAACAGAACAGGTTCAGAGAGGTTGAATGACTACCCCAGGGTCACAGAAAATTAGTGGGGATGCCAGATTTGAAACTCTGGTGTTTAGATTCCAGAGTCTAAGTCCCCTCTATTGTTCTAGGAAATGGCAGTGCATTCCCCATAGTGCATTCCTGTGCAAGACCCTAAGTTTACCTGCGCCTCAACTTGCTTTTCAATAAGGGGGCGGGTGGGTGGAGTAGCAGACCCTGGCTGAAGTCCTACACAGAAGCCCACCTGTCTGGCCCCTAACTGCCCCCAGATGGCATACCAGGTGGTGGAGAAGAGCGCAGCCCTGGGCTCCCTGGAGTCGGAGCTGGAGGAGCGGCAACGCAGGTGAGGCGCCGGCGGGTGCCAGAGGGACCGTGCCCACCTCTGGGAGGCTCCGGGCCATCTCTGCCTGGGAGGGGGTACGGAGTGAGCCCGCGTGTCTCCAGCAGGGCCGACAGCTTTCCCCACGTCCCCAAACTCCCGGAGCCGCAGGAGTTGAGGAGGGAAGGCTGGGTGGGAGACTTGCTTTAGCTGCCTGGCTGGCGCGTGGCCACAGGCAAGTCTGCCCCAGCTCTGAGACCCATCCCCCCTGGGCAGTGATGTTGGTTTGCTCCTGCTCCAGGCTGGCGGCTTTGGAGGCCCGCGTGACACAGCTGCAGGAGGCGCGGGCGCAGCACGCTCAGCAGGTGGACGCTCTGCAGGCGCGGAACGCGGCTCAGCGGGCGGCCTATGAGGCGCTGCGCGCGCACGCCGGACTCCAGGAGGCGGCATTGCGCAGGCTCGAGGAAGAGGCGCAAGACCTGCTGGAGAGGCTGGTGCAACGCAAGGCGCGCGCCGCTGCGGAGCGCAACTTGCGCAACGAGCGCCGGGAGAAGTGAGAGCGCTGGGCCCCACCCCTCGGGGAAGCGAGCGGTCACGCCCCTTGTCTTGGAGGTGAACGAGACTCCCGCGCACCTTCCCCCAGGGCAAGGACCCACCCGGCCTTGCCCTCGCAGGAAGGCGGCAGAGTCCCGCTCCCGGCTCCTAGGAATATTTTCTCCCCCAGGGCCAAGCAGGCGCGGGTGTCCCAGGAGCTGAAGAAAGCCGCCAAGCGGACAGTGAGCATCAGCGAGTAAGAGTGGGGATGTGCCGGGAGCCTCAGCCACCGGCTCTGCCCCTCGTGCTCTGGAGCGCTCTCCCTGCTTTCGGGCCGTTGCCTCCAGTTCTACCCTGCCCCACACCTGCCTGCGGTCACTCATGTACCTGACCCCACGTGTGCACAGCCACGGTCCCCGGGTCCCCGGGTCCCCATGTAGACCGAGCTCACAGGACACGTAGACACGTGAGGTCATAGGAGCCAACACGTTGGGCCCTTCACATGTGCACTTACCGGGTCGGCACTTCTTCACCATATCAGGCACTGGGGCAGGGAGGAATTGGCTTGGTCCGTTCACCTTCTTGAGTTCCATTCCCTTTCCCAGGAACCCAGACACCCTAGGAGATGGAATCAGGGAGGGGGCCGAGATGACTCCAGCCCTGCCTGCTGAGCCAGAGTTTCTGGATAGTGAGGCTGGTGAGAAGTGGAAGAAGAGGGCCTTCAGGTGAGGACTGTCCCAGCGCTTTAAGCTGGGCCCACCCCAGAGTCTTCCTCTAGGACCTTAAGCCACCTCTTGGGTTGGGAGGGGCCTTGGGAAGATTCTGGAATACAGCTCATGCTTCCCAGGACAGGCTTGATCTCCACTGGGGTTGGGTGTCAGGTTAGTGAAAGGGAGAGAAACTGTGGTGAAGGCCCTGGGCTCAGCTGTCACAGGCATGTGTTTGCATACATAGGGACATGAGAGCACATGAGTGTGCAAGCCTGGATGAGCATACTTGAGTATGTATGAACATCTGAGCATGTGGAGATATGTGAGTTCACATGGTTGGACCTGATTGGGGATTCAGTCCTTGGGCTCCTCCCCTCATCCCCCCCTCCCCCCGCACCCCGCATCTGTCTTCATTTGCCTGGCGTTGAGGCTGCAGCTCCTTCCCCCATTCTCCAACCTGAAAGTTCTCCTCAAGCCCTTCCTTACAGGTTACTGTATCCAGGCCTGAAGGAATTTGGGGAGGGGCATGATACACTGGTCCCCAAAGCCCTTGGCAGCCCTGTGGGCCAAGTCATCCCAGGACACAGCTCCTGGGCATTTTTGAGGACTCAGCAGGCCTAAGTTGCTCCATGCACCTGCCCCCAACCTTATGCTATCCCAGCCTGGGGGCACCTTCACCACCACCTCCTCCACAGGCCCCAGCTAAGTGTCCCAGGAACTTTTGTTGGAGGTACTTTGGCAGTGAGGCGATTCTTACTATCATGAAGGAAACTTTGGGAGACTTCATTGCCAACTTCCTCCCTGCCTCCACTTTCTTGGGACTGCTCTGGGTCATCCTGCTCCTCTGGTCTTGGAGGAGTCAAGTTCTCATCCTGAGCTCAAGAAGTTAAGAGCCCTCAAGTCCTTGGCAGAGTGTAGAAATGAATGACTGCTCTCTGCACACCTACCAGCTAGTTCCTTAGCCTCTCGATTTTGCCCCAGGTCTGCCTCTGCCACCTCTCTGACGCTGTCCCGCTGTGTTGATGTGGTGAAGGGGCTTCTGGAGTAAGTATGTGTGTGCACTGACATGTATATGAAAGGGTGGGGCCCCTTGGAGCCCTATGTGGCTCCTGGAGTCCAGACTTGGTCTGTGTATGCGCCTTGGTCTATCCATTCGTGTTTTGCCCAGCAGTCTGCATGAGTCTCTCTGCTGAGCCTCAGAGGCAGGAGCTGGGTGCATGGCCTCATTTTGAGCCCCTGCTTGGCTATCCTTCAGGTTCTGTCCCTCATCCAGTTTCCTCACAGAGGACCAAGAGTGCTAGCCTGAGGGCAGACAGGAACTCCCACTCAGTTGGGAAACTGAGGCTCAGAAATGTCAGGGGATCTTTCAGGGTCACAGAGCCAGCAGTGTCAAGGCCAGGGCTGGAACCCCAGCCCCAAGATTTCTCTGCATCCACTTACCTTGCCCTGTTTCTGTGCTTTTCTTTGTGCTCCTTTCATCTCCACACTGACAGGGGTTAGAGGCCGGGTTGGGGACCTTGCTTGCTGTACCTCCTGGCCATGTTCTGCCGTCTTTCATGTCTGCTTTCTGTTGTTGCTGTCTCCTCAGGAGAGCTTGAGGCTCTCCTGTCAGAAGGGCTTGCTGAATGCCCTCCTGATCCCCACCCCCAGTTTCAAGAAGAGGAGAGGCCACTCAATTGGGGGAGCCCCTGAGCAGCGATACCAGAGCATCCCTGTGTGCGTGGCCGCCCGACTTCCAACCTGGGCTCAGGATGTGCTGGTAAGGAAGAGCTGGGCCACATGCCTGCGGTGCTGATATGGGGAGTTTGGGTTCCAGGGCTGGTCTGAAGAGGCCAGGAAAACGGGGCTAGGCTCCTGGGCAGGATCGGGAGTTTTTCTGCCACAGCTTGTGGTGGGATTCCCCTCAGTCTTTTATAATGAGGGTGTGGACTGGAGAAGGAGAAACAGGAGGCTGGGAGACCAGAAGGCCAGTTGGTGGAGTAGAGGGTAGCGTGGTGGTTGGCTGCTGCAGGGGTCTACGTAGAGGTTACAAGACCCTCTGGTGTGTATAGGCACGCATTAGAGAGAGCCTGTGAGCATGTACAAAGAGGCCTGCATGGCAAGTACCAGGGGCACCAACCTCCTCTTTTCTCCACAGGATGCCCACCTCTCTGAGGTCAATGCTGTTCTTTTTGGACCCAACAGCAGCCTCCTGGCCACTGGAGGGGCTGACCGTCTCATCCACCTCTGGAATGTTGTGGGAGGTGAGGGTCCCTGTCCTGTGGGCCAACCCGGTGCTTTCTCTCCAACCACCATCCCCACAGCTTGCTCCTTTGTGGGCAGAGGTCTTGGATTTCTTTATTTTTCCTCACCTGGAACAGTCTTGTGGGCAGTAGCCAGATGACCCCTTGGCAAGAGTTCTGGGCTCACTGTTCTGAAGAAGGGTAGAGCCTCCCAGTTCCTGGGGTCTAGGCCTGCAGGATAGGGAGGGTTGAGCTCAGATGGTTGCTGTTAGGAGAGGTAGGGGTCTGCCCTTGAGGAGCAGGTCCTTGGTGTCTACCAGACCACTTCTGTTATCACTTGAGCTCTCAGAACTCAGGAGACCATTAGTTGGCTACCCTAGGCTCTGTAGAGGGGTATGTACTGGGGAGTCAGAGCTGGCTCTTGGAGGCTTCTTAGAGGAGGCCTGGCCCTGGCTTGCTGCATGACCTAGGGACAGGCCTTTTTCTCTGGTCCTTTCCAGTCCTCTGAGAGGACAAGCTGCTCCCCTAGGGCTCCCTGCTGGCAATTTGGGAAGATGCAGCCTTCAGCCCAGGCCCCTAGAACAGATCCAGCAATTCTGTCCTCTAACTTAGGAAAGATTGATTTTCCCACTCCTGGTTCCAGCTTCTCATTTTCATGAGGTTAGTGACCTCATTGTACCTGTCCCTTCCTCTGGTCCCCCCAGGTCGTCTGGAGGCCAACCACACCCTTGAAGGAGCTGGCGGCAGCATCACCAGTGTGGACTTTGACCCTTCGGTGAGTCCACTGAGTGGCATAGGATGTCCACCTCCCTCAGTCTCCATTGCCAGGCAGGTGGGGGCCCTAGGACCTGCGGGAACACATGGACATCCTAGTACCCAGCCTTTAGGCTCGTACACAAATCCTCCTCCCTGGGCCCAGGGGCTCCTTGGTCTGCCTAGGGGACCTGGGCTATGGGAAGCTCAGAGGCAGTCCTGCCCTAGCTCTTTGGCCTGAGGGATGTTGCCTCTGGCCAGGCTCAGGTCTAGGACCTCTCCCACTCCCATCTCTCTAGGGCTCCCAGGTATTGGCAGCTACTTACAATCAGGCCGCTCAGCTCTGGAAGGTGGGAGAGGCACAGTCCAAGGTGAGGTCTGACTGGGGAGGCAGCCTGGGGGTCAGGGGTCATGCTTTGGCCTGGAAGGGGGTTGTTATGGAGTTTTGGCCATGCCCTTAATTTATATTTGTGATGAGGGGCAGGAGACACTGTCTGGACACACAGACAAGGTGACAGCTGCCAAATTCAAGCTAACACGGCATCAGGCGGTGACTGGGAGCCGAGACCGGACAGTGAAGGAGTGGGACCTTGGCCGTGCCTACTGTGAGGCCCAGCCCCACCCCACTCCCTACCCTTTGGAGACCCCCTCCCCACAAAGCTGAGCCATAAGAGACCTCAACCTGCTCTCTAGGAGTGATTCTGAGATTCATAGGCATTTGGGGTGAAACTTCTCAAAGTCCCTTCTTCTCTGGCTCCCATTGGTGCTTTCTGCCAGTTTCTTGGTGACAGGCTTTGGGCTGGGAAGCAGGGGATCCCAGGTTCTAGTTTTGGGAGGATACTGTCCATTGGGGGCTCCTGGGCTTTGGCTTCTCATATGTCTAGTGGGCTGGCTCTTGACAACCCTCCTCTGAGACTGGGGCTCTCCTTGTTCCTTAGGCTCCAGGACCATCAATGTTCTTTCCTACTGTAATGACGTGGTGTGTGGGGACCATGTCATCATTAGTGGCCACAATGACCAGAAGATCCGGTTCTGGGACAGCAGGTGACAGGAGTGGGCTATGGGTAGTAGAGGCATCGGGACAGAGGTCCTGCTTTCTCTTTCTTTTCTCTGGCCATGGAGTTGTGGAGGGTACTTCGGGGAAGTGAAGCTGTGATGGCCTCTCTGTGCTGGGCTTAGCCCCTTGAAGGCTCAGCTGGGGGACCTGTGCCACCTTAGTGGTTCTCAGTCCAACCACTGGACTCTGCTTGAGCCTTGACAACCAAGATGCAGAAGCTCCTTTTTTACATTTAGTTACCAATTTTTAATCAAAAGGAACATAAGTTTTAGTTTTTTGTTTTTTTTTTTAAATCTAACAGCTCAACATTAAGTTTGATTGGTTTATAAAAGCCAGGGCTGGATCCAGTGCCTGGCCTGTCTCAGGCTTCTCATTACTGGTGGGTACTGATTGCTGTTTGAAACCCTTCTCTCTCACGCACATACATGTAAAGGCAGACTTCCATTACTTTCCCTCTGGCACTTAGTTTAGTGACCCAAGTGTTGCAGGGGCTTCAGCTTTGAGTCAGGGGCTGCCTAAGTTCCTGTTGGAGGGAGCTGGCTGCAGTGAGAGATTAGTCCCCGTCAGCCTTGCTCCTGTACTCTGAGACCAGCAGTGCCTCTGGACTTCATTAGCTTGTCATGAGTGGCCCTGTCAGGGTGGGCTGCTCCTTATCCCCATCTCTGCTCTTGCTCCTCAGGGGGCCCCGCTGCATCCAGGTCATCCCTGTGCAAGGCCGGGTCACCTCCCTGAGCCTCAGCCATGATCAGCTGCATCTACTCAGCTGTTCTCGTGATGATACACTCAAGGTCATCGACCTGCGTGTCAGCAATATCCGCCAGGTGTTCAGGTACCTGCCTTGTGGCCACTCATCCTTTAGCTTCGGCTGGGGCAGCTAGGCCTCTCATTCCCTGTAAAAAGGCCCTCCAGGGCCTGTCAACAGGGTTTTGGCGGGGGGGCCCTCCCTAGAGGCCTTTCTGAACCAGGGCCTGCTGAGTGCCCAAACCCTTGATGGAGAGAGGAAGCTCTTGAAATTTCTGGCTGAGGGCAGGGACTGATGGCCACCTCCATTGTGATCTGACTCTGTCTGTCCTCAGTGCTGATGGCTTCAAGTGCGGTTCTGACTGGACCAAAGCCGTGTTCAGGTGTGTCTGTGAAAGCACATGCCTCTGCCCGAGTGTGCCCCAGTTTGACTGTGTGTCAGTGTGTGTGTGTGTCCTCACCTCTGATCTCCTCTTCTCTTGCTCTGCTGTGAACACTATAGTCCGGACAGAAGCTATGCACTCGCAGGTTCCTGGGATGGAGCCCTTTATATCTGGGATGTAGACACTGGAAAATTGAAGAAGAGCCTACGGGGACCCCACTGGTGAGCATGGCCACCACCCGTCCACCTGCCCACCCCAGCCTCAAGGCCATTGCTGCCCTAGCCCCAGTCCTGCTGAGCCAATTCTAGGTTCTGACACGCTTAGGCCCTGGAACCCCCAGCCCTCATTCCCACACGTTCCACTTCCCAGAGCCCTTCACAGTTCACAAGGTGCCTTTCCACATGGTCTTGGCTCCACCTCACCATAGCCCTGTGAGCCCATTCTACAGGTGAGGAAATGGGCTCAGAGAGGGTCTCAAACTGCCCAGGTCCAGTGATGAGGGGCAGCACCAGGCTGCGGGCCCAGCTCCTGGTGCACCCCTGAAACCTCGCCCTCCTTCTCCTCAGTGCTGCTGTCAACGCCGTGGCCTGGTGCTACTCCGGGAGCCATGTGGTGAGCGTAGACCAAGCCAGAAAGGTTGTGCTCTGGCACTAGTGTGCACAACCTCCTGCCTGGGCTGGAGCTCTGGTCCGAAGTCTGAAGCCAGAGAACAGCTTCCCACTACTCCATCTGGTTCCAGGGCCAGCGGGCAGGTGGGGTGGGGGTAGAGGGTTGGGGGATGGCCTCAGGGTATTTAGTTGGGACGAAGGCCTGGCAGGACCTGGCCTGTTTGTTTAAAAAAAAAAAACAGTGTGGTTTGGTGGAGATTACAGTATTTTTATGTTAATCTCTGTCTCCTCACTTTCTCTGCCAAAAGTGGCATCTAAACTGGTATCTGCTTTACTCTTTGCAGCATTTAGGGAACAGAGAGACGTTTGGGCTGGTGCCTTGAGAAGATCGGGGCTTGGCCCCCTTTCTTCCTTCTGCAGAGCTGGACAGAGCTCGTCCTGCCACTGTGCTGTTCAAGTCTAAGAGGACACAGCATGAAGAAAGGCCAGAGGCAGCAAAAGGCAGTGGCTCTTAGAGCCATGAGAATTTCACCTTTGGTCTGAGCTGGTCCTGAGGCCAAGTCAACACCTTGGACCCTCCTGCTTCAGGCATGCAGGGTAGACTGAGGCTGAAGAAGGACCATGGGAGTCCAAGGAGGGAGCAGGGGAAGTAGTCCAGAAGAGCTCTGGTAGAAAGTGTCCTAACAAACTGGAGAGTGATGTCAAGTACTTGGTATACCAGGTCTGCCTTTAGACCAGCCATGTTCTTGCTCCAGAGGCAGAACCTGGAGCGGCAGGGCATAGCCTGTGTGTGTCTGTCTGTGAGTCTGGGAGGGCAGCGGTGGGTTGGGCCTGGGTCTGGGCTTTCACTTACATTGGCATCACATATATTCTGCACAACAAGCCTCTGAAGTACAAGGCAGACCCAACAGGGTAGAGTCTGGGCACCCTACTTCCTTCACCAACCTGGGGTATGGTGGAGGAGTCAGCAGGACGGTCATTGCCAGTCATGAGGGAGCAGAGGGGATTTTCATCCTTGAATGATGGGGGCTGCCTTCTGGGGGTCTACTCAGCTGCTAATCAAAGTCTTTACTCTAGAACTCGCAGCCTCCTTCTTTATGATCTTGCAGTCTTCCTTGGGGGACTCTTTGCCAGTCCCAATTTTCAGAATGGGCGACAGAGAGCTAAAAGCCTGGACTCCTCAGCCAGATTGTCTGGGGATGAATCTCAGTTCCACTATTTAGTAGCTGAATGGTTTTGAGAAAGTTACTTAACATTTCTGTGCCTCAGTTTCCTCCTCAAAGGTCGTAAGGACTCCACGTGTTAGTATTTAATGTAAAGCTTCTGGCACATGTCAAAGGCTATGTAAGAGTTGGTTAAACACCCATATCTACACTGCTAATGCCCAGATCACTCACTGCTCTTGGCCACCCAGCTCTCCTCTAAGCTCTAGGTTACATATCTAGCTGCCTCCTGGGCCTCATCTCCTGCTGATATAAGCTCTTCTCCTCACACCCCACATCCTCTTGGCACCAAGGCCTGGGGCCGCTGTGTCTAACTCTCATTTCCATACCTGCTGCCACTACAGGCCAACTTCTAGACCTGCTGTCGTCCCACCCAGTCCTCTCTGCCATGGTGACCTTCTAAGGTGTCATGGTCACATGTGCAACCCCCTGGCATTCCCATGCTGCCTACAGAGAAACTTCTTGGCATGCATTTCAGAGCACCTGGAGCTACCCTGCTGATTTCAGCTGCATCTTTATTTTTTTTGCTACTCTTGTGCCTTACATGTGTTTTCTTCTATGCTCAGTGCTCTTCCCTCCCAGGCCCTAATTCACCTTTATCCTTCAGGATCCTCTCACTGAAAGCCCTCTCTCACCTGCCAGGCTGGCCAGGGGCCTCCTGTGGCCCATGCTCCCATTTGTGTCTGCCTCCCTCCATTTTCAGCAGGGAGCTCTTGGAGGAGACCAGGATGGGAATCAAGTGTTTCCTGGGATCAGGCTGGCACAGAGAAAACTTCAGGAAATGTTTCAGTGGCTAAATTCTCTTACTCAAGGACTTGGCAAGTCGTGCAGTTGAAGACACTAGGTGTCCAGCATTCTTCAGATCTAAGATTCCCAAAGGCCCAGCCCTCATGCCCTGGCTCCCGGTGGCCACCAGGAGTCACCACTGCCTAATCTCTGCAGAGGCCACACTGCCGCCTTCTAGAATTCATGGCTGGAAAGACCATTGCTTCCATTAGCCACCATTACCCAGGGCTTGCGTCAGGCCTTGTGTTCTGTGATTTTCTTGCAGTATTTTATTGTTCCTCCCAACTACCTTATACTATAGACATCTCTTTCACAGAGACAAAATTGAGGCTCAGAGAGGCTAAGTGATATGAGATCATACAGCTGGCAAAGCTGGATTATGACTGTTATACTTTTTAAAAACAAAATGTCAGAGAATCTGGGCTCCCAGTTAGGGCTCCAGGGTATACCTCTTGCCAGGGGGTGACTCTAGCTTTATGCCTAACCTAAATCCCTCCCTCTATCTTCTTTCCCATTGTGGGCCCTGGGCCTGAGCTTGGAGGGTTAGTGTTCCTTGAAGTGAGGGACATGCAGGGCCAAGGAGTGAGGTGAACAGGAGGCTGTTACCAGCTATACCCCATTTGGGGCAAGTACCTCACAGGACTGCAGTGAAGACTGCTTAAATAACCCAGAATAGGTCCTTGGGAAATGATCTGACTCAATTCCTAGGACAGTGGTCCCTCTGTTCCCCTTAAGCCTCCCCTTCTTCGTGGGTAAATCTGACAGCACACCTTGGGGTACAGTTGCCTCACCTGAGGGAGCACACCTGAACTTCCTTGGAAGGAATGCTTCCTGGTAGAGCCAGAGACAGGCCAAGGTGTTCCAGGGAATGAGGTGGGCCTGGAGGGAGAGGGGCCAGCAAAGGCTAAGCGGGGCAGGTGCTGGGAAGTCTGCACCCCTAGTCCCTGCGGTCCCTGTTCAGTGGTGATAGAGCCCTGGTGCTGAACACCTCTCCAGGTTTTCAGTTTTCAGTATTCGGGTTTTCAGTACTGAGTTCTCTCCAGATTTTCAGTACTTAGGTGCTCAGGGTCTGCCTCCCAGAGCTGGGACAGGGCCTCGTGTAGGGTCACACAGCAGAGCTGGGATAAGAACCCGGGCTTCTGATTCTCTCTTTTCCGAAAACTGGATTCAGGTTCTGCAGAGAGGGGCTGGCCTGGTCTTCTGGAGGTCCAGTTCTGGGTTCTGCTCCCAGTTGTCTTCATGAAAGATCTTGGACAAATCACAGTGTCTTCCAGGGTGAGAAGTTTCCCCATCTGTGTCTTCTTGCTCCATGGCTCTGGGCCTCACCAAAGGTGACCCAGGTCCTTCCTGGGGCCATTCTGCTGGTATAAGTACCACCACCTCTGCTTGCCCTGGTCAATCTCAGTCCTTATGAGCTTAAGACCTGAGAGGGATTAATGACAGAAGCCCTTAATTTGGGCTCCTGCTGCTCTTTGGTCATCTCCCTGTCCTGGGAGACACTTTGGCTTGAGTCTGCTGTTCCTGAGTCTCTCTACCAAATATGAGCCTTTCAGTAGAAGGGATGAGATCTGAGTCATTTGGGTCATCAGTGCACAGAACATGGCTTGGGGCAGTAAGTTTGATGACAGGACAAACAGCAATTGGATAGTGGTGGTCCTGGCCCCTAAGATGTTCTCTGGAGGAATCCTGAGAACATCCCACCTGTGGACCCATTGGTGGGATTCAGACAGACCATATCTGGGTGCGGGTTGTTTTCTTTCTCTGGATGCACATCCATTAGTCAAAACTATCTTCAGCTTATCTGTACATTATCTTATTTGATCCTCATGGATCTTAGAAAATTTGTATTGCCCTTTCATCCCCACTTTACAGATGAGGAAAGCAAAACCCAGAAAGATGAAGAAACGAGTTTAAAGTCATAGCTCATCAAGGCGGCCAGGGGACTTGAATACAGGACATTTGACCTGGCCTTTCCCTGCTTGCCCCTCACAGGAGGCAAATGGTTGACCACAGGAAGGCTGCTTACTCAGGTGTTTAGCACTCAGTTCATTTCTGTTCTGTTTCAGGATAATATTCCAGGAAAATATTCCTAGACCAGAGCTCTCCAAAACAGACATGGCTGAAATACACGGTTTTTTTTTTTTTTTTGGCCAGTGGTACCAGGAAAATGGTCCAGGAACAAGATGCTCTTTGGCATTCATGGGGTTCTTGGCAGATCAAGCAGTAACAGAGCAAACACAGGAAGGGTCTAGGAGGAAATATACTGGTTGTATCAACTGTAGGATTTTAGGACAAATGACAGTTCTCCCCTTAACTAAAACTCGTTACTTCATTGTCATGAAAGACAACTTCATGAGCGAAATAAATGCGAAGATTCAGAGCAGCCAGATTTTGGCATAAGGCCACTCAGAGAGGGTTAGGCAGTAACTGGCCCCATAATCAAAAGTTGTGGCTGGGCTATTTGGGCAGCAGGTGAACAGTACAGCTTGGGATGTGATCACAACCTGGAGGACGAGGATTTGCTTTGTCCCAGGGATAGTCCTGTGGCTTGGAATTTCGAATTTCTAGCCATCCCAAGAAGCCTGTGTTAATAAGTGTGTTCTCAAATATTGCAACCTTTTTTAGGTGATGTTCTCACTGTGTCTAGAAAGTGAACTTATCTAGAACATAAAAGTTAGATAAACCCTTGGATTATCATCTTGTTCTACTCCTTTTAAGGTTGGGGATGTGGTAGCTTGGAGGGAGAGGACACACTGAGCCATGCAGAAAGTATCCTTTCATCTGCCTCTCTGGCTTGTGGACATGGGCTGGGGTGGAGGGTCAGAGAGGAAGCACGCTGTCCTCTCCTCTCTTCCAGCACATGTCACACGGTATTGTCATGTGTATACCTGTCTCCTCTCTCTAGCCCCTGGGGAAAGAACCTAGAAAGCAAAGACCACAACTAATTTATTACTATCTCTAGCATCTAAGACATTACACTTGGCAGGTAGATGACATCAGGGACTATTTGTCCCACGGAAAAATTAACTTACTTCTCCCTCTCTGTATCTGTTGTATGGTTTAAAGGAGTTCCCAGGAGTGTCTTTATAAGAAGCACTGTCTTTGCAAAAGTCTGTTTACCCGAATCTTTTTATAAGTAAACTTAGAAAGCTTAATTCCATTTTTTATTATTCAACATTTTATACATAATAAATACAAACTTTTTACAGCCACTGTAAAGAAAGCACATCTGCACAGAGGTACGCCCTCAGAGCCTGGCCCTGTGCACTGTGATGCTGGATAACATGTCTTGGAGGGAGGGGTTCTTTATAAAAAGGAGGCATATTTTTACAACTTTGTTTTTTTAAAATAAAATTAGCAGCTCTTCCAAAAAATATTTTAAAATATAACAAAAAAATTTCAAATAACCCTCTGAAAATGTGGAAAATCCAGATTCAAGGACAATTTGGCTAGCTAGAGAGAGAGAATACAAGACTGGGTGGCAGGAACTGCCTGATTTTATGCACTTTGAAGATTTTTAAAGTGCTTGGAAGATGTTTAACATACCAGCAAACATTAAAATCTTAAAAAAACCACCCCTTAATTTCTTTTTTTTAAACTTAAGAATAAGTTTGATAACGTAAAAAGACCTCAAATAGATCAACAGGTTAAGAAATGCAAAAAAAAAGAAAAAAAAAACTCCCAAAAAAACTCCTAATCACAGAGAAGATTCATCAATGGACATTGTCACTGAAGTGATCAAATGACTAAAAATTTCTTCAGCTATGACCTTACTTTTGGTCAATAATCCCATGGGGACATTGGGCGAGCATTTCAAGTTTTTAGTCTTAGGAAGGATGGAGTTTTCAAAGCATAACACAACTTTTAGATTAAATTCTGTGAATTTGAATTCTTAAAAAAAAAACAACTGGCAGATATCCCTTAGTCCTAGTTAACTCACTCCCTATCTTCCATAGGAGGTGGAGGGCCAGCAGCGGCTGACTCTGGGACATCTGCTGCTGTGGGCTTGCTAGCCCGTGGAGAAAGCTACTCCTGGCTCTCCCTGTGACGCGGAGAACTTGTCTTTTCCTTGTCAAATAGCACTTGTGCAGGGTGTGCAATCCTTTAGTTCTTTTTCACAGGACGCTGGTTTCCTCCATGAGCCACAGGTTCTTCCTCCCAAGGAAATGTCAGGTCAGTGGTACCTGGGAAGCTGCATTTTCTGCCCGGGGTGGCTGCTGGTCTGGACCAGCCACAACCTGGCTGGCTGGGCCAGTGCACTGGCTTGAGAATAAAACAATGCTCAGGGCTCCCCATAGAGAAGCTTAACAAGGCAAGTATGTGTCCCCAATTTATTTAGACATTCAGATTATAAGGATACTGGTCAGAGGACTATATGCTGCAAAAATTAAGATGAAAAATACCCAAATACAAAAAGAACATCAAATCGGCTCACTTCAGATCTGGAAGCTCCATTTCTGCCTTAGCCGCAGCCTCCTTTCTATTAGTCTATGTGATGGACATTTGGCTACTGTTCAGCCCCTCCATATTAGCTCCACTAATACTAAATGAATGGCATAAATATTAATACGAAGGACACTGTTATTGTTTTAAATCTGTTAGTTGTGGAAGAGATGTGCATTAATGCAATTGGCGCTACACTCAGGCAGTCCGCTTGTTTCCAATAAGGTTCTACTTCCTCAGTCTGGGGACTAAATGTGGGGAGGAGCCAGCCTCTCCTGAAATCCCTCCTTCTGCTTTCTTATGTAGCCAACATGATCTGATTAAACTCGATCAGACGAGCAAAAGCCACTTGAAAAAAGATGAGAATCTTTGCCACAACCTTGTGGCCACAGTAATATACTGTACGAGTGCACATGATCAGTGTCTCTGTGACTGTGCCCTGGATAAGGCCTGGTCTTGAGTCTCATATAAAAATGGACCACTATTAGGCATGAGGGCTGTCCCCCTCTGCTTTGAGGGCCCATTAGTATTTGTGCTATGGTAGGAGAGATGACATAGAAAATGACAACAAAAAAAGGCACAAAATATCCAAAACATGGGAGGAATCCACCAGGCCACTCAGTCATTTATAATCCTCCTGGGTTTTGCTCTGTTCAAGAGTCATCATCATGCAAAGGTGCCTAAAAAACAAGACTGGCCAAACTCCAAGCTTGGCCTTGATTGTAGCAGTAACAGACGGGCAAACCCATCATCACACCAGTGTGATTTCCACATCCTCGATCTTCTCTGCTGGCCTTCGGTGGTTCTGTGTAGGTGGAGGGGGAGCTGCCCGGACCTGAGCAGGAAACAATTACGTGGCTTGTCAGTCAGGTTCTTGATTCAGTGTCTAAAGCATCCAAATGCAAACTGGTCATTTTATCCAAGGACATGGACGCCCCAGGGGTCTCAGAAATGCTCTGAGCATGTGCTTTCAACCCAATTTTCACTCTTTCCCACACTGAGGAGTTACTGTTCTGGATGAAATGTGAAACACAACAATCAGGTCTTTGCACAGGCTGAAAGCCTCATGGGCACAAGGGTCACTATAGCTCTAAAGGCCTCATTCACAGCAAAGGCCTGGGGCTGGAAGCAAGAGAGAGCAATGTTTAGAGAACTGAAAACCTTGTAGCATGTCTTGGAAGGAGAGTTGCAAAAGAAGATCAGAGAGGTAGGCTGGGGTTAAGTTGTGAAATCTGAGCTTTATTCTGTAGGCAAAGACAAGTCATTGGTAGATTTTAAACAGCAGCATCAGATGTATGAAAAGATGACTCTGGTTAACAGTTTGGATAAAACAGCAGAGGTGGGCAAAGATATAGGTTAAGAAGACAATTTAGAAGACTTCTATAGTCATCTGAATGAAATGTTAGCCTGAATTGGTGATAGCTGTGAGGAGTAGAGAAGTGGAAAGATTGACAGCTGTCTCTGAAGGAAACTCGGCAGGATTTGGTGATTACTATTTGTAGGAGGCCAGAGCACTGGCAAAGAGGATAATGAACTCATTTTTGCTGAGTTCTGGGGCTTTGGTACATGTACATTGAGATGCCCACAAGTCTGAAGCTCAGGGAAGAGATTGGATTAACAGTTATAAATCTGGTAGTTGTCAGTAAATAAATGGTTATCGAAGCTGTGGCAGTAGATGAGATTACACAAGGAGAGTGGGTTTAATGACTTCAAGAGAACCAGCCCATGGACAGAATCCTAAGAAGCATCAACAGAGATGGATAGAGGCCAGAGATGCCTGTGAAGGTCGATGAAAAGCAAGGGCCAGAGAGATAGAAAGCAAACCAGGAAAGGCTGGTTCAACACATTGGCCCACTTCTCTCCACTGCCATTCTTCCCACGGTCCATGCTACCATCCCCTCCTGCTTAGACCACTGCTTCAGCCTCCTGATGGCTCCCCATGTCCCTTCTGCCATCTTCCATTCATTCCTCACATAACTGCCATAGCGGTGTTTTAAAAATGCAAAACTGGTCATATCACAGTTCTGCTTACAATTTTACAATGGCTTCCTATCACATTTAGGATAAAGGACCAAGTCCTTAACAAGGCACTCAATATACATCTGCTGAATGAACAAAGCCAAAGGAAATGAGTGGTTCAAGGAATAGTGTCAAATGCTGATGAGGGGGTCCAGGAAAATAAAACTGTAAAGTATGCACTGGAGCAGCACGTGAAAGTTATGCCCTTGGAAAAGCTGTTTCGCAGGGAGGTGATGGGGTTGAGTCCATGGCAGATAGCAGAGTGAGCAGTAAGTAGAGGTGATTATTTGTAAGAGTAGATTCTCCTTGACTACAGAAGCTCTCAAACCTCAAAAAGGCATGGAGTGTCCCTCAAAGAGGCAAATATAGGCCTGTAAAATAGGTTCTCAATAAATGCTTGCTGAAAAAAAAAGTGCTTCTGTTTCACAGTTAGACCATTTTAATGCTCATAGAGCTTGTTATAATTCAAACACACTTTCATAGCGATCATCTTGTATCTCACCATGACTCAGAAAAAAGTGCCAGTGTAGACTGGACCTTCCAAGATGTGATTTCTATAGCCTTCCTCTTCAAGAGCTCTTTTTATCTTCCCAAACCCACCTCACCCTTGCATGGGGGAATTAGTAACAAAGGGGCCATGGAAAAACACTACTTTCTAACTTTCAATTTGGAAGAACTGTACATTCTATAACCCTGCCAGATAAGAGACTTACAGGTCGCAGTTTCCCATATGAGGTCTCAGGAGTATGCCTTGGTGCCTGTGCGAATCCTGGTGATTCACCATGGAAACTATTTTCTAAAGGAGGGAACCAAAGAAGCTCATTTTATTCGTGTTGTTGAGCAATAAAATTTCTAATGCAGGTCTGTCTGCCCTACAGGTGAATAAGTGGATTTCTGAATGAAATGCATTTTGACCCAAGTCCAGGAGAACCCTTACCATTTGCTGAAGGAGAGCGGGGGAAGTACTGGGAGCTCCTCTTATCTGGGCTGGGGTAAGGGCTGTTGGGAGGCTGGTCGTACAACGGCAGTGGAGGCAGGGAGCCGGGTGGCTTGGGGGAAGGAGAGATCTGCCACAAAGTGAACAGAGGTTACAAAGTGGTCACCTCGGAAAGGAGAGACTAGCTTGCTTCTCTGACTACTCTGGACAAGTTACTTTTCTCTGGAGCTAAGTTATGACTACTGACATTTTTTCTGTCAGCCTCATTAGTGGGACGTGAGCCTAGAATAACCATCCCAAACCCTAAAACCCATTTTCCTCTCACAGATCTCCTCATGATACCATTGATTATAGTTTATCTTAAACAGTTATCATGTCAAACCACTCTCTAGAATTCGATTGAAAACATATCAAATTAGTTAATTCAGTAAATTCAGTTAAGAACACAAAAAAGAACAAGTTGTATTTTTTGGTGAAGATAAAATAATCGGCTGAGTTTCTGACTTCTCCAGGTTTTGTGAACGTCGGGCTAAGCCGTCATAACACCACAGAAGGTGGGCGGACATGTTCCTGATGGTCCTGGACCTGTCAGGCCTGCTGTGACAGGTCCAAATTAGGGGTTTCCTATAAAGGCAAGTTTTGCTGTGATGAGCTAAGCCTAGGGCCACATGAGTATAAAGAATGGGGCTCTGGCAGGCTCATCAGTTCTCTGAAATGGACTGGCACGACCTGGGCTGGGCAGGGAGGCTCTGACAGTGAAGGAAAGAACAAACCAATATTTTTACCACATAAACTAACCACAGAGACAATCCGTTCCCTTTCAGGTTTGTTTCTGTCTCACCACCAAACTATTCTTTTGTATGTCACATACAAGTTAGCATTTTGGTTAACTGATTCAGAGAACAGAATGTGGGAGAGTAAAGGTGTAATACAGGCATTACACAAGAGCCTGACTGATGAGGCCCTGCTTTCCCAAATTCGGTTTTGCAGAAACCTGGCAACTGAGGACTGGAGTGGTGGGGGTGAGGCTGAGACTACAGCCCACTTTTACGTGGGTCAATAGACTCCTTGGGAGTCATGTTCTTTATCTTTTTTTTTTTAAAAAAAAAATTTGTTCAGTTTATAGATCCGTTGAGGCTTTGTCTTGCCCATAAACAACTTGCCAGATATTTTAATATCTTTTAATTCCGCTTTCATGTACCTGAATCTCTCTCATCCATGGAGTGTCACCATTTTCTGAGGCTGAAAGTTCTTCCACTAGCACCGATGGGAAAACTCCAATCCGCCCATTGAATTCCCCTTCCCAGAAGCCATCGTCATCCTGGTTTTCTTTGTTCAAGATTCGGATGATTGCTCCCTCAGGAAAAGATAATTCATCATCTGTCTGGCCCTCGTAGTCATAAAGTGCTTTCACGAAACAGACTAGGTAGCATGAGAGAGAGAAATGCAGTAAGGACAATGACGACCAGGTTACTTTTGCAACCACCCCTATGCTAATGTGACAACTAAAAGACCATCATACAGAATAAGAGTAAAGCTGTAATTTTTTACTCACTGAAGATCAACTTTAGGTTTCTACTGTAAAGGATAAATGTGACCAAATAAAGGAAAACATGTTATAGAATAGGAATAGAGTTGTGCTTTTTAACCTACTGAAGACTCCAGGGTAATACAGTTTAGGCCAAATGTGACCAAATAAAGAGTGCCTTGTTTCAGTCTTTACCACTGGCATCTCCGTTGAGGCTGCCTGAAATGAGTTCGGCCTCCGTGGAATTGCTCGATGTGTGTGACCGACTGTCCAAAGCAGCCAAGGACTGCAGCATGCTCAGTAGACTGTTGGAGGTGGGAAACTGGAGGTACTTTTCTGGCACATAACCCACTTGGCCAACTTTATTTCGAGCCTGAGTGAAAGACATGTGACAAAACAGGTTTACACACACAATCTGGATAGATAGGGCATAACAAGAACCAAAACAAACTCCTAAAAATGACACAAGAAGGGGCGATATGAGCAAAGGAATATACCTTTACCCAGTCTTCCATATCTCCATCTTCAATCACTTCTAACACCTCATGTTCCTCAATGGTCAACTCATCTGGTTGAGAAGCCTGCAATGTAGGATGGTCATGAACAAAATTAAAAAGGTTAGCTAAAGAGCAGATGTGAACTGATCACAACAAAAACTGGGGATCAAAATATTGAAATGATTTTGAAAAACGTATTGAACATAAGATTTTAAGTGTTGTAAAACTATCATAATGAGGTGAAGTTTTACTTTAAAAAACTAAACAAAATAAAGCCACAACCAAAACTGGAGAAGTGGAATCCTGAAGAGGCAATCAGGTTCAGTGCACACAGCACTCTGCTGGAAGGAGAGGATCAGGGTTCCAGCTTATGTGTCTCCTGGTAAGTTATTCAACTTCTTGATGCCTCCATTTCTTCAAAATGACAATCCTGCCATTCTTGGGAGGATTGGAGAGTCAATGTGGGATGAATAAGCAGAGAACCATGACAATTTGGGAAGCACAGGCAAAGGAGAAAGCACTGGATTAGAATTGTACCAGAAGGCTACCATGGAGGTGCATGCTGTGAAATGCAAGGAACTATGTACATGGATTGGATGACAGCTTGAGTAGTGCCTAGAATTGATCTGGAATCACCGCAAAACAACGGCCAAAAGAAGAAAGTTGTAGGAAACGAAATGATTAAGATTTGCCAAAGTTTGGATATATTATGCTTCAATTTAACTGAGGAGACTGGGCTGATCCACTGATGTGCTTCCACACAAGTCACTAATAGTGATGATTTTATTATCCTTGACAGCAAGAGTCCACTAGCACCAGCCACCCAGATACTGCCCTTGAGGCTGCAGAATCTGAGAGCAAACCCTCAGGGGCTCTGCAGAGGGGATGGAGAGAGACTATGTGGTTTCGTTTCCTAAAGAGACTTGCCTATCACCTGTAAACAGGGAGGGGCCTGCTGTCTTCTTCTGGCTCTCTAGTGAACAGTCTAAAATCTTTCCCCAAGTCCCAAGATCAATTTAAACTATCACTTGAGACCAAATAGTTTTTCAAATCTCAGTCTCGAAGTATGAAATATCTGCAAGTTACATAAGAGAAAACAAGGCAAAAAAAAAAAAAAGGGTCATCTTCCTAAGACTCATTTCCCATTTTATGTACATTATAACGTTTCATCAAACCCAGATTCTGGATGTTGCTTGAGACAGAAAAATAGTATTGAAAATGGCTGACCGATCACAGAAATACTCCAGGACCAGAATGTTAAGTAAATTACCTCTTTATATCAAAATATGAGGAAAAAAGCTCATTGGTTCTTGATAGCTTTTCCAAAGGAATTTCTTTGCTAATCTGAAACCACACTATGCCTTGAATATACCAGCAAAAGGCACCTACATAACGAAGATATTTTTCCTAATTCAATGGAAAGGCTTAAAAAGTACCAACACAACCTGACTTTAGTATGTGCGAAAGCAAAGCAGGAGGTATAAAAACACTTTAAATTGCTGCCCTTGTAAAAAAGCCACGGAGGTCCATTCAAGTTGTCCAGCATTGTTATATTAGCAGACATTAGCTTGATCATACCATCCCAAACGGTGACCAATTCTTCCACCTGACATGGCACTCAAGACCCTTCAGAAATGGGTCCTCATGGTCTTTTGATGCTTTGGCACCAGGATACTATTCCCTATTCTCTGAACATACCATGTCTTCCTTGTCTCTCTGCTTTTACCATACTGTTTCTTCTTTCCAGCAGGCCCTATTCCCTCTTTCCCATCTGGTGAGTGGATGTAAATTACTGTGGGTTCAAGTCCAGCTTCAGTCTGTTTCTATGGGCAAGTGACCGTAAGACCTCTCTGAGCCTCAGTTTTCTTTTTATTCCTATTAGAATGTAAGCTCCATGATGGCAGAGATTTTTGTCTGTGTTGATCAATGCTATATCCTTGAGCCTAGAAAAGAGTATGGAAGGTGCTCAAGTCATATTGGTTGAATAAATGGGTTGGTTGATAATATCTTCCTTATAGGGTTAATGAAGAGATTAGAAAAAAAATACATATGGTACCAGGCACACAGTATTTCATAAATAGTAGCTATTATTATTACTCATGATTTGAGGCCCAGCTTATATGTTTTCCCAGACCACCTACAATGAGCTGGTTGCTTCTTCCTCTTCTTGTTCTCATGAGGCTTTGCCCATCCCTCTAACTCTGACTACCCCGCACTTTAGTTAGTTATTTGCCCTTGTGAGCTTCCTACTAGAATGACTTAAGGCAAGGAATGTAATTCTGCTCACTTACCGGAACTAAAGACAGCAAGTGGCTGGTAAATGGTTATTAAGGAAAGACATGTTCTCACACTGCCTCCTGAAGTCCTAATACCAGTGGCAGCCCGAACTCCAGAAGAAGCCATGCCCTCTATTACCCCACCCTCTCTCTAAATTTCCTGTTTTCTTTTAAAACAATATGCTTTTTTCCTGATAATAAAAGTAATACACGTCATTGCAGAAAAGCTGGTGGTATGCCTAATTGAGATCTTAAGGTGCACAGAATTTGGTATCTTACTTTTTTTGACACAAAACAGCATTTCTTCTTACATAAAAAACTGTCACAAATGTAATTTTCAATTATCTTCATAATATTTGTTATCGTTACGTTATATGAATAGTAAATTTATTTAACTGTTCTCTTATTGGGCTGCCAACTTTAAGGTATTAAAAGTAGTACTGTAATGAAAGAACATTCTGTATCCAAAACATTTTTCTATATTGTGGGTCATTTCCTTAGGATATATGCTGGTAGGATCAAAAGTTATGAGCATTTTTAAGGCTTTTGAATCTGATGCTTAAATATAGTTTTTATCTATCTATCTATCTATCTATCTATCTATCTATCTATCTATCTATCTATCTATTTATTTTCACCAGATTAATCCAGGTCTTCTTTGCTGGTCTGGACTATAGGAATCACTATTAAGTTTATAGTTAGTCTCCGTCTATTCTAATCTATCATGTAGAGTATTTGTACAATGACCAGGGTTACCTTCTTAAAAGCCCAATCTAGTTTTTGAACATCCAATGCTCCTCCCAGCCTAGATAAAAGCCAAACTTCAGTCTGGTCTTTAAGGCCCTTTACTATCCGACAGCAAACATCTTTACTTACAGCTGCTCTATTCCCCATGCTTGCCTTTAACATTTTCCAAACACCCCATACTCTCATCAGACTGTGTCTCTGTATCTATTGTTCCCTTTGCTTAGAAGGCTCCTTCCCTTCCCTACCTTTTCACTGTATCTAGAAAGATCTTACTCATGACCTAATTTAAATGCCACCTCATCTGTAAAATTTCTCCCAACCATCAAAGGAAGAATTAGTGGTTTTACCTCTACTATAAATGTTTTCATATATTTCTATTTTTCAGTTTAATATTTACTCCTTGCCTCCACTATCCATTTCTAGGGGGCAGGGGACTGTGTCACATTAATGCTTGCATCCCCAAAACTTATAAAATGGGCACTCAATAAAGGTTCAATGATTAAATAGAATTTTACAGTCTGGTTTACTATAGGGACATGCCTGGGATATGCCAATACAAGAAATGTTGGATGAATGTGAGATGTTTGTAATCACCCTTAGGACCCTCTCCATTTAAGGATCTTCAATTTTAATTCTGGAACTTCGAAGTAAATATAATATTGAGAAGTGAGATGGGGAAACATCTCAAACCTAGTTTCATAATACTCTATAACATCTTTCCAACTATCTTAGAAAATGACTTCAAATTTTCAAAAGATTATCAAAAGTTTACTTTAAAAAAAAAAACCAAAACAAAACCAACCCTTTTAGAACAGAGGAAGTATTTTTAATTTAAATATATAATTAAAGGATGATAAAGTAAAAAGTATGGAAATCACTGATAGGGAGGAGTAAATACTGTCAACTCTTGGCTATCCAGGGATAGTGAGTGATGGTGGGAGTGAGACTGTCCTGTATATGATTGTTGAAGATTCTTTCCAGACCCTTCCTCTGTTGTTGTCCCTTAAGCATTGGGTCTCCATTAGCATGGGAGCCAGAGGAGGAGTCATTTGTTCATGCCTTCCTTATACCATTCATTTATTTATCCTACAATTATTTACTGAAGACCTACTATGTGTCAGGCACTGTCCTAGGTCTGAAGATACATAGACGAGGTTTCTGCCTTCATGAGCGTTTAGTGGGGAGCCAGACCAAGAAATATGAAAACAAATAAGATTAAGTCTGGCTGGAGATAAGTGCTATCCAGTAAATAAAAGAGGGCAAAAAGGTAATGGGATAGAGAGTAGTGACTGAGGAGTTAGTTATGTATTTAGGTGGTCAGGGGTCGAGACCTGAGGAAGCAATATTTGAGCTGATCCTCAATGAACAGCAGTGGGTGGCCAACCAAGATTTGGGCAAAAACAGTTCTAGGTAGAGGAGGCAGCAAGTGCAAAGTTGTCAAGTCAAGAAGCAGCCTGGTGATTTTGAAGGCTGAAAGGCAGCCGGAGTGGCTAATGTAGAGCAAGTGAGTTAGGTGGGGCAATGGTACAACATGAAGCCAGAGAGACTGACAGGGGCCAGATCATTCTAGACATTATAGACCCTACTTCAGTTTGTTTTTTTAAGTGTGATGGAAAGCTTAAAAAGGGTTTTAGGTGGGGAAGTAAAATAATCTCCTTTGTGCCTTAAAGAGTGGAAAATGGACTTTTGGGAGGCAAGTATGAAAAAGGGATACCAATTATGAATTCTTTTTTCTTTGACAGCGATCAAAACAATGGCCTAGACCAAGATGGTGAAAAGGGAATGGATTCAGGATATGTTTTAGAGGTGCACTCAACAGGACTGGTTGATGGACTGGATAAGGAGAGTGAG
Source organism: Pteropus vampyrus (assembly GCF_000151845.1). Lineage (NCBI taxonomy): Eukaryota > Metazoa > Chordata > Mammalia > Chiroptera > Pteropodidae > Pteropus > Pteropus vampyrus. The sequence continues at coordinate 1,394,588 of NW_011889092.1, read as the reverse complement.
GGAAAGAGGAACTGGGAAACTGAAATTCAATTTACTTTGTATGAATAAAAAGTTAATGTGAAAGCTGGGCAGGGGTGAGAGACATTAAGAGCTATTATACCAAATCAGGTTTGGAAATTCCGGCATCTGTTTATCCAGGTCTCTGCTTGAGGTGGTTATATTAAACAAGAGGTGGTTATATTAAAATTAGGAAAGTAAAGTTAAACAAAACTGCTTTATAAAACAATTTTCTTTTAATATCAATTTTGAGCATCATCCTAATGGAGGGTCTTGTGACAACTGGGCAACTGATAATAAGGGTAAGAGTTCTATGTACTGAAAATTTACGAGATGCCAGGCACTGTGCTAAGTGCTTTGTTTTAAGAGTGTTTATCTCATTTACTCTTCAAACTAGCCTTATAATATTAACCCATCATATAGATAAGAAAACTGAGGTTCACAGAGACTAAGGGACTAGTGTGGTCATATAACTCGTTAGTGGCAGAGATAGGATTTTAACCCAGGCTGTCTGATGTCAGAACCTAAACTCTTCATCATTATGTTGCCTCTCATATTAACTGAACACCAATTTTATGTTGAGACAGTAAGAGAGGCTGAGTAGACACTGTTACATATATCTTCAGAGTTGTCACAATTTAATAGGAGAAATATGTTAGAGAAATACAAACCTTGTAGGAATAAACAACTTTGCAGGTGAGTGGGTAATTTCTTAAGGTGCCAGAAGGGCTGGAACTGCTGTCGTCAAAAACATCCATGTTGTCTTCAAACTCTTCTTCTTCTCTTTCGGTATCTGCATTGAGCTAAGAAAAATTAGAAGTCATTGGCTAGCTTGCTTACCACAGAAAATGGCTGAAAGCAGGAGAGATACTTAAAACCCGATTGATTCAAAATATTAACTTACTTATTCAACTGTGCATAGAAATAAGTATCTATTCTCATTTGCATTTTTCATGTTATGAAAGGACAGAGATTTTTTCTTTTTAAAACCAAGAGTAAATGTCTTTCAAATATATAAGAACTATTTATCAGTATCCTTTCACTTTTCACTGTTAAATACTGACTAATAAGGCCGCTTACCATTTTAAACTGATCATATTGGGAACATTAAAAAGATTTCTAAATGATACCAAGGATGTGAAGAAACAGGCTTTCATCTATTGCTGATGGAAATGTAAACTGATATATCCTTAAAAAAAAAAAAAACCCTGCCTACTGAAATTAAAAACTAAACATACCACTTGATATGGCAATTTCACTTCTGTGAATACATTATGGACTATATACGCATCCTGGACTATATACTCTAGGACGTTTATTGCAACATTGCACGTAGGGGCAAAAGCCTGAACACAATCTATATATCCATTAATAGAGGATGTTTGAATAAATTATGATGTGTCCATGCTGTACACATCAATAACACCCATTAAAAATGAGTTAGAGAATAGAAAGCCCAGAAATAAAGCCTTGCATATATAGTTAAATGATTTTCAACTAGAGTCTCAACGCTATTCAATGGGGTAAGGACAGTTTATTTAACAAATGGTACTGGGAAAACTAGATAGCCACATACAAAGGAGTGAAGTCAGACCCGTACCTTACAAAAATTAACTCAGATGAATACCTAAATGGAAGAGCTACAACTATAAAACTCTCAGAAGAAAGCATAGGCTTCATGACACTGGATTTGGCAATAATTTCTTGGATATGACACTGAAAGCACAGGCAGCAAAAGGAAAAAAATAGATAAATCTGACTGCATCAAATTTAAAACTTCTGTGCATCAAAAGACAGCAGAAAAAAAGGCAACCCTCAGAATGGGAGAAAATATTTGCAAATCATGTATCTGACAAGAGATTAATATCTAGAATGTATAAATAATGCCTAAAACTCAAAAATAAAAAACAATCCATTTCGAAAATGGACAAAGGACTTGAATAGACATTTCCCCAAAGAAGATCTCCAAATAGCCAATAAAGATATGAAAAGAGGCTCAACATCATTAAGCATTAGGGAAATTCAAGTCAAAACCATAACAAGATACTACCACTAGAATTACCATATGATCCAGCAATTTCACTTCTAGGTATATATCCTAAAGATTTTGAAAGCAGGGCCTTGAACAGATATTTGTACACTCATGTTCATAAGCAGCACTATTCACAATAGCCAAAAGGTGGAAGCAACCCAATGTCATTGACAGATGAATGGATGAACAAAATGTGGTAAATACATACAACAGAATATTATTCAATCTTAAAAAGGAAGGAAATTCTGACATATGCTACAGTATGGGTGAACCTTGAGGGCATCAATGTTATGTAAAATGTCAGTTATAAAAAAGATATATACTGTGATTCTACTTATATAAGATACCTAGAGTAGTCAAATTCACAGAGACAGAAAGAATGTTGGCTGCCAGCAATTAGGGATGGGGGAACAGGGAGTTAATTTTTATTAAGCACAGAGTTTTACTTCTGCAAAATGAAAAGAGTTCTGGAGATGGAAGATGGTTATGGTTACATAACAATGTGACTGTACTTAATGCCTCTGAACCATACTTAAAAATGGTTCAGCTTAACAATAATTCACAACCTTCGGACCAACTAAAAATGGTTCAAATGGTAACTTTTATGTTATGCATATTTTATTACACAAAAGGGGCACATTCCCTTTTGAAATATAGCACAAGAAAAATAATTTTTAAACCATGTTTAAATGTATATTATCCACCATAGCTAAAAAGCATATATTAATTTAAATGGTATTGAGTATAAAAAAATATTTATCTGGAGTACAGTTCATGATATTAAAGTACAAATAATATTTATATGAGCATAAATATGACAGAGGGAGGAAGAGTAAGAAGAATAAAGACTGGAGAATACAGTGTATGATATGACTGACTTTTTTTTATAGACTTCTGTACTATTTGAACTATTAGAATAAGTTGTGTTTTACTTTTTAAACTAAAAGTTCAACAAAGAAGAAACAGAAACCAGGCCTTAAGGTTTCTTTGTTTCTAGCTACATATAAGCACTCATTTGGCTACCTTTTCCCATGTTCAAACCTACAAAGGCGCCAATGTTCACACATTAAGGATATAAGGAATGAAGAGTTAGAATTAGGTCTCACAGTAGAACAATTAATAAAAATATCAAATACCTACTATATGTTGAACACTATGCTAGGCTCTTAGATATGAAGTGAAGGACACCGTGTCTGCTTTTCAGGAGCTCACAACCTAGAGTGGAAAACTACCACAAGTAAATGCTAAGTGTGTAGGGAAGTGTGAATATGGAAGAGGTGATTGGAGAAGGTAAGAGAAGATTTCCCGGGATTCAAGGAGTCAAAAAGCAGAGGCTGCCTATATTGTCAAGTTCTACTTTTTAATGAATTAAAGTGATTTATCTTGAGTAATCATCATTAATGACTCCATTCTTTATTCTTCTCTTTATTTCGCTAATAAAATTCTACAGGATTGGGGTGGGGGCGGTGTCCAGAAGAATAAACAGTACATATTTTCCGTCACATTTATTGCCTCCATTTCAAAATCCCTGTATATTCTCATTTATAACTACTGTTGAAAGTTCTCCAAAACTGAGTGAGGTAATTGTGTACCTCATCTTACAAATAATTCATCTATGGTCAGCCAGGTCAATGACAAAATAGACTCGAATCTTGACCCTTCGAATCATCTCAGGCTTATGATTCCATTGTTTTCCAACAGAGCATTGTGACACAAGAGATGAGGATCATTTGCTAGAAATTACTTTCATATTCTAGAGTAAAGGTTATACACATTAAAAAGAAATTGGGGCATTATAAAAACCAAACCAAA
>NW_011889092.1:1341819-1388882 GCF_000151845.1 Pteropus vampyrus | reverse complement strand
GCTGGCATATCTGTGTTCAAATTCCAACCCTCTCCACTTACTAGCTGTGTGCTGCTGGGTGAGATATTTAATTCTTCAAGTTTATCTCTTCATCTGTAAACACATTAAGGATTGTTGTGATAATTAACTGAAATAATGCGTGAATATGCCTGACATAGTACTTGGTACGGAATAGAGCTTTAACAATATGAGCTACTTCCTTTTAGTAGTAGTTTAAGCTTAGTTGGTAGAACTGGAGTAAACTGCCTATCTTGAGGTTCAGATTAATATTTTTGAACATGTATTATGTATAAGATCTGTGTCAGGCACTTGTTATTATGGCTATGCAGAAAATCAAAGAACATAATACAGCTGGAGACACTTCTCTCAGAAGTAAAACGACATTTTTCAATGTCTATCTTTTGGTCTTGGCTGTTATGAGACTGGTTCTCTCAATCTGTGGACACCAATTCAACAGACATTGTATTTGGCTTAGTAATTAATTTCCAGCACCTAGCAAGGGGTTTCATTAGTAGTACAGGTTCAATACATGCTTACTGAATTAAATTAAGCTGATCCTGAGGTGTTCCAGGGAGCTAGTTTTTCTCAAGTGGTCATGAGCAAGTGGAATCAGGTATCATACGTGCAGCCAGTAGAGCTGGTGTTTCTAGCCCGCTTCAAGGAATGAGTTGGCTACAGACAACGGGGCCCAATGAAGAGACCAAGAGATTCCGGCCCCAGTTCTCAGATAAAGATGGTGATCACAGTGACAAAAAAGTTGAACAGCACCAAGTGGTGGTTTTAAAAAAGGGAGACCCATCAGTTGAAGAAGCCATGAAAATTAAAGCAGAAATAAAGGCTGCCAAAGCAGATGAAGAACCAGCTTCAGCTGATGGAAGAATCATGTATCGGAAACCAGTCAAGCGTTCCTCAGATGAAATATATTCAGGTTTAGCAAGCTCAAAAAAGACAAATGAGGATGAAATAAGCAGGACTCAGCAAAAGCAAATCAAAAATAGTAGCCTCTTTTATTTTGATAGTGAAGATGAAAATTAGTAAGTGTAAAATAAACATTTTGGACTTAGTATTTAACAATATATGGGGTGTTTTTAAAATAACTTTTTTTCCTTTTGTAAAGGTAATACAAGTCCATTATAGAAAATTTAGAAAATATAGAAAAATTTAGTAAGATAAAAACTATGTCCATTCATCAATACACCTTTGACTTAAAATGCTAACTCTGTAGACTTAAAATGCTAACTCTGTAGAACTACTATTAACGTTATTTCCTGTGTATATAGACATGAACTACTATTAACATGTTATTTCCTGTGTATGTAAGTTATATATTTTAAACAAAATTGAGATTGTATTGTGTATGTTCTCTATCCTGCTTCTTATTTGACATTATATTGTGAACATTTTTCCAGATCAGTAAAATTAAAAAACCTGACATCCGTAGCTACAGAGAATTTTGTAATTCAACAGATCCCCTGTTGTAGCTTCTTCATCAGCAGAACCCCACTTTGGGTGGGGGAGGTGATAATGTATGTAGTTAAGAATATTTCCTCAGCTCTTGCTAAGGGTAGCCATGTGACAGCTCTGGCAAGTTATGAGATACAAGTGGATCTTATACAAGTAAGGATCTAACATAAGTGATCTTGACAGAAGTCAGGACCTAATGTATAACATGGTGACTATAGTTGATAATACTGTAAAAAAATGAGAAGAGAAGAGAAAAGAAGAGAGAGAGAGAGAGATACAAGTAGAAGCCTGCTTAATAAAGCTACTGGGTTTTTTGGTACAAAGGGACAGATTTGGCAAACATGAACCTTGGTCCCTTCTTCATCCTTCCTAAAGTACAGACATAAAACCCCAGAGTACCGGACTCATTTTTAGGTACAAGGAAGGCAGCCACTTGCTCTGGGTGGCACGATGGAAAGACTCAAGGAGTTCGGACCCTAATGCCATGCCTCGAGGAGCTACTGCATCAACCCTGGAGTGCCAAAGTCTGGACATGATACATGAGAAGAATAAACACTCTCTTATTTAAGTCTCTGTCAGGTTTCCGTTACATACAGCCTAAGTAAGACAGTGGTCAAAGGTGCTTGTATGGAAACCTTCAAGTATATTTCTGATGACTTCCTAGAATGAAATGATGGAAGCAGAATTACTAGATCGAAGTATTTGAGTATTTCTTTCTTTAATCTTTAGAAATATTTTTCCAGTTTTATTGATAACATATATGTATGTATCACTGTATAAGTTTAAGGCTTATAGCATAATGGTCTGATTTACATCTGTTGTGAAATGAAAAATATTAGAATATTCTTAAAGCTTGTGATCCCTTTTTTCAAACAGCCTTTGAGAGAGGTTTTTACCGTTTTCTTCATTTACCATCTACAAGAGCTCATGTCACCTCATCTGTGGTAACAGTGGACCAGCCATGGGTTGGCACCGGTCATTTCGTTTTTGTCAATTTGATGTACTGAAAATGGTGTTTAGTAGTTAAATTTAATTAGCATTTTCTTTGATTTACCAGGGAGGCTAAACTGTTTTTCATATGTTAACAGACCATTTTGTATTTTTTGAATTAACTTTTTATTCATTTTCCATTAGTATTTTTCTTACTAATTTGTAAATTATGTAATCTATCAGTCTTCTTGTTCTGTTTCTCAATATCTGTATCAGATAAAGAATCACCTATTAAAAAAAACAAACACAATGGATCCTAACTGGGAATTTAGAATGTCAGTTTTGCCAAAAGTGTGGGCTGAGTATGAAGTTTAGTCCAATAAAAAGACTACTGCCATTTGGAAATACTGTAAATATAAAAGTGAATGAAGATTTCTGCAGGTATACTCTATTATTTTCTACAATTTATATTTATTTCATTACAAAATCCATTGTTTATTTTCTTTGGGGTTAGCTGAAACCAACAAACAGATTTTCAAATTTCAAAATCAAAGCCCATTGGACTGTAAGGACTATTAGCCATTATTGAGGCAGATGAGAATCAAACTACCATCCTGAAAATTAAAAATATTTAATATCCTTGCTTTTCAAACACATTATTCAGCATTGTCTTCATAATGAGTGGAGTAAGAATTTATTTCTATGCAACTCTGCAAAATGCTAATACTCTTAGGCTGCACGACAAAGTAGATGTCAGGATGTTTTTGTATAGTAGCTAGGAGAAATGGTTGAAGACAAGAAAGTCATATAAACCATGTCAGCTGTAGTTTGAGATTGAATCTATATAGTTAAGTGAATTATGATACATTTTCCTGATGAAATACTATATAGACACACACAAAAAATGATTATAAAGACCAGCAATACGGATTAGATGGAAAATATACAAAATTAACATTATTATGACATGTGTGTTAAAAAATAGTAGAAAGAGGAAGGAATTACATCAAGTTGATAATAGTGGTGTTATAAGAATGGAGGTTTAGGTCATGTTCTTCTCTATTGTACTAATTTTTTTAGTAATCTAGTTATATAACTTTTTCTAGTTTAAAATTAATATAATTTCAAAATTAGGTTGTAAACTGGATATGGATTTTTGAGTAAGAGAAGACAGGAAAATAAGAGAAGGGAGGGATGAGTGACAGAAAGGCTGACTGGGCCACTGTCAGAAATCCAATCATAGGAAGCCATGTGTAGGCTCTGGTTAACCATCAACTGAATAACTGCATCAGCAGACTGCTCTCCTTTTTAAAAAATGGTGATTCTTTTTGTTTTGTTTTCTTCTCAACCCTATATTCTGTATCATAGCAAGACAGAAGGCAAAAAGTTAATGCCCAATTAAGTATAGTTCCTTCCTTATTCTATTAGGTAAATAGACTATATATTTTAAAAACATTTGTCTCCTAGAAGGCACTTTATACTGTTAATGTCTAACAGTAGTATTAACTATGTTTTCCAGATGGAAGGGAATTCTGAACTTGATGACTAATGCTTTTGTTGGCATCTATAATGGAAGAAATAATTTGGTCCCCAGAATGTGTATTTCTGCTTTATGCTGCTAGCCAGCTAGCTGTCAGTGTGAAGAGATACAACTCCTTCTGAATTATTTCAGTGCTGTCATTTAAAAGCATGTTAAATAAATATTGAGACTTCAGTAAGCTATTTTGTGCCTACACCTCTCCCTTATTTATATTGTTAGTAGAGCTTCCACAAAATATGTCCCTTAACTGAAAGTGGAAAGATACAGACTCCATAAGACTAAAGGGAAGAAAATAGTTGGGTGGAATTGCAAAATGCTCCCTTCACAGAGGATATGTCTCCAGACAGTTCTCAAATATACCCAGTATAATCAACACTCACTACCAAACTATACTACTTACTGCCAGACACTGTACTAGGCACATCTTCATTTCCTTCCTTCACACTCAGAAGCACTTCTTGGTCTCCTGTTAAAATTCTTCATGGCCTCAAATGACATTTCCTTCTTGGGGTGAACTTCTTTCCTATTTTTCTAGCTGGTATTGAGCTTTTCTGATAGCATTTCACAAAATCATGAGATTTCTGAGTTGGAAGGAATCTTAGAATCATTTAACTTTCTCTCTGAAACCCAGAGAGAAGTTACTTTTTCCAAGGTGTATAGATAAATTGGAAGTAAGCAATTTTGAGTTTGCTGTACAGAAGCCCAGTCATACACTGCCAAGTGTATAAAAGTCATACACAGACTTTTATTGCTAAGATCTATAAAAGTCTGTCTGCTCTATCAGTGTGTCAGCTCTTTGAGGAGAAGACCAAGTCTTGGCCATCTACTATTTGCCAAGTAGGCACGTAGTCAGGAGATAAGTGTCTGCCTAATTGATTTAGTTAGAAAAGGTGCTAGTCCAAGAAAAATCATGGGTTTGATTGATTGCCAACAGTGCCTGTGAAGAAGCCAAAAGCAAATTTGTGCCTGGAATTTGCTGTCATCATAACTTCTGTACAACAGACTACCTTGAAGTAGATGGGAATTGTGACTTTTAGAAGATGCAATAAGAAATATTTCATGACGCAGAGCAACTATGTTGTACTGAAAACAGGGCAAGCTCTTCTAACCACAAAGTCAAGTGGGTGATGTGTGCTTATTTTCCACAGTTTGATTATCATTAATAGTGAAATAAAAATAAACCTTCTATAGATTTTTCCTTAAAATGCACATCCCCACGCAATCCTTTTTAAATGTGCAAGTGTATTCCCATTAGAAAATCAGAATGCTATGTGAAAAAACTGACAAAACTTCTAGGAATGTTTTTAAACTTTGGCCAATTTCTCTGGCAAGGATACCTTTTTTAATCTGAAGGACAAAAGCACTGAAGAGGCACTTTGAGAATAATGGAGATTATTGGGAGATTAGAATTTAGCTCTTAGTTTGCCACTATTCCATCTATTCATCCATCCTTTCATTCATTTCTTCCTTCAACAGATGTTTATTGAGTACCTACTATGTGCCAGGCACTTTGCTATGCACAGCAGTGAACCAGGTAGACATGGAGATTACATTCTAGAGAGGAAGACAAACAATAAACAAAAGAAAGCAAATAAAGAAGACAAATATAGATTGTAATAAATGCCACAAGTAAATAAACAGTATGAGAGAGTAATAACTGGGGAGGTAGCAGCAGCAATTACTTTTAGTCTGACCAGCTAGGCATCACATATCCAGCTAGGCATCACATATCCAGCTATGTAATATCAGGCTTTTTTGGTACCAGAGTTCCAACATGAGAAACTGAAGCTGAACTGGATGACAGTGGAGTAGACAGAGCCTTGGACTTGAAAACTTAAGCTCAAGTTTGGTCTTGTTTGTAGAACTATACCTGCACGGTCTCCCTGATGAAAGATACTGTGAGTGGATTGTGAAAGCCCTTGTGAACTGAACAGACTAAGCCACAGACTAAGAGCATTCCTTTTCCTTCTTTAAGACTGTTTACACCTCTTTGGATATTTATTTTCATTTATACTAGAGAAGACTTCTGAGAACTTCAGAAACCCTAGATTAAAATTTTTATTCTACTTCCAGACAAGAAGCACATCTGCTTCATGAACAGGATAAGTATGGTAAACTGGCACTGATAATCTATTCTTCACTGCACATATAAAAAGAGCACTTACCTCCCTTTTTTTCCTGTAATAAGTTCAACTCAATTAGTGATAGGTTAAAGAAAAAAAACCCAAACCACTAGCAAAACCATTATTTTTTCCTTTAAAATTTCAGCTATGATCAGGTTTGGCTACATAGTCAAAGCATAGAATCCTTCAATGAAAGTGAGGCCATCACATCCAAGAAGATAAACAGTACCGAGTGTAAAGTGCCATTATTGGTCACTGCAGGAAGGCGAGCCCATCGCTCATTTTCCAGTTCTTCCATTACTTGGTTCATTGCACTCTTTAGCCATGTGTCCACAGAAACACCGATCTGCTTTAGCAGGTCCAGCCGGGCTTCAGCTTTCAACTTAATAATCTAAGAAAAAAAAAAAAGGTCAGAAATCAAGGCTTTTTTTTTCTCAAATTGACTGTTTTTAGTTATTCGATTTATTAATTAGAACAATCTTGATATTCATTAGCGATTCGGCCTTGGCATAGTTGTTAATTTTTCAACTGGCGAGAGGGAAAGAGGGAAAGGTAAAAGAGGGCGTAGCGGGGGAGAAAGACAAGAACGGGGATCACGGGCTGCTAACAGTGGCAAATGGCACACTTGCATCTTGACAAGCCATCAAATGTAACATAAATAGGAAGATACTGATGTGCCATAAAGTCTGAATTCTTTTCTTCTTAATAAGGCTATGCTTCAGAACATCCTAAAATCTAGCATCTTCAACAGACTTCTAATCTAACCCAGCTCTTGGACCTTTTCTTCTCCTCTATAATCCATTTTTTTTACAAGACTGCAAATGATATCATGTCACTCCCTTGCTTAAAAACTTTCACGACTCCTGACTGCCTACTGAGTAAAGATTTTTAAATTAAATTATGATGCAGCTGTCGGAAATAGTAGATTGAGACTCATACAAAGTTCCTATTCTCCAAATGAAAAAAAGGGAAAAACTGCCTGTTTTTTGGCTCTTGTGTCAAGAGGTAAGCAAGTAAACCACTGAACCAGTTTAAACCTGTCTCAATCAAGCGGTAACTGCTTTGCTTAATAGCCAGGCTTCTGAAAGTGAGCCAATCAGGATAGTCTCGTGATTCTGCAAGGCAGCCAATCAACCACAGTCTCATTCCAGTAATCATCACTCCTGCTTCTGATAGTCTATTAATCTCTATATATCACAGCTAAAAGTGAGCCAATCTGTATAACATTTCCAGTTTTGAAAATATGCCAATCCCTGAAATCCACACTTCTCAAAACCCTATATGTAAGTTCTGCTTTGTTCAGAGAGACTGTATTTTGTAAGTACCATTCTCTTTTGCTTTACCAAGTAGTACATTCAGCTTAATTGTTCCACATAGTAGAGTGGTAGTCTCTTCCTCTAACAGTTGAAGGCTCCACTAAGATAATTTTAAGGACCCCTACTTGAAGGGCTTTTGAGAGACTCTTGGACAAACAAGTGTGCTCACTGAGCCTTTCTGGTATGCAATTTGATCACTCTCTGCTGGGGGATGTTGGTATCAAAAAGGATCTGAGCTCTGACTTGTTTCACTGAACTCTCACTGCTGAATTTACTTTGTATTCCTAAGATTTGTAAGTACACAGATTTTAAAAAACAGATAAAACTCATATCCTATAAAATTCACCATCTTAACCATTTTTAAGTGTAAAACTCAGTGAATTTGGATATCATATACATCTTTATATAAAGTAATTAAGAGTTTTTGGCTGTTTTTGGTATATCATTTGGTAAATAGTTCTGCAGAAATCTACTTATTCTTCTAATAAAGATTTTTTTTTGCAACAACTTTATTGAGATAAAGCTTCCATACCATGAACCCCACCCATTTAAAGTATATATTGCAATAGTTTATAGTATATTCACAGATATGTGCAACTATAATGATAGTCAATTTTAGAACGTTTTTAACTCCTCCAAAAGAAATCCTGTATCCTTTAGCTATTGCTCCCCTACCTCTTAGTTCCTGCAGCTCTGGCAGCCACTAATCTACTTTCTCTCTCTATAGATTTATCTATTCTGAACATTTAATATAAATAGAATCATACAATATGTGGTTTTTTGTGAGGCTCATCCATGTTGTAACACATATGACTATTTCATTTTCTTTTTTTTTTTCAGCCAAATAACATTCTATTGTATGGATATATCACATTTTGCTTATCCATGTGTCAGTTGATAGGCATTTGGGTTGTTTCAACCTTTTGGCTAATATGAATAATGTTGCAACATACATTAGTGTACAAGTTTTTGTGTAGATATATGTTTTCATTTCTCTTGAATATATACCTAGGATTGGAATTACTTGTTCATAAAGTAATGCTATGTTTAACCATTTGGGGGAAATGTCAGACTGTTTTCCAAAGTAGTTGTCTCATTTGACAATCCCACCTGCAGAGTAGAGGGTTACCAATTCTCACATCCTGGCAAACACTTGTTAATGTCTTCCTTTTTTGATTCTAGCCATTCTAGCGAGTGTAAAGTGGTCTCTCATTGTGGTTTTGATTTGTATTTCTCTGATGACTAATGATGTCAAACATCTTTTCATGGGCTAATTGATCATTTGTATATCTTCTTTGGAGAAATGTCTACTCAGATCTTTTGCTCATTTTAAAATTGGGCTGTCTTTTAACTTTGTCTTTGTCTTTTAATTCTAAGAGTTTTTATATACCCTAAATAAAAGTTCCATATCATATACATACTTTGCAAATATTTTTCCCCATCCTGTGGGTTGTCTTTCACTTTCTTGATAGTATCTATTGAAGCATGAAAGTTTTAAATTTTGATCAAATCCAATTTATCTATTGCTTGGGCTTTTGGTATCATATCTAAGGCATTAATCCAAGGTCACAAAGATTTACCCTTATGGTTTCTTCTAAGAGTTTTATAGTTTTAGCTGTTATATTTAGGTGTTTGATAATTTTGAGTTAATTTTGGTATGTGGTGTGAGGTAGGGTCCAACTTCATTCTTTTGCATGTGGATATCCTCATGTCTCAGCACCAGGATAGTATGCATTTTAAATTATTATAGGCAATGAAATGTTTAAAGAAAAAAACAAAAAACCTTTTCTTGGAAATTATAAATGTAAGCCATTTACCTACAGAAGCAGAGAAACAGAGGAGGGAGGGAGGGGAACAAAGAGAAAGAAGTAGAGTTTATTCTATTTCTCAATACCAAGTAATTTAGTTTTCATAAAATTTATTTTTGTCAGTGCTTTGCCAGACTGATGAACCTGGCTGATGAACATGGTATTTGCAAACTTAAGAGATTTAGACTGCAGTCTCAGAATAAACATTGCTATCTTTCCTTAGAGTTCTGCCTGTTTATATTTTAAAACTGTTTAAAAGCAGAATTTTCCAGTGTTTTCAAACGAATTTTGATGGTTTGCCAATGAATTAACATTCTGCAGAGCATAGCTCTCTGTAACTTGATGGCATTCTGGATACAACTTGGCCAAATCATTTTTAGAACTTATAGACACAGAGCATTTTTAAATGATCTTTTGAAAAGCCAAATCCTTTAGAATACATAATATTGGTGTATTAGCAATGTCAGTTAACTGACTTTAATATAAAATTTAACATAAGCATATTCAAGTGTCAAGCCATAGTTGAGTTTATGAAACTTTAATCATAAAGTCTGTAAATCTAATTTGGGCTTAATTAACTTATCTTTAAAAATATCATTTTACTAAGGATAAGGACTGTGTGTCTGTCGTAACTCTATTATTTAGGACACTGTCTTGCATATATAGTAGGAAATGAATAATGGTAGATTATAGTATTCTCTACTCTCAATTACTTGTAGTATCTTAAAAAAACTACTCCAAACAACTTTTATTATATGTACTAGGAACTATACTATTTCATTTAATCCACACAACAATTCTGGAGATAAATATCGTAAACTCCATTTTATAGATGAAAAAATGATTTAACCAAGGTTATATTAATTGCGGTAAATTTTTTCCCTCAGTAAATCATGCCTTCTGGTGTCCATGTAGCACCCCTCACCCCCAACATTGATTCTGGGCTTATCCATGTGATTTGTTTTGGCCAATGAGACATATGCAAACTTGAAGGAAGCAGAGGTTTGATAAGTAGTATTAGAACTTGATTTTTTAGAATGTGCCTCCATCATGTGAGGAAGCCCAGTTTAGCCTATTTGAGGAAGAAAGACCTTATGGAAAAAAGGCCTAGCCCTCTGGCAGACTCTCTAGCTAAATGCAGCTCCTTGAGGAATCTCATGTAAAACTTGCGAACGAAATGCAGACAACACCCAGAATGGTGAGAGATAATAAATCATTGTTATTTTTGCCTTAAAGTTGGGTGTTTTTTTGTTTTCGTTTTTAAGGCAGCAATAGATTATGGTGTTTGAATATTTTAAGTTCGAAACATGTGGGGATTTTCTAGGTATCTTTCTATTACTGAATTTTAATTTAATACTGATGGATCAGAAAACATATTCTCCATAATATCAATTCTTTTAAACTTACTGACACCGGTTTATGATTTAGTATTTGGTCTCACTGAATACTCCATGGGTACTTTTTTTTTGGTAAATTTAGCATTAATTATTCCTTGAAAGATTAGAACTCAATAGTGAAGCCAGGGGTTTTCCTCACAATAATATTAAAAAAAAAAAAAAAAAACAACTGTTTTTATTTCTCTAATGGGAATAAGACTATTTAGATAGTTTATGGTTCCTAAGTCTGTTTTAGTAAGTGATATTTTTCTATTAATTTGTCCAATTTATCAAAGTGTCAAATTTATTGGCTTGATGTCCATAATATCTTCTATCATTTTAGTATCTATAATATCTGTACTTACGTACTCCTAATTCTGGAATTAATTATTTGTGCCTTTTCTTTTTCCTTGTTTTTTTTTTTTTTTGCCAGAGTTGGTGAATTTTATTATACTTTTCAAAGTTGCAAATTTTGACTTGCTGAGCAATGTGAAATTGGACTGCAAATACTCATGAGAGCTGATTCATAGTAGATGGGTAAACATATTCCACATGTACTTTAAAAGGACATATATTCTTATCTTGTGGGGTGGAGTGTTCTATAAATGACAATTAGATAAAGTTGGTTGATAGTGTTGTTCAATTTTCTATATTCTAACTGATTATCTAGCTCCTTATTCTATCAATCACTGAAAGAAATGTTGAAATCTCCTTTTAGTTCTGTCAGATTTTGCTTCATGTATTTTATAGTTCTATTAGTAGTTACGTACACATCTAGGAGTGTTATGTTTTCTTGATGAACTGCCCTTATTTTAAATCATTATGAATTATCCCTCTTGTTCTGTAGCCTATTTTGTGTGATATTAATATAATCACTCCAATTTTTAATGAATAGAGTAACGGCTGAAATTTCTGCCCAGTTTTTTGTTTTCCAGCAGTTGTTTCCTGCCAAGCTCCTTGGAGTTTCTGCTCCACATGTGTATTCAGGATTTGGATAGTTATTTATATGCAAACTTGAGGACTCACTGACATTCATCCTCAAGCCAGTAAAACGCTCTGCTGTAATTCTAGTGTGCAGCCCTTCAAAAAGTGCTGTAAAATGTAAATGTCACCAAGTATAGTCCCGTTCTTTCAAGGGTTGATTGCTCTCCAGTTTTTATATGCTTTGGGTCATATAAATAGGTATTTTAAATATTTTTTACCCCAGATTAATAATTGTTACCTAGAAGAGGACATAAGCTAGTCTGTTATTACCAGAAGCAGAAACCCTTACAGAGATATATTCTACATTCAAAAAGAACTATGAAGAAATTTTAAATTATATTCAGTAGTTTATTATTAATCATATTTATATGGTAATTTTGAAACTTTAATATATACTACAGGATAAAGCAAATAAAATATGATAATATTATCAGGAACTAAGATTTTCAATATGAGAAAAAAGATAAATATAAAATCAAAGAAGTTTAACAAAATCCTTATAATCTTAAATTTTAATTGAAAATATCAATATGAATTCATGATTAAAAAAAATATTTCCTAGCTCTAACAACAAAGGAAGGGGCAAAAATAAGTAACACCCATAATAATAAGCACCTTCACAGTCTAGACCTTGGTATCTGAATACTCTTCTCTATTGAAAGAAATCAGAATTTGGCCTTGGAGAAATGGCCAAATCTAAATCTGGGTGAGGAAAATATAAGGTGAGCGTATGATAGCTGTTGTGCTAGAAAGCAAGAAGAGTGTTTAAAGACTAATGGGAATGTCAAAAGGACATGAAAGTCAGCTTAAATAGACTTTCACTGGCCAAATTTAGACAATATGGGGCTTTAAAAAGCCCCAATTACAACTGTAATTGAAAATATACTAAATAAATAAAAATCCATAATAAACTTAGAACACACAAGGTGGGACCCCATGAGAAGCAAAGAATAACTACTGGGGAAAGAACATCTACCGTGAAGCTATCTACGAACTGAAAAATTCCCAGAGCTTGTACAGGGCTGAAAGATGTTGCAACTCTATCCAGTCAGAGTTGAGAGATATTGCTGGATACCCAAGGCATAGAAACTGCAGAAAGAAAATGCATCAGTAATAGGGCTTAATTAATTAGCCTTACTGGAAGAGCTACTCTAACCCAGCCCGAACAAAACTTAAAAGCAAGCCTCAAATGGATCAAACTGATCAGCAAGTAACTAACTGACTTGCCCAACACAAAACTCAATAGCCTTTAAAAGAAGAAAAGAGAATTCAGACACTCAAGCCAAACATTTACAATTTCTAGTATTCAATAAAAAATTACTAAGTATTGGAATAGCAAAAAAATATAAGCCACAATTAGAGGAAAAATCAGTCAATAGAGAGCCAGAATTCACAGATATGATATGGTAAGTAGACAAAGACTTTAAAGTCACTATTATAAATATACTTAAAGATTTTTAAAAACACAAAGATAAATAGGAGTGAACTGGAAGACATAAAGACTTAAACAGAATTTATAGAGCTGAAAACATAATATATGAAATCAAAATTCAGAGGATATACCCTGACCTAAACAGTAGGTTATACACTACAGAAGAAAAGATCAGTAAGCTTGAGTACATAATGATAGTAACTACTCTTCAAACTGATAGTAACTACTTATCATACAAACATAGTGACAGCAACTACTCATTAAGATAAAAAAGAATAAGGCTAGATAAACGATGTGTGGGTGATCTTAGTGTGTGATCTGTAGAACAATATCAAGCAATCTAATATTCAGGTTGCTGGAGTTGAACTAACCTGCCAGAAGGCAGATCAGTTGTGACTGGGTCACAAGAGCACTTTTTGGGGTGATAGAAATATTTTATATCTTGATTGTGGTGGTGGATATTTAGGGTTATGCATCTGTCAAAGCTCATCAAACTGTTTACTTGAAATGGTTACATTTTATTATATGTATATCTTGAGTTGATTTTTAAAATTCCATGACATCATAATGATACTTAAGAGAGAAAAGTATCCATTTGCCATCACTTGCCAATTGTAATGGGGGGAGGAGTGAGGAAAGAACCTTAACAGTGGAAAGATCTAGCACCACTTTAATTAAGTGACTACTGTTAGAATCACTCATAATCAGGCAAAATGATAAAAACCACACTGTGATGAATAACACAGCATCATCTATAAAGTATTCTTGCCCAAAATACTGACTCTAATCATTTTACAGAACAGAATTAACTTCGATTATAGAGAATTACAGAATTAACTTCCATTTTACAGAATAAACACACAAAGCTGATAATGAAAAATATTAATAGCTGAAGTTAGTATGCTGGGAAATATATATTTATTGTTCGTCTTTTCTATATGTTTGAAAATTTTCACAATAAAAATTGACTAAAGTGATTAGTCAAGAGGTATGTTAATATACCATACAATGAGTACAGTGAAACTCCATAATAACAGGCCCTGAGGTAATATAAATTTGGATATGATGTAATTGGAAATTCTGGACTTTCTGGTTATAACCACTGTTCTCACCTACTTCAAATGAAAATCCAAACTCATGAGGCCCCAGTCCCCACCCTCCTATTCCTGGAAGATGCAAGGCCAACTGTGTAGGGGGCTTTTTCAGAGAAGAAGACCACTTTGTCTTTTCAGAAGAGAATCCCTCTGCTTTGCTTTATGAGGCAGATAGCAACCCCAAACCACAGAAAGGTTGGGACTTGCGCAGGCCTCAATGACGATTAGTAATTTTGAATTCCTAGTGTACAAGAGAACCTTGTGAGAGAACGTTTTAAGAGAAAATGGTATCTATGAAAATGTGTTTAAATAGACAATAATTGATCTTTTTTGGTTTTGTTAATTCACTTGATATCACGTACTTTGGCTTTCAAATGTACATTCAATTCAGATCACAGAATATAGTTAATATCTTAGAGAAAGAATGATATAGTCTATAGTTCCTCCTGCAGACCTACATCAAACATGAGTTATTAAAAATTTGGGGGTATCTTTAAATTTTACATCAACTTTCTCCTCTTTGTGTTAAACATTTCACTGCCATAAGAAGAAACAATTATCTTCAACCCAAATAAAAGGTACAATTTAAACATATAAAAATAATTCTGTTCTGGAACAACATGAGTCATGTATATATAAGCTCCTAAAAAGATGGCTTTTTAAAACTTTTGGTTTCTTGGCAAGCTACTTTTAAAATAGGTATGTCACATGAGGAATGTGTGTGTGTCTGTATGACAAAGGCATTTTGAAAATTCAAATACTTAAATACCAGGTTAGAAAAACTGTTATTGAAGTTTAATTTAAGCAGCTATTGCTTCAATTCTTGAATCAGTTGGGGGTTGCAAATAGTAGCATATCTAGTACAAATATTTCTGTGACCGTCATAGAAATAGAACAATAGCTTATTTATTGCTGTATGTCTAGTATATTCATCAGTATCTGGCACAGAGCAGGTACTCATTAAATATTTGTTAAACTAATCCACTATTGAATTTGCTCCCGAATTAACCAGTCAGTAATTAATCAATCATTTAGAAAAAATTTTTTTAATCTATTACTGAACACCACAAAGGTTTTTATTCTAATCAGCAAATCTAAATGGAAACACAATATAGAAAAGATTGGATAAAGCAGATTAACCAACAAGGGAGGTTAACATTCATTTTAGTAGGAGTTAAAAACCAAACATGAAGGATATAATGGAATTTTAACCAGCTCTCTTCTTTTGTATAGGTATTTATAATAAACGACTATTGAATAAAAAGAGAAAATCCAATGGAAATGATATACACGCAGGAGAAAGAAAAAGGGAATTCAATAAAACCATTATTGTCACTTTCTCTGAAGGTTCTTGTGGTGTAGTTCATCCAAAAATTTCACTGTGACAATCCTGTAAGTACGACCCTAATACTACCCTCATATTGGCCATCTAATTTTAGCTAGGTTATTCTCTGTATCTGATAAAGTGGACATCATGTGAGAAACCACTTTAAGATAGCTGTAGAATTAACTATATTTCACAGTCATTAAAAAATGAGATAGTGGATCTGGCGTCATGGTTTTTAGCATATTTCATATTTTTGGTAAGAAAATTATACTTGAGATGCAGAATTAAATACTGGTATTAGGAGAAATGAGACATTCTGTTGTGGGAATCTCAGTTCATAGTTTTACCTTTAAGCTAACAAACACAGTATTTAGCACATTCATGGAAACAGCAGGTCATTCAGCCTAAATGCAGACTTTGTGTTACTGGTACCTATTACTGCACTACTGGGGGTTTGGTGGAGCTAGGGTAGCAGATGGTGACACCATGGATGGAGTCTGGAAATGGAAAATACAAGAGAGAACACGCCCTTTAGAAAACTTCTGAGACTTGTCCTGTTCTACCGAGGCTCTGACACTGGCTTCACTCAGAGTCTGAAGAAACAAACAACAGAAAAAAATTCTTCTACACAGCCAATGTTTCTCAAACTAGGCAACAGCTTGCCAATACTACTTGGCCAGCGTACTAGGGAAGTGGTTTAGCCATGACCCTGAATTTGGAGAGGAAAAAGGCTATTTATTGTATACCCTGCCCTCTTCACTACGGGGGCTCTAGATCATGTGCCAGGAAAAACGGCGAGTTTGGGTTACTGGGACTTCTCTAGACCAAGCAGATGGCAAGCCATTTCTGGTTCAAATTGCTTCCATGGGGTTGTGTCAAAAACATGCTCATATTCTTTGTTTGCCTATGGTGCCTCTCCACCGCATCCCCTCACCCCAAAACACGTCCTCAAAACCTATAGAGTCCTGAGGGGTATTTAAAAATCATTAAATTAGATTAACCCTCAACCAGTACAAGAATTCCTCACATAGAGTCCCTGACAGATGTTTGCCCAGAATCTTTTTGTACACTTACAGTGCTGCACTGTGTCATAGGGGAGCTTATTCCGTCATTGGGAAGATCTGACTGTTGGAAAGTATTTCTCAATACCAGGCTCAAATCTGCCCTCTTCCTACCTTCTTGCTTTGGTTCAAGTTCTGCTTCTTGAGGTTGCCTGGCATAAATCTGTGCTATGCCTCTCTCTCTGACTAATCGAATACTACTAATCTGTCAATACCCATTTAAGTCTTACCTTTTCTGTGTTACCTGCCCCAACAAGTCCTCCCATAATGATCTCTGTTTCTTCTGGGTTACTTAAGTAGGCTTGTATGGACCACTTCTTGGCACTTATGTTTTATGGTCTTAGTTATCTTTGGCATTCTTTATGCCTTCCTAACAAGAACATGTTCTCCTTGAGGGCTGGACAGCCTCAGTCTTTTTTTAAATGTCTATTTCCACATCCTTTCACCATGGTGCATTGGGAAGATAACTACCCAAGTGTGCATAGGTCCTCTGTGAACTGGTTCTAAACACAATTATTTTACTTACTTCTTACTATATTTCCTTACAAAAATCCTCCACGCCAATCAAATCTAACTGCCAAACTAAATCTTACGTCTTCCTCCTTCTCAAATAACTTACTTCTTTCCATATCAATCTCTCTCCCTCTAGGTCAGAGAATATTAGCCTATGGTACAAGAACTTCTGGACACTGTACACAAAAATGTACAATGTTTCTTGTGGGAGAAAGGCTTTCACACTTTCATACAACCCTCAAAGAGATCCCTTTGCCAACCTCCACTTGCCCCAAATTAAAATACACCGTTGTAACTTTTTTTGCCTTGTTTGCTTAACCAAGTCTCTTCTCTCTTCTTAAAAGCTCGGCATATGCCCTGGATCCAAGGTTCTAGAAAACTTTCCATATAGGAGAGAATTTTCTAGTCTCTGAACTTTACATATATCAATTTCTATACCATTAATTTGACTGATTTATTATGTATCTTGTGAAACTTTAAAATTAGTATCTTTGTGACTTAATTCTTTTGTTATTTAATGTTTCATGATTATAAACTCTTCTTAGTGGGTTCAGTATCTTTTCGTTGTGTGTACTACCTTGTACGAAACAGGTACTCAAAAATAACATTGTAGATACAGATGCAGACGGTGAATTATCTTTAAAATAATCAGTGTATGGAAACTGAATTCTAAAGGTACATTTCACAGTTAAGATGCTGGAGCTAGGCCACATGCCACAATTAGCTGCCACCTCACCTCTGCTTTACGAATATTTTCTCTAGCTTCATCTATTTTCTGTTCCAACTCAGCTCGGCTTTGTTCTGATACTGCAACTCCATGACATTCCAGATCATCTAAAACCTAGTAAAGAAAATAAGAAAACAATTACTGTTTTTTCTTAAGTGACTAGAGTAGTTAGGTAATTTAAGACTTTAGTAATGAGTGTGCAGGAGTCCCTTTTTAACCTTTTTTTATATTTTGTTTATTAAAAAACACTGAATAATTATAGACCCACAGGAAGTTGCAAAAGTAGTACAGAGTCCCTTACTCCAAGTTCCCCTAATGGCAACAACTTGCTTAAGTATAGCACAGTATGAAAACCAGGAAACTGACATTGGCATAATCTACAAATGTTGTTTTGATTGTATGTTTTGATATACATACCTTTAATTTTTAAAAACTACATGCATATAAAGTATTGTTACAAAACAACAATACAAAATGGCAAAAAGTCTGTTATATCTGTGCACCCCACCATGTACCTTCCTCCCCAAGATAACCACTGTCTTATCAATTTATGTATGTTTTTCAAACCATTTCTTATGTATTTCCTATATACTTGCGGTTTTGTTTAAAAAATAATGAAAGGAGATTGATCCTCCCCTCAATGTGTTTGAAAAAACTTTTTATGTTTTTACAAATAAATTGATTTCCTTCTCTAATTAATCGACAGATTCAATAGTTTAACTGTAGCATGCTTTATTTACTCTTAATCTATTGCTATTTGAGTTTGCAAATTTCTCAATGTTATAAATAGTACTATACAAACAATGCAGTCAATGACTCTTTGAACATATGTGGGAATATTTAAGATAAAAAACATAGAAGTGGAAATTGTACATTTTAATAGACATTACCAAATTGCCCCCAAAAGGTTGTACCTACTCTTCTATTAGTAGTGTATGAGAGTATGTTTCTCTATATCTCCCCAACACTGGATATTCTCCATCTCTAATTTTTGCCGATATATAAAGATTATCACATAAAGATTTTCATTTCTCTGTAATAGAGAGAGCATCATTTCACATGTTGTTGGCCATCTGTATTTCTATCTTTATAAATAGGCAGTTCATATTCTATACATACTTTTCTATTTTTTTGGCTTTCTGTCATTATTTACATATATTTCTTTCTAGATATTAGTTTTTTTTCTGTTATTTACATTACAAACAACTCCTCCTATTCTATTCATTTTCTCTTAACTTTTAAAAGTTCTTTTGTTTTACAGAAATTTTTAGTTTTTATGTGGATATATTTATCAATCTTTTCCTTTGTGTGTCCTAGGTTTTGTGTCTTGCTTAAGAAGCCATCTGTAATATACCAAAAAATTCTATATTTTTCCAGTTTTCAAAAATCTTGTGTTTGGCACTTAGCTCTTAATTCTCCTGAAATTTATTTTGTATTTGGTGGAAGGGAGGAATCTACATTTTCCCCCAAATATACAATTTCTCTAACACCATTTACTGAATAAACCCTTTCCTTAAAGCTCTGAAATGTTATTAACAAGTTTTTTATTATGAAAAATTTCAAATATACTCAAAAGTAAAGAGACTAGTATGATGAACTTCTATATACTGATCACCAAGATTTAAGAGTTAACAAGATTTTCCACATTTGTTTTATCTATTTTTTGTTGTTTGTTAAAGCGTTTTAAAGCAAATTCCAGACGTCATGTCATTTCACTCTTACACACTTTTGTAACAGTCTTTAAAAATATAAACTTCGGGAAAAAAAATGCAACCGCCATGCCATTAACAGAACTAACAATATTTCCTTGGTAGCCTTAATAAGTTTGTTCATCATTAAATTTCCCTGCCTGCCTCAGAATGACGTTTTATGATTTATTGGTTTAAATCAGTATCTAAAGATCCATACACACACAGATCATTTTAATTACTATGGTCAGTGTTTTATGTATCAGTATGCACTAAAGGTACATTAAGTTTCATTAGTGTTGTTCTTGGCTATTCTTGTACAATAAAAAAAATCCGGATACATTTTAGAACCATTACTTTCAAGTTCCTTTAAAAATATCTTTTAAGTTTCATTGAGATTGAATTGAAATTACACATAAATTTAATAAAATCCACATATTTTTGCATCTCTCTAATTACTTATGCCTTCTTTTATGTTCTTGGCTGAAAAAATGTCTTCTTATAGGTCATGACATTTCACTGGTTGATTCATCAGTATTTTATTGCTGTGGTAACTATTTTTTTCCAACTGCATTTTACAACATATTATTTCCAGTTAATAGGAAAACTAATGATTTTTGTATATAATCTTGTATCTATTCACCTTACTGAACTCTTATTATTTCTAAGAGTTTGACAGTTTGGTCTCTTACATTTTGAAGGTACACAATCACATCATTTATAAATAATGACAGAAGTACCTTTTCCTAATATTTATATACCCTTAGTTTTCATTCATTACTGCACTGGCTAAATGACACTGAAAAGTTGTGGTGATGATGGGTATTATTTTCTTATTATCACTGTAGTAGGCAGAATGGTCTTCAAAAGATGTCTACACCCTAATCCCTGGAACTATGTATATGTAAGATATAATCTGCAGATATATTAGAATTATAGACCCTAAAATAGGGAGATTATCCTGGATTATCTGAGTGGGCCTAATCTAATCACATGATCTCTTATAAACAGAGAACTTTCTCTGGCTGGAGTGAGATGAGAGATGAGCCAAAAGGGAAGTCAGTGAGATTCCAGGTATGAGAAAGATTCAAGACACCATTGCTGGCTCTGAGATGTAGCAGCCCATGCACAAGAAAACAGAGAGACTGGCCTCTTGGAGCTAAGTGTAGCTCCTAGCTAATAGCCAAAAGGAAACAGGGACCTCAGTCCTAAAGTTATAAGGAACTGGATTCTGACAACAACCTGCAGGAGCTTGGAAACATTTTCTCCCCCAGAGGCCAGCATAGCTGACATTTTGATTTTGGCCTTGTTAGAGCTGGAGCTGAAAAACCAACCAAGTCCACTAGGACTTCTGACTCTCGGAACTGTGAGATAATAAATAAATTTATAATCTTTTAAGTAACTAAGTTTATGGTAGTTTTTTATGGTAGTTATAGAGAACTAATACAACCATCAAGTATAATGTTTGCTATAAGCCTCAGGAAGATATCCTCATCAGGGTGAAAAAGTCTTTATCCAGCTAGCTGGGAATTTTGTTTTATTTTTTAATCACTATGGGATACTGAATTTTATCATTGTTTTTGGTAACTATGAAAATAATCATATAATTTTTCATCTTTATTCTGTAAATGTAGTTTACTATACTGATAAATTATCTAATGTTGAATCATCCTTGCACCTCAATTAGTCATGTGCTTTTAAAACACAGCTGGATTCATTTTTATTCAACTTTATTTAGCATTTTTACAAGTTCGTTATATCTTTGTTAAAAGTCAGTTGATCCCGTATATGTGGTGTGCCTATTTTTAGACTCGTTATTTTGTTCTATTCACCTATAAGTGTATTCTTACACCAATACTGCAACATCTTGATTACTGTAGTTTTATGTCTAAAATGAGGCAAAGTAAGCCCTCCAACTTTATCCTTATTTATCAAAATTGTTTTTGACTATTCTAGATCATTTGCATTCTCATATATATTTTAGAAGCATTTGTCAATTTCTACTAAACAAACAAACAAACAAACAAACCCTAACAAACAAACTCTGCTGGATATTTGACTTGGATTGTGTTAAACATATGGATTAATATGGAGATAACTGACATTTTTAAAATATTGAAACTTCTATTCCATCAGTCTATATGTCTGTTCTTATGCCAATACTACAATATCTTGAATACTGTAGCTATGTAATAAGTTTTAAAGTCAGGAAGTATGAGTCTTCCAATTTTGTTCTTTTTCAAGATTGTTTTAGCTATCGAAGGTCCCTTGAAATTCCATATGAATTTTAGAGTGGGTTTTTCTATTTCTGCAAAAAACACTGTTGGGATTTTGATAAGGAATGTATTAAATCTGTAGATTACTTTGGATGGTATTGTCATTTTAATGCTATCTTCCATTCCTTGAACATAGGATGCCTTTCCATTAATTTATGTCTTATTTAATTCCTTTCATCAATGTTTTATAGTTTTAGTGTACAAGTCTTTTGCCTCCTTCATTAGGTTTATTCCTAAGTATTTTATTCTTTTTGATGCTGTTGTAAATGGAATTGTTTTCTTAATTTCCTTTTCAGATTATTTATTGTTAGCATATAAAAATGTAACTGATTTTTGCGTGTTAATTTTGTATCCTGCAACTTTGCTGGATTTGTTTATTAACCTGTGTGTGTGTGTGTGTGTGTGTGTGTGTGTAAAATATTTAGGATTTTCTACATTTAAGATCATGCCATTTGTGAACAGGGATAATTTTATTTCTTCCTTTTCAATTTGGATGGCTTTTATATTTCTTTCTCTTCAAGTAATTGCTGTGGTTAGGATTTCTAGTAGTGTGTTCAATACAAGTGGCAAAAGGGGGCAACCTTATCTTGTTCCTGATCTTAGAGGAAATGCTTTCCATCTTCTACCATTGAATATCACTGCTTTTTAACAAATTGATTATGATATGCTTGATGTGATCTTTGTGTTTTACCTGTCTGGGTTTGTTGAGCTCCTTATATTTTGGGGTTCACAGTTTTTATTAAATATGGACAGTTTTCAGCTATAATTATTTTTTCAAATATTTCCCTCCCCCTCTCTTTCTGTCTCCCGAAGGAGTCTCTTTTTAACTCATAAAGTGTGTCAGATCACATATTGTCCCACACAGGTCAATGATGCTCCTTTCATTTTTAAAAAGTTTTTTATTTCTCTGTTTCAGTTTGCCTAGTTTCTTTTGCTATGCTTTAAAATATTGTCATTATTTTTTTGCAGCAACTAATCTATTGAATTTTTCAATTCAAATATTGTATTTTCAGCTCTAAGTTCCATTTGGTTCTTTTGTCTATATTCCTTTTCTTTCCTCAATATGTTCATATTTATTTTCTTTTAAATCCTTGAGTTTATTCACTGTTCTAAAGTTCACATGTGCTGGAAGTCCTAGCCACAGCAATTAGACAAGAAAAAGAAATAAAAGGCATCCGACTTGGAAAGGAAGAAGTAAAATTGTCATTATTTGCCGATGACATGAAACTATATAGAGAGAATCCTAAAGATTCCACTAAAACTGTTAGAACTAATAAATGAATTCAGTAAAGTAGCAGGATACAAAATTAATATTCAGAAATCGGTTGCATTTTTATACATCAATAACTATCAGAAAGAGAAATTAAGAAAATAATTTTATTTACAGTCTCATAAAAGAAATACCTAGGAATAAATTTAACCAAGGAGGTAAAAGACCTGTACTTGGAAAACTATAAGACACTGAAAAAAGAAACTGAATAAGATACAAATAAATGGAAGGATATACCATGCTTATAGATAGGAAGAATTAACATTGTTAAAATGTTCATACTACCCAAAGCAATCTACAGATTCAATGCAATCCCCATCAAAATATCAACAGCATTTTTTCACAGAAAAATAATCTTAAAATTTATATAGAACTACAAAAGAACCCAAATAGCCAAAGCAATCTTAAGAAAGAGGAACAAAGTTGAACATATCATGCTATCTGATACCAAACTATACTACAGGGCTATAGTAATCAAAAGAGCATGGTATTGGCATAAAAAAAAAGACATATAGATCAATGGAATAGAGAACCCAGAAACAAACCCACACCTATATGGTCAACTAATTTACGACAAAGGAGGCAAGAATATACAATGGGGTAAAGACAGTCTCTTCAATAAATGGTATTGGAAAACTGGACAGACACATGCAAAAGAATAAAATTGGATCACTTTCTTATTTCATATACAAGAAAAAACTCAAAATGGATTAAATAATTAAATGTAAGACCCGAAACCATAAAACTCCTAAAAGAAAACAGAGGCAGTAAACTCTCTGACATTGCTGTTAGTAATATATTTTTTTTGGATATGTCTCCTTGGGCAAGGGAAACAAAAGAAAAAATAAACAAATGGGACTACATCAAACTAAACAGTTTTTGCACAGCAAAGGAAATCATAAACAAAATGAAAATACAATCTACTGAACTGGAGAAGATATTCATCAATGACATATCTGATGAGGAGTTTATATCCAAAATATCTAAGGAACTCACATAACTTCACACCAAGAAAAGAGTCTGATTAAATAATGGACAGAGAACCTGAACAGACATTTTTCCAAAGAGGACATACAGATGGCCAACGGACATATAAAAAGATGTTGAACATCACTAATTATCAGAGAAATGCAAATTAAAACCACAATGAGATATTACCTCACACCTGTCAGAATGGCTATCATCAATAAATCAACAAACAACAAGTGCTGGTAAGAATGTGGAGAAATGGAACCGTTGTGCGCTATTGATGGGATTGTAAATTGGTGCGGCCACTATGGAAAACAGTTTTGTGGTTCCTCAAAAAATTAAAAATAGAACTACCATATGACCCAGCAATTCTACTTCTGAGTATTTATCCAAAGAAATCCAAAATACTAATTCAAAAAGACATATGCACTCAAATGTTCACTGCAGCATTATTTATAATAGCTAAGATATGGAAGCAACCTAAGTGCCCATAAATGCATGGCTAAAGAAGATGTAGTACATTTATATAATGGAATATTATTCAGCCATAAAAAAGAATGAAATCTTGCCATTTGTGACAATATGGATGGACCTAGAAGGTATTATGCTAAGTGAAATAAGTCAGACAGAGAAAGACACATACCATATGATTTCACTTATATGTGGAATCTAAAAAAAAACAAAATAAATGAATAAACAAAACAGAAACAAACTCATAGATACAGAGAACATTTTGATGGCTGCCAGATGGGAGAAGGGGTTAGGGTGAAAAGGGGGAAGAGATTAAGATGTACAAATTGCCAGTTATAAAAACTGTCATGGGGATATAAAGTATAGCATAGGGAATATAGTCAGTAATATTACGATAACTATGTATGGTGTCAGATGGGTAAGAGACTTATCTGGTAACCACTTTGTAAGTTATATAAATGTCTAATTACTATGTTGTTCACCTGAGAAACTAACATAACATTGTATGTCAACTATAACTGAAAAATAAAAAATACTAAAAAAATAAAGTCCTTATTTGCTAATTCCATCATTTATGGGTCTGCTTTAATTGACTTTTTTCGGGGGGAAGGGTCATGGTTTACATTCTGCTGCTTCTTTTAATATGTAGTAATTTTTACTTGATTCTTGACATTGTTACTATGTTACTGAATGCTGGATTTTGTTTTCTTTCTCTGAAGAGTCGTAGATTTTTTTCTGGCAGGCAATTAAGTTACTTGTGGATTAGCCTGATCTTTTTGAAGCTTGTTTTAAAGCTCTGTTAGTTCTGAAGTAGCCTTATTCTAGGGTTAATTTAGTCCCACCATCAATGTATGATCCTTCTGTAATATCTTGAATACCCTAGGTGATCCATGAGTACTCTCGACTCGGCTGGTCAGACCTTGAATGTGTCCCCATTCGATGTGAACTCTGGGAATTGTTCATCCTATAATTCCATTGTTTTTCTTTACATGGTCTTGTGGGGTTTCACTCTATGCATGTGTGGTTTAGTATTCAACAATGGACTAAAGGGAGACCTATATAGATTTTTGGAATTATTTTTCTGCATTTCCCTGCAGTCTAGTACTCTGCCTTGAAAATTCATGCCACTTCAGCTTCTCTGAACTCTGATCTCTATCTTCTCACCTCAGCAAGACTGTGGTGCTCTGCTTCAGTCTCTCTCTCTGTACTGTAAAAGGGAAAGTGCCTTCAGGTGGAAAGCCTGGGAAGTTATAGGGCTAATTTAATTTATTTTCCCCTTCAGGTTTCATAATCCTGTTATTTACTACTGTCCAATGTCTGAAAATGTTTGTTTCATATATTTAGAACAATTTTATAGTTGTTTATGCAGGAAGGTAAGTGTGATCTCAGTTACTTCATCATGGCCAAAAGTAGAACTGATTTTAGTGTTTAAAAAAAAAACCCCTAATTTTATTGCTTAAAATATACTTTACTAGATTAAAGCCTATCACAGATCATACTATAAAGAACTGAAAAGTTATTGAAAGCTGATTGTCTCCACCTCACAGAAAGACACAACATGCCTCGATAAAAGAGAGAGGAAGCAGATTTATTTTTAATATTCAAACATTTACTTTCAAATATAGTCAAGCATTCTAGTAGGGAAAAAATCTCTTTATGTGCTTTATATTTCTACATATAAAGCTTCAGTAATTAATCTCATCACCATTTATTGGATGTGTGGGTATACAGATAACTTGTCTCTCTAGGTCACAAATTCTTTAACTGAGATAAACTATATTAGAGGAACTGAACCCAAGAAGCCTATCTGTCCTTAAATCTGATTTAGATGATGAGATTCTAGATTACAAGCTGAAGTCTGATGCCAGGCTTTGGAGGACTTGCGGTAAAGAGGAGAGTTATATGTTGCATGCAAGAAAGGTGCAAACTGTTATGGCAGAAGGTTGACTGTGGCAGATTATGCTTTTTAAAAAATAGCAACTATAATATTTCCTATTCCACATGTTCTTCTGGAACCTTGCTATTTCTCCACCAAGAAGTGGAATTTATGTCCTCTCCTTGAACCAGGATAGGCTTTTATGACTGCCTCAATTAATAAAAATGTGACATAATTAATATTATATTTTTCCCGACGCTACGTCAGAAAAGAGGATATAGCTTCTTTGTGGCTCACTCTTGGGACTCATACCTTTGGGGCCTTATGCTACTAGGTAAGAAGTAAGGCTAAGCTGAAGCTGCCATACTGGAGAGGTCATATGGAGAGACCACAGAAAGACAGATGCACAAGAAGCTCTAGCTATTCTAGTTCCCAGCTGTTCAAATCTTCTTGGTCCAAACAGCAGATATTTCAGTGGGAAAGCCCATGAGATGATTCTAGCACTGGTCACTGATTACAATGAGAGACCCTTAAGTGAGAACTGCCAAGCTGAGCCCATCTAATCCCCAGAGTAGGAAGAGACAATATAAAAAAACGCTTTTTTTTTGGCATTAAGTTTGAGTGTTTTGGTATGTAGCCTTAGATAAGTGGAACACTGAATTTGAGATGCCTGTGAGATAGTGCAAAGTAGATGTCAAAGCAGGCAAGAAGATATATGGATACACAGAACAAAGGCCCAATGTTGGAAATATTAATTTATTACCTGTTGATGAATAGGATTGCGTGAGACTGCCGATAATGGGAATAAAGAATAAGACAAGCAGACAGTCTAGTACAGAAATCTAAGAAATTTAAATATTTAAATGTGAGATGGGCAAGGAAAAACCTAGAAAAAGACTCTAGGAATGGCCAGAGCAGCAGAAGGTAAAACAGGACAATGCTATATCATGTATGACTAGAAAAGAGAATGTTTCAAGATAAAAGGAGTTATCAGTTGTGATAAAACACCCAATAGGTTAAGTAAGATGAGAGATCAAAGTGCCCGTCATTGGTGATTTTGGCATGTGCAGTCTCTGTGAAGTGGTGTATGGGAAAGGGCTAAAAAGTAAGTTGGATGTTAGGAAATATAGATATTAAATATGGAAAGTTCTTTTAAGCAGTTGGATATGGAGATAAAGAGAAGAATAAAGTTCTAAACAAATGGAAATTGAGAAAATTTTTACTATAGCTAAAATAATTTCTCAGCACTTTTAATTTACTCGTGAAGATACACTTTCATGGAATATCTAACTGTCTTCAAAAAATCTGTCTTGGAGATGAAAAGCCAAATTCAATCTATGTGTGTCTTGCCCAAGAGACTATAATACACTATTACTAGCCTTTTTTTAGGCACTTTCTATGGCAAACAGATGAATTACTGTGTTGCTGCTAGAGGGCTTCAGGAATTTCCAACCTAAGTAAATAGCTGACAGCATACTGCTGAGTGCTGAGAAATTACAGAAGAAACATATACAGGATATTTTTCACATTAATGAAATTCAACTCCTTAAATTGTTTAGACATTTGGCTTAAGCTAAATATAGCTTAAGACTCTTTTTTACACTTACTCGTTGTTGGTGAACAATGTTTTTGTGCTCACGTGCCACGCGTGTGGCCCATTTCCGAGCCTCCTTGTTTAGACTGTGTTCCTCTGTGGTTCCAGTTTCTGATTCTAATTGTCGGCTCTACAACACAAGAGAGAACAGAGAGAAGGCACTGTTATCCTTACAGAAATCACTACCATTTTGTAGGTGGATCTGAGAGCCTTCACTTCATCAGCACTCAAAACACGATACATGCTCTACTACTGTGGGATATTAGCAGAAAACTAGAGGGAAGTATGAAATCATAAATGACCAGGGTTTTTTGGTCTTACATTGCTGAACATTAAAACTTCATCTCTAATACTGTGGATTGATCCATCTGGGATGTGAAGAAAGCTAAGCTAGGCTAAGCTAGAAGAAAAAGTATTCATGCTAACCTATTATGACACTAATAGTTGCATAGGTAAAAATGGAAACGACTCAATAATTTCAATGGGATTACATAGTGGATAGAGTGAAAACAACAACAACAACAAAAAATAAACAATACAATAACAGCAATACAAACTCTCTGCCCTGCAAGATATTGGGTTTTAGTTTCAGGCCCATTACCAACTTACCATCAAAACTCGAACTAGCTTTTACCCTTCATTTGGGCTTTAATGTCACATGAAAGATAGTGATGCTAGATCAAATGATCACTAAGGGTTTATTCTAGCCCTAAAATGCTATGATTATGTTTCACAAAGAACAAACTGTAAAATCTAAATAAACAATAGTAATGGTTAAGCCCTACTGTGCAAGGTACTAAGGAAAGTACTTCACATACTCTTATAACAATCTT
This sequence comes from Pteropus vampyrus, assembly GCF_000151845.1. Classification (NCBI taxonomy): domain Eukaryota; kingdom Metazoa; phylum Chordata; class Mammalia; order Chiroptera; family Pteropodidae; genus Pteropus; species Pteropus vampyrus. The sequence goes on along the minus strand of NW_011889092.1, from coordinate 1,360,210 downwards.
TTGAGATGGGTCGTACAGACAGTTTATAGAAAAGGAAACTGAGGCTCAGAGAGATTAAGTAAAATTTCCAGTGTCTACCAGATGTTAAATGTTACAGCTTTGATTATACAAGTCTGATTCCAGACTCAGAGCCCTTAACCTCTAAACTATCTGAACTTTCTCTAAACTCTCAAGAAACTAAGAAAAAAAATCTTTATTAAAATAATTAGGAAAGAAAACAATTTCTTAAATATAAATTACCCACAGAGAATTTTAACACAAAAAAAGCAAAATTTTATTATACTAGGATGGTCTTAGAAAACTGACTTTTGCTCAAAATTGGTAAAGTAGAATTTGATAAAATTTTAATATTTTTGTTGGGATAGGCAAGGCTGAAACACTTTTACTCTATGCAGACATTTCAGCTAAACCTAAATTATACAATGATAAAAGAATTGAAACAGAACAAAATAATACAAATCAAAAGCTAATTAATTTTATAATTATATGTTATACTCTGATTCAATTTGGGGGGGACTAGGAATCTGGGAATTAACTTTAGTGTTATATTTTGCTTTGCAAAAGGATCTAGGCATTTCAATTTATATCTGTCCTCAGAAGTCAGAGTTTAAAATGTTAAACCCTGGATGAAGATGCAAAGGCAATCTACATTAGTCAGAAGAATCTGATATATAAGGGTAATTTAGGTGTATTCTAAAGAGCCCAGGTATAGATTTTTAAGTCAGACAGACCTAGTTTTAATACTTTCTATGCCACTTACTGGCTTTATGATCTTGGGTATGTTAATCTGATCTTAGTTACATCTGAAAATTGGTGAAGATGTCTCCTATCTCATAAAGGTCATTAGGATAAAATTCAGCCATATTTTAAACATCCTCTTATAGTATGTATATATATTAAGTATCCAATAAATGGTTTGTTAATGTTAAAGATCCAATTGAAAATTATTTGAAACAAAAAATTTTCTCATTACTGTTAAAAAAAACCCCCAAATAATTCTTAAGTTCTTGATAGCCCAAAGAATAAATCATAAACAAGATTAAAAACTTATTGAAAGATCTTAAAGAGAATGAAACTGTAGGGAGTAGAGTTGATGAAAAAGGAGGCAATTGATGGAAAAATTTATTTTTTATTACTGAGCAACATTTTGGGAACAGGTAAATAGGTCTAAAATATGTTTGGGCTACAGATGGTGATAGTCCATATGCTCAGTGTCTGCTGCATTGAAATGTGCCTCAAAACAGAACAGGAAGAACAGCAATTTTAGAAATACAACAGAAGACAGTGGTGATTAGTCTTTCCTACATGTCCTCTACTCACCTGACAGGAAGAGTGGGCTAATGAGCACCAACAGGTGCTCTCTACTCCATGACAGACTTAGTGCTACCAACTCCAAGAGGAAACCAGAAAAGCAAGTAAACAATGGCTCCATTCTCACATGCAAAAACAGTACTAGTCTAAACTGAGTACTGTAATAATTAATTATTTGGGATTTCATTTCTTGTGGGCAGTAAGAATACCTAACTTAAAACAAAACAAAAAGTACATGCAAATATATCTTGTAGTTAAAAACATTTTTTAAAAAATGATTATTCTAAAGGCTTTTTCGATGGTTAACAATCTGGGATAATTTTTATAAAAGTATGGGCATTTATCTTTTTCCATTATGGAAAAATTAATTGCTCCCCAAATGCTCAACATTTCTTTCAGAAAACAGAGTAGCATGCAGAAAGAACATTAATACTGCCATCAGGACAGTAATGTGCCATTTGCTCACTGTATGACTATGGACAAGTCTGTTTTCCGTTCTAGGCTTCAGTTTTCCTTTAATAAAGGCAAGGTTAGCTCTAAGGTTCTTTTCAGCACTCTTGTTAAGGAAAACTAAAGTGCTTCAGACAAGATAAAAAATGAGAAGTTCAATCTTTTCATTATAAATAGAAAGGGAAATCCCTAATTTATAAAGGAAAATGGAAAGCCCAATCTTATGCATTCAGTGGTCCCTTATACATATATCTTTCATTCCAATACCAGGTCCCACCCTTCATTAACATGCAAACCCATATATCCCAGTCCTCCCACCCTTGACCCACAACCCCATATACCTCAGCTATGGTCATTCTCAGAGCACTGACAGGGGAGAGCTCAATATCCACCAGTTGGGCAGCTTTTAAACTCTGCCCAATAAAGATTGCACAAGGACAGAAAACAGCATAGAGTTAAAATTTTAAGGCAAACAGGGACACACAGCTAAGAACATTTAGCACAGTGTCTAGAAACAACAAAGGATTTAGGGCTGCAGTTAGGCTTTGGACAAGTGAGATGAGAGTCACTGTTATTCTGATTTTCTGAGGAAAATGAGCAAATTAGTCGCAATTTTAAGTCAAGCTTGGCAAACTTGTCCATACTCTATTTTCTAATGCTCTGCTTCATTCCTCCCAGGTTTCAAATCAGTCAATTATAGGACAATGTCACTGAATCAGTAAGCAAAAGCTGATTGAATAAAAAAAACACTACTGTAAAGGACAACGGTATAATCTAGAAGAAAATGCTTTTTTTTTATAGCCACAAAAAGGGTTACTTAAAATTTAGTAAGAAAAGTAATGAAGATAGCTCTAGCAAAGGTTTCTATTAAACTGATACTATTAAACTATGATATCGTAAACTCCCTTGATTTTGATTCTACATTTACCAACAGACCCTACCAGTATAATCTGATTATCCTTTTGGCTAGCCTACATTGAGAAAATGTGCTAGATATGCTAGCACATAGATATATGCTACACATGTCCCCTCTCACCTTGTAGAAGTTAATTTTTTTTGTTGTTGTTATCAAATTGGTATTTCGGTTCTTTTCTAAAATTCAAAAATGGCATTTTTCATAGAGTAAACTAAAGGGTAAAAATGGATGATTAATGTCTGCTTTGTAAAAAGTGCCAATTTGGCATCTGTGTTAATACTTTACCATTCTAAGAAATCTGAAAGAAATTATAAAGGGCCTATAATTTTGTATAAAACCAATCAAAATATTTGCATGCACATATTCATTATTCTATTTATTAATTGTATTCTGATTAAAACTTAACCACTGGTTTCTTTGAAAAGGTATATATACATGTGAACAATTTCATGGATAGAAGGTATAATTTATATTTAAGCTGAAAAAAAATTTACTGAATTTTTTTCTTTTTCCCTAAGTTCACTTTTCACATTTTCAGTAATGTCTTATAACTTAACCCAATTTAGTAGGAAGTTATATGCATAAAGATACTGAGTGTGTCAGTCATATTTTATGAAGAAGAAATGTAAGTTTCTCTGTATCCTCACAGTTTGTTATAAAATTAATAAGCCATACTTGGCTTTTTCTGTCTATTCCAAAGATAATAGTTGTTTGAGCACAAACATAGCTTACAAACAAATGAAATGAAAATGTGGAATTCCCTTACAGTATCACTGTCACAAGGTTGGAACTGGAAGGGCTGGGGTTTGTGAAATACAGCATTCTCTTGTAGAAACAGCTGAAGATTATAGTCCCGTACCACCTAAAGAGAAAATAAAATATCTTTAAGTCTTTAATCAGGTTTAAATGCCTAGTAATCACATTTTAAGGTTTAAGATTTATTTTGCTGTTTTTCAAAATGCAAAATCATTCCAACACTACATGGTCAAAAAGAAATGATAATTACACTTTTTTTTTTCCACTTTAGAAACCAGTTGTTACTTGTGTACTATTTTCTCAAGAATCTAAATTTGGAAAGTACTAGTTTAGGAACTAGCCCAGGTTTTGGGACTAGACAATATACAATATTTTAAGACGGCAAGAAGATAGCTATTATACGAAAAGCTATTTGTGTGTGTGTGTGTGTGTGTGTGTGCACGCATACACGCAAATAGAGAAGCACATTAGTCTCTTAGTTTTCTCCCAGTCTAAAGTTTTGTAGGCTTCTCACAGTCTGTTTTATGGAGATTGCCATCCATTAGGAAACTGCCAGATAACCTCATCTGTACCACAAAATAGTATTTTTATAGTACTTCTTGCCACCTTTTCTAGAAGGTTACATTCTAATTACCATCATAAAGTATACGAAGAAGATAAACTAGAAAGCAATTTATATAGAAGGGGAATCCTGATACACAGAAAGTAGCAGAATAAATAGCACAGAAAGACAGTCATCTGAAAAGAATTTATTGCATCATATACCCTAGGAAAGAATGGAAATCAGCAACATTTGATTATGCAGAAATCCATTTTGCTACACTGCTTACTCTTTACTTATCTTTCATTTGCAGTATATTACAGCTCATTAGTACCTCTGCCAGCGGATAAACAGAAGACAAAAACAGTTTAAAGTAGCTCTGTAGCTATACCTTAGTAGTCCTGGGAAAAGGGTTTATTGAGGTGATGGATAAAGGAGGAGGTTTATTTTGCATTTTATTTACCAGTACAATCCCAGTTCTTTCTCTATTCCTCTCCTGCCCTTCATTCAACAACCATTTATTGAGAGCTTATCAGGCCCAATGTTAAATGTAGAGCTGAGAAGGAATATATAAATCAATAAAGATAGATAATCAAAGTTAGCATCTACAAGGATTACCCAATTAAAATACACTATGGAAGTATGTAGAGGGTACTAGGCAGGCATAAACAAAAGTGATATTCAATCCAGACAGAAGGAGTGGGATGGGGTGAGGAGTGGTTGGGAGAATTTGGTTAGGGAAGCCAGTTATATATGCACTCATCTGGGGGTGTGTATGCATAGATGTTTACACAATTTTATCACAGGCACAATACCTTCCTGTAACCACCATCGCAATCAAGATACTTAACTGAACCATCACTGTAAGACTTCCTTGTGCTGCTCCATAATAGCAATATCTACTCTCCCCATTCCTAATTCTTGACAACCACCCACCTGTTCTCTATCTCTATGAATGTCATTTCGCAAATGTTATATAATGGAATCATGTAGCATATATCTTTTGAGATTATCTTTTTTCACTCAGTATAATTTCCTTGAAATCCATCCAAGTTGTTACATATATCAACAGTTTGTTCCTTTTTATTGGTGAGTAGTATTCCACAGTATAGACATTGCACATTTTGTTTGATCCTTCACTCATTCAAGGTCATTTAAGCAGTTTCCGGTTTTGAGCTATTATGAATAAAGCTACTATATGAACATCTGTGTGCAAGTTTGTGTGAAAATAAATTTTTCATTTTCTCTAGGATATATGTTCAATCTCTCTGTCTTTAAAGATGTTACTGAGGTATAATTGACATGCATGAATTGTATTTTTATAAACATTTCTAAAGTATATAATTTGATAAGTTTTAACATATCTATACACCTGTAATGACATCACACAATTAAGATAATGAACATTATTTCTCACTCTCAAGTTTCCTCATCCTTCTTGTAATCTTTCCCTTCAGTTCCTTTCTGATACCCTCTGTCATTCCTTGTGACAACAGAGATTAGGCCTTAAAATCTTATCACTGTTTTCTTCAGCACCTAGCACAGTGACTTTGCCTAAGTATCATTCAATAAAGTTGTTTAAGAACACCTAGGTATCCACCGCTGAGACTAAATAAAACATTACCGATATTGTTGAAAAACTATATATCCTCTCCTTATTGTATTCTCAACTTCTATCCTTCTAAAGCAGTGTTACTCAACTTTTTAAAAAAACGTTATCACCCCCACTCCTTGCCCTAGGGAGCTGTTTTAGACACTTTTTCCCTATGCACTTGATTTGATTAAATTTTAATACCACAAATATACTGTATATATGTCTATGTACTGTGCACATTGTGATATCTAAGAATTTTTTGCAAACCACCCCATCCCCTCCGGTAATACATGCTCTAGAGGTAACCGCCCTACTGAAATTTATCATTCTCACTTTTTTTTCCTTTAAATAGTGTTACTACATATGATGTATCTCAAAACTATACTGTTTTCTTGGATATTTTTAAACTCTGTATAAATGGTATCTCAGTGTGTATATTCTTTAGCAGCTCGCTTTTTTGCTCAACATTATATTTGTAAGTCTCATCCATATTAATGCATGTGCCTAAAGATCTTTAATTTTACTGCTACATTGTAATCCATTATTCATCCTACTGCCAGTGGACAGTTACTTGTTTCTAGCTTTTTCAACTTTTATAAAGAAAGCTGCTATAAATATTTTCCCAAAAGTTTCCTGATACACATGTGCAAGAATTTCTCTAGGATATATTCTTAGGAGTGGAACTGCTGAGTCAGAAGTCAAGTACATCTTTAAACTGACTAGATAATGTCAAATGTTTTCAAGTTGGATGTACAAATTTCTACCCCTTAGGGTAGTGTATGAGTTTTTGTTAATCCATATTCTCACCATCATTCACTCCTGTCTACCTTTACTTTTGTCATAGGTGTAAAATAGAATCTCATGGTGATTTTAATTTCCATTTCTTTGATTAATGATGAGAATAAGCATTTGTATTAGTTTGCTAGGGCTGTCATAAAAAAGTATCACAGACTGGGTGGCTTAAACAACATAAAATTTCCTCATAGTTCTGGAGGCCAGAAGTCCAAGATCAAGGTGCTGGTAGGGTTGGTTTCTTCTGCAGGTCTCTCTCCTTGGCTTATCAATGGCCATCTTTTTCTGGTGTCTTCACATGGTCCTCCTTCTCTGTGTCTGTTTGTGTCATAATCTCCTCTTACAAGGACATAATCTCCAGTCATATTGGATTAGAGCGCACCCACATGACCTCGTTTTACCTTAATAACTTCTTTAAAGGCTGTGCCTCCAAATATAGTCACATTCTGAGGTAATAGGGGTTAGGACTTCAACATATGAATTTTAGGGGGACACAATTCAGCCTGTAATAGCATCTTATTATATGGTAATAGATATTTATATTTTTTATTCTGTAGGACTTACGTTGTATGATGTATTAACAGTTCACTCCTTTTTATGGAGGAATAATATTCCATTGTATGGGTATACTATGTTTTATTTATCCAATCAGTTGATGGACATTTAGTTTTTTTCCCCACTTATTAGCTATTATGAATAATGCTGCTGTGAACACCTATATATAAATTTTTATTTGAACAAAAATTGAAATGGAAGTTCCAAGTCATATGGTAACTGTGTTTCACTTTTTGAGGAAATACCAAACGGTTTTCCACAGTGACCGTAGCGTTTTACATTCCTACCAACAATGTATGACGGTTCTAATTTCTCTACATCCTTGCCAACACTTGTTAGTTTTCTTTTTTAATTATTAAAGCCATCTTAGTGGGTGGAACATTGTATATCACTGTTGTTTTGATTTGTATTTCTTTAATAACTAATAATGTGGGATATCTTTGCTTCTTGGCCATTTATATATATTCTTTAGAGAATTGTCTATTCAAGTCTATTGCCCATTTTTAAATTGGGTTGTCTGTCTTTTTGTTGTTGAGTTGTAAGAATTTTAAATATATTTTGGGTATTAAATCCTTATTAGACACATGATTTGTAAATATTTTCTCCTATCCTGTGGGTTGTTTTTTCTCATTCTTGATAATGTTCTTTGATGCACAAAAGCTTTTTATTGGATGAAGTCCAATTATCTATTTTTTCTTTTGTTGCTTGTGCTTGATGTCAAATCTAAGAATATCATACCAAATCCAAGGTCCTAAAGATTTACCTCTATGTTTTCTTTAGTAGTTTTGTAGTTTCAGGAACTTGATCCATTTTGAGTTAATTCTTGCACATAAAGTGAGATAGGGGTTCAACTTAATTCTTTTGCATGTGGTTATCCTGTTGTCTCAGCACCTTATGTTGAAGAGACTATTCTTTCTTCATCAGATGGCCTTAACGATCTTGTCAAAAATCAACAAGCCATTGATGTTTGGGTTTATTTATGAACTCTCAATTCTACCCTTATGCTAGTATCACACTATAATGATTATTATAATTTTGCAGTGAGTTTTGAAATTGGGAAGTGTGAATCCTCCAACTTTTTTTCCTTTTCAGTGTGTTTTGGCTATTTATGGCCCCTTGAAGTTCCGTATAAATTTGAGGATAGGCTTTTCCATTTCTGCAAAAAAAAAAAGGGTCATCGGAATTTTGATAGGGATTGCAATGAACCTGTAGATTGCTTTGGGGGGATATTGCAGTATTAGTGATATAAAATCTTCTAATGCATAAACATTTATTATTTCTATTTACTTAGGTCTTCTCTAATAGCTTTCAGCAAAGTTTTGCAGTTTTCAAGGTATAAATCTTTCACCTCTTTGGTTAAATTTATTCCTAGATATTTTATTCTTCAGATGTTATTATAGTTGGAATTGTTTTCTTAATTTTCTTTTGGTTCATTCATTGATGGAGTATAGAAACACAGCTGATTTTTGTGTTTTGATCTTGCATCCGCAACTTTTGCTGAGTTTGTTTATTAGCTCTAGTACTTTTTTAATGAATTCTGTAGGATTTTCTATATAAATCATATCATCTGCAAATACAGATAATTTTACTTCTTCCTTTTCAATCTGGATGTCTTCTATTGCTTTTTCTTGCTTAACTGCTCTGACAAGGTCTCTAGTATAATGGTGAACAGCAGTAGTGAGCATTTGTCTTGTCCCTGATCTTAGTGGAAAAAGTTTTTAGTCTTTCACCATTGAGTATATCAGCTGCAGATTTTTCATAAATGTCCTTTATCATGTTAAAAGTTCCCCTTGAGTTCTAATTTGCTGAGTGTTTTTATAATAAAAGAGTGCTGAATTTCATCAAATGCCTTTCCTGTGTCTTTTGAGATGATCATGTATTTTTCTCCCTTCCTTTTATTAAATTTACTTTTTTGGTTAGTCTTCAAGATATTAAGAATGGCTGTACTAGACAATTCAATTTTCAAAGAAATATAGGATAACACTGTATTTTATGAATTGTTAAAAAAATAAAAGTGCTACACTAATTGGTAGGAGTTTCCTTATGCAGACAGAAAGCAAGCACGCACAAACTAGAAAGGCCAGCAGAAATACCTCTGGAGTTGCTCTCCTAGAGAAAATATGACAACAGCTGCTTCAGTTACATATACAAAGCATTTCATAAAATATTAAGGAGAAAAGCAAGCTTTATAAATAATTAAACAAAAGCTCCTAGGGCCAGCAGTTTCCCTTTAGGGGATGAAAGATATAGAGAGCACCTTAACATTTATAGTGTGTCACTATAAATAACCCCAAAATAGCTTTCAGAATATATACAGTTACAACTTAGATATGCAGGAAAAAATGTTTTTTTCACCCCCAAGGACAAAGTAATAATGATGAAGAATAAAAACCTAGAGAGTTTCAAAATTCTTTTTGGGTTATCAGATCACTGGATTGCTTCCAATAGTACAACATGAGCAGCATAACAAGTTTCTTTGTTAACAGAAAAGCACATGGAATAAAACTTAGGTAGGTGTGAGCTCTTTTGTTACCTGGAACAAAAGGGCACATCTCCCAGCTACATCATTCTTATTAAATTTTTATTCCTACCACTTTCAATCTAAACATAAGGGCATGCCATTTATTCCTCACCCCTGGGGAGCAAGATACTCATATCAGTGAATGCAGAGGAAAATGAAAGCTTATCTCTTTATGTGTCAAATCAGTTTATACATTTTTAATTCATTTTCTATGAATATAAGCATGGAAAACACTATGTGTCAGTATATGACATCAGGTAAGCCACAGAAAATTCCATCTGTTTTCCTCTCGATAAAATGAGCAAGATAATGCCAATTTCAGAGGATGTGCTAAAAACTCCTAGAAAATTGTTAAGTGCTGTGTAAAATATTAGCTGTTTTTTTTAAGACTATACATTTACCTGTTTTATAAACTAAAGGTAGTGTATCCAATCTATCTTATTCTTAGAAAAAGAGGTTTCAAAAAATTTTGTTAGAGGACAATCACGCTGATAAAATTGGAATCAATATAATAAAATAAAAATGAGATACAATTTCTAATAAAATTAGAAATGAAAAATGTTACCCCACTACATATTTCCAACTGAATGGAAACCGGAAAACCTCACTTCTAAATAATTCATGGGTAAATGAGGGGAGAAAACATAGAAACAGCAAAAAAGCAATAAAAGTAGAAAGAAAAATTTTTTTTTTTAGTAAATGGATAATAGAATTTTATTTTCATACACTGTTTCAAGTGCTTACTGAAGTATTTGATGTGATAATCATAATGTAAGGTTCAGCGAAATATTTAGGATTCCATAACTTATCTTCCTTTTTTAAACCGATTAATTTATCATCATCATCATCATTATTATTTGATTTTTTAGTTTTCCCTCTCTCCTCTGGTAACCACTAGTGCATTGTCCATGTCCATGAGCCTCTGTTTGTTTGTCCTGTTCATTTGCTGCTTTTAGGTTTATATCTCACATATAAGTGATATCATATATTTTCAACTTTTTCTGTCTGGCTTATTTCGCTTAGTATGATTATTTCAAGGTCCATCCATGTTGTTGCAAATGGCAGTATTTCATCTCTTCTTATGGCTGAGTAATATTCCACTGTATATATGTACCACAGCTTCTTTAGCCAATCATCTATCCAAGACACTTTGGTTGCTTCCATGTCCTGGCACTGTGAATAATGCTGCTATGAGCATTGGTGTGCAATTATCTTTTTGGATATGAGTAGAAAGAGGAAATTTTAAACTATAAGTGGATTTATTTAAAAACAAAAAAGATTGCAAATATAATAGAAAAAGAAGTCTGAAAAAGAACAATTGTAATAAAGTATAAAGAAATAATGAATATAAAGGCAGAAATTAAGGAAATAGAAAACAACTTTGTAGTAACTTTGAGAAGAAGCACAAAAGCTGGCTCTTGGAAAAGATTAATAAAATGGACCTGTTAAGTCTGATAAAAATAAGAGAGAAAGCACAAAGAATATCAGAAATAAAAAGGGATACAACTCTACAAGCAAACAAGTTTATAAGCAAATTTATGCCATCAAATTTGATAAATAAAATGGACAATTGTCTAGGAAAGTATAAGTTACCAAAATATTCTAAAAATAAACAGAAAAACTGAATGGACCAATAAATATAAACAATTTGATCATTATTCAAAATCAAACACTCCATTAAAAAAAAAAAAGAAGCCAAGCTGTTTTGAAAGACTCCCCCCACCCCTGACATTCTCTTATGGAAAATCTAAAAAAAAAGAAAGAAAATCTCAAACATATATACATTAAAATAAAAGGTATTGTATTAAAACATCTATATACCATTATCTAGATTCTTTAATTATCATTTTTCTACATTTGTTTTCGCACAACCATCTGTCTGTCTATCCATCCTTCTTTCTATATGTCAGTCCTTTCATTCCTTTTATTTGATTCTGGGGGTGTGGTAAACATAAAAAAATAGAAATATGACAGGATTTCAAAGCAACAGACTAGTGATCTTCACATTTCCATATCAACTTAACATTCCAAAAGTTTTTCTCAAAATAGAATTGGAGCTATGGTACACTGAAAACAAGAATAAATACAAAAGGGGGCATTTAGGAAGACGAGTCTGTGCACCTTTTCTTTCCTGTCTTTGGACATTGTCTTGTGAGATGGGATACCCTGATTCCTTTCCAAACAATTTCTTAGCAGTTATAAAATGAATACATTTTTACAAATGCATGCATTCAGTCAGGAAACATTTACTGTATACTTAATTTATCAGAAAGAAAGCAATTACTAATCACAGGAACAATATATCTTCCAAAGGACAGTTTCTCTACTGCAAAAAATTTTAATCTGTCGAATCCTAAAGAAAAGCAATTTTATTTATTTTCTCTGTAACATAGTGTGACATGTTAGCAAAGTTGATGGATTTCAATATTTTTGAATGAGAAGATATCTATCAAAGAATGACGGCATATAAAGATAAGGGTAATTTTTTAAAAACAGGACATTATAGTATTTATTCCTTTATTGATTATAAAATGCTGTTTTCCTCTTTATACTCCTTTATTATTCTTTGAACTAACAATGATCCCCATTGTTTCCCCATATGAGTGAGTTGAGTACATTCAAAATCTGGGTGGAAGATAAAACTCTTTAAACCATTCTTTTCAAAAGCAATGTACGTGGCGATGGACTGATGTCCTGAGCTAGCCTGCATCATCACTTCCTCTTTCGCCATTTGCGTCAAGAACAGAATATCCACCAACTTTGTTAGAAGGAATACTGTTTCCAGGAAATTTCTCCTTTAAAGCATTCTTCTAATGTTATTGGTGCCTTCATTTACTTTGTATGTAAAAACATTTTATATTCTAAAATGGGTAACATCACATGTTGTACTAAAGGTAACTTACCTTGCTGGAGGTTTCTAATAAAAACTGGAATGTGTTCTGCACAGCTTGACATGTTTCTAGTTCAGTTCGGCTGAAGGCTATTAAATAATCCTTCAAGTGATCATACACATTTCCATCAAGAGCCTATAAAAGGGGAATAAACAAAAACAAAAAAAATTATGATAAAGCTTTGACATGTAATGCATACTGTCTATAAGGTAAGCTCAGTTTAAAAATCTATTAATAATAAATGAACGAAAGGTACAGATTATTATGTAAGGATAGATATAAACAGTAAACAATCACATGGGAAAACATGGAATTTCTCTAATAAGTAGGAACTAAAAAAGGTAAAATCCAATATTGGTAAAGCTATGGGAACATGATAAAACTTGGAGACAAAGTGCTTGGGTTCTGACTTTTGCTTATTTGCTATTTGTGTCAACTTCTGTAGTCACTTTAGTGGAACTAGGTTTGGGAGTTAGATGAAATAATGGATCTAAAAGGATCCAGATACAGTGCCTGGCACAGAGTAGACACTCAACAGTCATTAATCTCTCCCACTTTTCCTCATCCATTATTGGTAGGATTACAAATTATAGTATATTTTTCCTATAGAGCAGTCAGAAAAAACCCACAACTGAAATAGTAAAAAAGAAAAAAGAAAAAAATGACTCAAATCATGTTTTGGGGAAGAAATACCAGTCAATGTCTATGAAGAGTTTTCGATATTCTTATTTGTTTAAGCATAGAACAGGACTCTTTGAAACAAAAAAAAAGAGAAGCAAAAATCAGCAAACATTTGAGAAATGATTAGCTCTGCTGTATATAATGACTAAAACATATAAAGCCACCAAAATAAGAACTGTGTAAACTGTATAAATGGAAAAGTATATATCAAATAATTTTAGGTTCAAAAAAGAATAGAATACATACATACCAGCAATAACAATGGTAAAAATATACTAACAATAATTTAAAAAGTTTTTGAAGTATCGCCAATCAATAGAGGTTTTCATACAAATTGAGGTAAAATTCACATAACATAAAAGTCACCATTTTAACAATTTTAAATAAATTCAATGGCTTTTAGTACATTCACACTGTTGTGCAACCATCATTGTCTCATTTCAAGATAACTGCATCACTCCCCTCCAAAAAAATCCCACACCAATTAAGAAATCACTCCCATTCTTTCCTTCTCTAGCCTCTGGCAACCACTAATCTACTTTCCCTCTTTGGATTTGCCAGTTTTGGACATTTCATATAAATGGAATCATATATATGTGGCTCATTGTGCCTGCCTCTATCAGTAAGCATGATATTTTCAAGGTTCATCAATGTATTAGTACTTCATTTCTTTTTATGATTAATATTCCATTATATAGCTATACAACATTTTGTTTATCCATTCATTAGCTTAGGGACATTTGGGTTGTTTCCACTTTTTGGCTATTATAAATAATGCTGCTATGAATATTTGTGTACAAGTTTTTGTTTGAACACCTGTTTCCAATTTTCTTGCATATATACCTCGCAGTGAAATTACTGGGTCCTATGGCAATTCTATGTTTAATTAGCTGAGAAACTGCCAAACTGTTTTCCACTGTGGCTATAGCATTTAACATCACCACCAGTGATGTATGAAAGTTCTAATTTCTCCATATCCTCATCAACACTTTTATTTTTTTTATTTTTTTAAAGTATTCAAGCCATCCTAGTGGTATCTCATTGTGGTTTTGATTAGCATTTCTCTAGTAACTAATAATATTGAGCATCTCTGCATGTGCTTATTGGCCATTGGTATATCTTCTTTGGCGAAATGTCTATTCAAGTCCTTAACTTATTTTTTAATGGGGTTGTTTGGTATTTTTGTTGATGGGTTGTAAGAGTTCTTTATATATTTGTATACCAATATCTAATCAGATACAGGATTTACAAATACATTCTCCCATTTTGTGAGCTGTCTTTTCACTTTCTCAATAGTGTCCTTCGATGTGCAGAGTTTTTTATTTTGATGAAGTCTAATTTAGCTATTTTAATTTTGTTACTTGTATCTTGGTGTCATATGTAAGAACTCTCAATGGAGATTTTATAGCAAAAAATACATATCTTGTGCTTTGAGATTCCATTAAACTTTTACTATAAAACTGATTTTAATAAAATATACAAATTCTGTCCCAAAAGCCTTGAGTAATAAAGCTGCACGTTCTATGGTGCTTAAACCACTAGATGGCACTATCAAGCACTTTAAGTATAGGCAGTGCAAATCCTTAAGAGTCCTTTCTGTGCAATTATATAACATCCCCAGAAAGGCCCTAGAACTAAGTCTGAATAGAAATTCCTGCCTTAGAACATGCTTTTCATGAACTTGTTATAACTCCCTTTGATATGAAGTTTTTGCCTTAGAAACCCTCTTAGTAGATGGCCATAATCTTGTGTCTGCAGGAAACTGCTGCAGTATTTTATTTAAACACAGCAAATGGCAACATCGGCAGCATGAGCTCCCGTCCTCGGAGTTTCTGATTCATTAGGGGTGGTGGTGCCTGAGAATCTGTATTTTCTAACAATTTGTTGCTGGGTTGGGGTCCATACTTTGAGAACCACTGGATTAAATAGTCATTTTAGCTGATTAGGTTGAAAATTTATGTAGACTTAGATCCTGGTGACCCTGGAGAAGCAAAATGGCTGGAGGCAGAGCAATCCACCATGTTGAATAGGGTTAACAGCACCAATATAGCAGGGAGGCAGATTAGCAGCTATTTTCAAGTGAGAATCATGCTCTACCTACTTCAGAATTATAGAGGCGGCATGATGTAGCATGGGAAAGAACGTGAGTTCTGGAATAAGTTGGATGCGGGTTGGAATCCCAGAACTTTTACTTACTTCATCATTTTGATGGTTTCCTTATTTGTACTTAGGGAAAGTAGTACTCCACATACTCCACAGGTCACTGTGAAGATTAAATAAGGTAATGGAAGTAGCACAACGTTACATCTTCTTTCTTCCCTTGCTTAAAAATCTTTACTGAATTGGCCACATATTGATAATTGTTAAAGCTGGGTAATGAGTACATGGAGATTATTATATTACTTTTCTTACTTCAGTGTATGTTAGAAAACTTCCATAAAAAAGTAAAAAGAAAACCTGATTATCAGATTAGGAAAAAAAGTGATGCCACAAATTTTTTTCAATGGGTTTCACTGTATATTTTGAAAACTCAAAATTCTTTATCTGGTATCTAAGGTCTTTTAAAATCTAGTCCCCTACTACCTCTTAGTAGTACCATCTCTCATCATGGTTATCTGCATTGTATTCTACAGAGACAATTAACATTTACTAATGGCTTATCATGTTCTGAATGCTTTACAAAATTCAACCCGCTTCTCCTTAGTGATTCCACAACCTTTGTATGCTGTATGGGTATTATTGCAAGTCGTGGTTTGAGTCTTACTCAGGCACAGTGCCTGGCAGACCAGATGCTCAAAAAGATTTATAGAATAAATAAATGAATGCTTTACTCTAGAGTTTAATATAGCAATAAATATGCCCTAAATTAGTTACCTCACTGGCAAGCTACACTTAACATATTCCAGTTAAGAGGAAACATACCATTAGTCATTATGTACCAAACATAGTAAAGGCTTCTCTTGGCTTCAGCAACCCAAGGAAGGCTTTTAATGAAACTTGATTAGGTGCAAGATGGGCCAAGTGATTGGAAGCCTCTTCAACAGACAGATAAATCTTAAAATATTTCTTCCATCCTATTCAACACCTAGAATTCCCCGATTTTTAATTATCACATAAGCAGGGTTACAGAAGTTATTAACTTGCACTTGTGCCAATTTTTCTGGTGGGTAAGAATAAGATTGTTGGAGGCTTTCTGTCCTATGTGGATTATTGCTAGTGTGCATAGAGTTAATGCAGGAGATACGAAAATAAAGAAATTATTGGATCAAAGCAAAGGAAGTGAATGACTACCCACTCTATGGTTGGCTCCAGCCCCCCTGCCTCAAGTTAACTCCAATTGTTTGAATCAGTTGTGGTACCTTAAGACGAAGTTCAAAGCAATTCTGGGTAGCGTTATCTCAATATGGTTTGTGATTAGAAAGCAGATTGAATAAATATTTATATAGACTTTGATTAAAAAAAACAATAATTAGAAAAGTAGTCCCCAAAATAGAATGAAATACTGAGAACCATAGAAGGGAGCTCGAATACGCTTTTTATATACTCCTCCCTCACAGTACTTAGCACACAGAATACTTATCACTGCCTATCATAGTATTTAGTATTTAGTACCTGTCTCATCTGGATTACCGAAGCAGCCTCCTATTGTCCCTCCCACCAACCCATTTCCACATTGTAGCTAGGAGGGTGTTTCTAGATTGCATCCTGAAACCATTATATACATGTCTGATTTCCCCAACAGACCATTCGATCCTTGATAGCAGGTAGCACTTGCTTCTCCCCTTTATCTCTAACCTTAGCAGAGAAAGCCAGAAGCAAATGATTACTGACATGAACTGAACTGAGAAATTTGAAGAGTGGAAGCTACAAAAGCAGACCCCAACTGTACAAGAGGGAAGGCCTGAAGAAACGTTTTGAGAATGAATTAGAGAATCAGGCATTTATTTTATCTTAATTAGGTCAGCTCTACTCTGGTGAAAAAATAGTATGTAATTATTCGGAATGACTTAGATTTTGACCAGACACTATATCCCTCCTCTGACTTTCTCAGCTACATATCGAACTGTCTCTTAAACTGAACCATTCCCTTCTCTAACTGCTCTTCTTTTTGTGTTCCTAGCTCAGTGTGCAATTTACCATCCACTCACCTCCCTACATAAGACACTTGGAACATGAGGTTCACTTTCCCCTCTGCCTTTCTCCCAACATCAACTGAATTACTAAATCTTATTGATTCTATTTCTTCTATATTTATAAAATCCAACCTCTCTTCCTAATCTCCACGGCTACTATCCTCGTGCCATCCTGTCTCATCTGGACTACTGGAATAAGCTCCTGTTGCCCTGCATCTAACTTTTCTGCTTGATGACTCATTCCTATATTGTGGCTACAAAGATGTTTCTAAATTGCATATTTTACTTGACTTAACATGTTCATTGGCTTCCCGTTACCTTTAAGAGAAAGTAAAAAGAAAAATCTTCAGGATTTCATGATCTGGACTTGGCTTACCTCTTCAGCTTCTTTGCTCATTGCTTCCTGTCTCTCTTTCCCATTACACTTTCCCTACAATGAACATCTTTTGGTTCCTCCAATATCCCTTTTGTCTCTGATTTCTCACACAGGCTTTTCCTCTTTTTTGACTATGCTCTACCCTTTCCTCTTACTTATCCTTAAATCTTCACTTAATCATTATCTATTTTGGACATCCCTATTGTGTTTTTGCTGTGTAACTCCTAATCAAAGAATATAATCTTGCACTGGTGATGCCAATTTGTCTTTTTAGTTTGAAGGGAAGGATCATGTCTGTCTGTTTACCACTATGTCTCCTGTGCTGAGTGCAGGGTGTGACATTCTGGTAGTGCTTAATAAATATCTGTTCTGTTCAAGAAATAACACACCAATCAGAATTCACATGTTTAAAAAAAATGAACAAGGTCTCACTTGAGCCCCATGACTGAAAAGTAAGCCTACTGATGTTATATTACATTGATAAAGTTTTATATAAGCTAAAGAAGAAACTGATCTCCTACTGTAATAGTTTTCAAATCTTTTTAGTAGTGGCATCTTTTTATGTGGAATCTTAAGACATAAAACATATATGGCTTTGCATACCTTCCCACTACTTCCAGCAACAGAGACCGCTCTCTTGACCCCAGGGGTAAACTTGGAGGCAAAATTGATATGCAAGACAGACACCGTTATTGGGCAGAGGTGGGCTCTTGACCTAAATTAGGCCATTCTTGCAATGGCAGATGAAAGATGAGTCCAAAATGGCCTCTTCTTCCCATCAAATGGCTATTCTTTCCAACAAGTGGAGAAAATCTATCTGCAGTAGGAGAGACTAAAACCAATTTACGAGGAAAAGCAGTGATAACAAATTTGG
>NW_011889092.1:1339216-1341769 GCF_000151845.1 Pteropus vampyrus | reverse complement strand
CAAATGGCTATTCTTTCCAACAAGTGGAGAAAATCTATCTGCAGTAGGAGAGACTAAAACCAATTTACGAGGAAAAGCAGTGATAACAAATTTGGCAGAGTGAAGCTGGGAATGGGGACATTCCCAGAGGAAAGGGCCAGAGAGTGCCTTTAGATTAGGTAGTTCCCGAGCAAGCACCACTTTGTCCTTTTGTGGTTTGTTTACCTGAGAAATTCCCATTCTTTGTTATCTGCAATGAAGACACTCCTTACTAAAGGGTTATGGATGACAAATGAAGCTTAAATAAGCCTACTATCTAGAATGTTCTCTAAGTATACTTGTTTATTCAATTTCAAATGAGCAGATGTGCACGAACTTCAATTTCTACAGAGATTGGTGTGAAGAGCCATAAATTTCATAATCAATGATATACCAGAATTCACACATATGCTCAGAAATGGCAGGAGAAGCATTCTTTCAAAGTTTATACAAATATGAGTTAACCTGGCTATATGGGCTCCTTGGTGGTCTCCACTATGAAGAAATTTGGCAGGTAATTCATCCTAATGTACATTTTAAATATAGTCAAACTTTAAAAAAATTATTCGATACAAAGTGCTAGGGGAAGAGGTCTATAACACCTAAACTGAGAAACCACAGGGCCTTTGAGCATTAATACGTTTTAATGGTCTAGCAGTGTTTTCTAAAAAACTGAATTTGAATGCCTTTAAGAAGTCATTTTCTGTTCTGTTACCTATAGACCACACACTCCCCCTTACATATTATCTCTGCCTTCTTTACTCATTTGATCAACTTGATCTCTAAAATCAGTTGAGTTTGACTCAACAGTAAATACTCAAAATAATAAAAACATTTGGTATATCCTAAAGACCAATTCAGAAACTTGGAATTCTAGGATTTTCCACTAACTAAACATTTATTTTACAGGAAAGGGTAAATTACATGGAACTTGTTTGAAGAGGAAAATTATGATGAATTAGGAGTTAGGAGAAAGAAAATGTGTCATCTTTCTAAGCATTTGATGCAATTTCCCCTAAAGTGAGAACTTTAAACAGTGGCCTACTTATTTAGATCCAGGAAGGGCATGGATTCTGCAGCCGTAAAGTTATGCTGACTCTTGAGTTTTCTTAATGCAGCATAGAAAACCAAACTCTTCTTTTTCTGAGAGCAATGGGCATTCCAAAATAGTCTTTGGTGAAAGTCAAAGATATAAATATCAAGATAATGATAAATATAAACTGTCTTAAAATTAAATTATTATGAAATTCTACAGTCCTCCCTTGCTGATGGAAATAACTGATGATTGTCTACATTTGTTTATCTTTCTTTGAAGACCTCAGGCTGTACTTAACCAGGATTTGAAGAGAAAGTAGATTTTTACAAATTTAAAGCAATCAAAGCCAGTATTAGGCTACATCTGCATCACTGAAAATATCTTAACACATGGATGAATTTGTCAATTGATATAAAGTTAAAATACATCACCTAATTTTATACTTTGTTATTTTTCTTAAAAGCACTGAGTTACTTCAGGTTCTAGGAAAGAGGAAATATAAGAAAGTTTCAGTCCCTACATTATAAAGCCAGGAAAGGAAAACATAATGCTGCTTTTCTATACAGTCTGTGTTGTCCTTTTGATTTATTTACTAGCATGTATCATCTGGTTGTGAGTATGGTAAAAACCACCTCAATATGTTAACATACTCCTGGAATGTCAGAATAATCCTCTTTTTCTGGACCCCTCAGGGTACAACCTTGCACCAGAGCATAAGACCACAGAACCCCTTATTGTTATCTTGTTCCCTGAATATGATCTCTATGGGCTGTAAATGTTAATTATTAACAATCCTGTTCCCACTAATGTAAAAGAAATATGTGTCTCTCCGTTTTACTTTTTATATTTTGCTTTCTTCCATTCCCTTAATCTACCACCAATGGATTTCATGTAGCCCTCCTTATGTCTCCTCCTTTGATTCTAATGTATAAAATAAGCTGCAAAACTGCCATTCTCTGGAGCAGTTTTTCAATCCTTTGAGATTTTGCTTCCTGGAAATTGTCAGTTTGGCTCAAATAAACTCATAAAAATTCTCTGCAGGTTTGGATGTTTCTTACACTGACATTCCTCAAAATTTTAGGTAAGAGTTTCTTGGATATATGGGACCATTAATGGAAAGGAAATAGTCTGCTGCCCTTAGATGTTTCCATTGCTCCCTTCTGAACTATAATTGGTGGTTGCACTGAATGTGGTCTGATCTTTTATAGCTCCAAGACAGCCTCTGACAGAAACAATCTTAGACATGTGGTATACTCACATGACAGCTAAAGTTCTTTGCACCTGAATTTTCTACTCATTTGAGAATACTATGACAAAAGGAACCTGTGATAAGCATAATAATAAATTATTCAATA
Source organism: Pteropus vampyrus (assembly GCF_000151845.1). NCBI lineage: Eukaryota > Metazoa > Chordata > Mammalia > Chiroptera > Pteropodidae > Pteropus > Pteropus vampyrus. Next base: position 1,339,360 of record NW_011889092.1, on the reverse strand, counting down.
AAATATTTCTTGAGAATCAACTCTGTTCCAAGAACTAGGTTAAGGGCTAAGTCTGTGTTTTATGTGTGTACTTGAGTAAATAACCATGAAAAATTTGGCCAAGTGTTGGAGACAAGCACGTAATAAGATAATTTTAATTATACA
>NW_011889092.1:1336963-1339166 GCF_000151845.1 Pteropus vampyrus | reverse complement strand
GAGCAGTTTTTCAATCCTTTGAGATTTTGCTTCCTGGAAATTGTCAGTTTGGCTCAAATAAACTCATAAAAATTCTCTGCAGGTTTGGATGTTTCTTACACTGACATTCCTCAAAATTTTAGGTAAGAGTTTCTTGGATATATGGGACCATTAATGGAAAGGAAATAGTCTGCTGCCCTTAGATGTTTCCATTGCTCCCTTCTGAACTATAATTGGTGGTTGCACTGAATGTGGTCTGATCTTTTATAGCTCCAAGACAGCCTCTGACAGAAACAATCTTAGACATGTGGTATACTCACATGACAGCTAAAGTTCTTTGCACCTGAATTTTCTACTCATTTGAGAATACTATGACAAAAGGAACCTGTGATAAGCATAATAATAAATTATTCAATAAAATATTTCTTGAGAACCAACTCTGTTCCAAGAACTAGGTTAAGGGCTAAGTCTGTGTTTTATGTGTGTACTTGAGTAAATAACCATGAAAAATTTGGCCAAGTGTTGGAGACAAGCACGTAATAAGATAATTTTAATTATACAGGGTGCTGTAACAGAGGCATGATACCCTGAGTGTATTTGAAAGTCCTTAAGTATTACATTAGTCATAATTTTTATTAAGAGAGAATGGTTCAGTTCTTAACCACCGAAATCAGTATTTATCAAGGTTTGCCAGAGACTAATTTATCATTTTGATTATTTTTGATTTCCTAATAAATCAATTCAATAGGTTTTAAAATGGTCTTTGAGTTACATTCTAAAGCAGACTTAAAATTATAAATATTTTCTAGAAAATATAGTAAGGGTAAGAGCCACAGAAGTTTTGGTCTTTACACTTAACGAAAGTGGCCTCTGAGCTAAATATGTAAAGCAGGATATTTTCAAATTTTAATACAGTAGTTGAACTGTACTTTTTTGGGCACAGAGTTATTCAGAATATTAAAACTTTCAAGTACAGAGTCTGTGAAGAAAGAATTTGGCTTTTCTTATTATAAACACTCACATATCCATACTGAAGTCAATTCCAGCAACAACCTCTGCTGTGCTCAGCAGTATCCGAATCACAGAAAAAACATTAGCTGAGGACATTCAGGAAGGAAGGTCAAGAAAGACAGGATCCATTTCTCAGCAGCAATGACAATAATTCCCCTTCTAAAAAAGTTACAACTAAACATTTTCCGCTCTACTTAGTAAGATTGTAGTTGTAATATATTATGCCTCAAATACTTTTTTAAGTAATGGATTTAAAATTATAAGACAAAAATTAAGTTTCTATTTTCCATTCCAAAGTTTAATGTTATCTACAATTATAATTTAATTTTCTCTAAAGAGTTATAGAGGTTTCTTCAGATTTTAAAAGCTGCCTGTTTGGTAAAAACTTTCCAGTTTCTGTTAGATTTCGATCTCTTAGAGAAAGCTTCATGGCTGATAGGAAATCTATGAGATGGTGGGTGACTCTTTCTGTAAGCAAGTAAAGTTCCAAGGAGCTTCTTCAACATCTGTGGCCTGCTTATTCAGTCTCTCTGCAAGAGCCCCTAGCGTTCTGTGTGACAGTGCTATAGCCTCTACGTAGAAAGTGCAAACAGATCCAAACTGAAAAGGCATTTAGACCTAATACAAATGATCCTTAGCTCTAATTTATTTGTCATAGAAGCAGGACAAATAAATTTTAGCCCTAAGTGGGAATCAGCTTTGTCATTATCCTTATCCTTTAAACTCATCACTACCAAGATTCTAAAGACTGAAAGTCTCACAAAAGTTTTAAATGGAATGAGGCTTAATCTGCATGTGTTCACATTCTATGCTTACCATAAATAAATGACCACACTTTCAATATCGAAAGGCCTTTTATAAAGCACATTAGTATTTCAGTTCACATGAACAGGTTTGATCAGATATATGCATGTCTCCAAAATGCAGTTTCTAAATATAATTTTAATATTAAAGAAAATAATATATATAATGAGGTTAGTATAGTGTATAGCAAGTAACAAATAGCTAATGAATGAATAAGGTTATATTTCTATTTCTATTCCCCTTTAAGAAGCCAGAGGCCATGTGGCTTTTGTTCACTATTCTGTCTCCAGTAAATGGCACATAGAAGGCATCCAGTTAAATTATGAATATATGAGTGACCTGAAAGTAAAATGTTTGCTAACAGTACTGTATCTCTCATGTCTAAAATGGTATCTAAGGAGAATGTAAG
>NW_011889092.1:1328834-1336163 GCF_000151845.1 Pteropus vampyrus | reverse complement strand
AGACAGACCTCTGGCTGAACTGGGGACACACACAAGAAGAGGCTGGTAGGAGAGGCAAAGATGCGACATGGCAGGTCCCACAACAGCACGTGGTGGTCAAGAATTGGTAGGATTATCTTAGCTGCAGAGTCTCCTCCCCTGCAAAGAGCAGCTGAACTTGGCCTGCAGCTGGGCCCCTCCCAGGAGGCTTTTGGGCCAGCCTACCCAGTGGCTTGTTTTGATCTGCAACGAAGTGGGAGCACTACTCAGGGTTGTATCTGAGGAGGACACACCCGAAGGGCAGACTGGGCAGTCACCAGAGCCCTGCTAAAGTGAATCCTGCTCCAAAGGGTCAGCTCCTCACCAGCCATTCCTCACAACCAATCAGCCCAAGGGTTAATCACTCCCATCAAACTGTAAACAACAACCAAGGCTCAACTACATCAGGAGGGTACACACAACTCACACAAGGGACACAGATTGAGCACCTCACTCAGGTGACCAGGGAAGGCTGTGCCACTGGACCCCACAGGACATCTACTACATAAGGCCATTCTAAGACTGGGAGACTTAGGAGCCTTATCTGATACATAAAAACAAAAACAGGGAGACAGCCAAAATGGGGAGACAAAGAAACATGTCTCACGTGAAAGAAAAGAACAAAGCTTCAGGAAAAGAACTAAACAAAGTGGAGATGAGCAATCCAACAGATACAGAGTTCAAAACACTGGTTATAAGGATGCTCAATGATCTTAGGGGAACAGATAAACTCAGTGAGAACTTTAACAGAGAAACAGAAAACATAAAAATGGAGATGGACACATAAAAGGGAACCAGTCAGAAATGAAGAAAACAATATCTGAGATAAAGAGTATATTAGAAGGAATCAACAGAATGGATGAAGCAGAGGGTCGAATTAGTGATTTAGATGATGGAGTAGCAGAGGACACCCAATCAGAACAGCAACAAGAAAAAAAAAAATCCAAAAAAATGAGGATAGTTAAAGGGGCCTCTGGGACAACATTAAGTGCAATAACATTTGCATCATAGGGGTGCCAGAAAGAGAAGAGAGAGCAAGGAATCGAAAACCTATTTCAAGAAATAATGACAGAAAACTTCTCTAATCTGATGAAAGAAATAGACATACAAGCTCAGGAAGCACAGAGTCTCAAACAAGATGAACCCAAAGAGGCTCACACCAAGACACATCATAATTAAAATGTCAAAGATCAAAGACAAAGAGAGAATCTTAAAAGCAGCAAGAGAAAAGCAATTTGTTACCTACAAGGGAGCACCCATAAGACTGTCAGATAATTTTTCAATAGAGACTTCGCAGGCCAGAAGGGCTTGGCACAAAATTTTCAAAGTGATAAAAAGCCAAAGCCTACAATCAAGATTACTCTACTCAACAAAGGTATCGTTTAGAATTGAAGGAAAGATAAAGAGTTTCCCAGACATGAAAAGCTAAAGGAGTTCATCACCACCATGCCAGTATTAGGAAATGTTGGAGAGACTTCTTTAAGAAAAAAATATGGATAAAGAATGGCAATAAATACATATCTATCAACAAGTACTTCAAATGAAAAAGAACTAAATGCTCTAATCCAAAGATAGGGTGGCTGAATGGGTAAGAAAACAAGACCCTTACATGGGCTGCCTACAAGAGACTCACTTCAGATTAAAAGACACATGCAGACCAAAAGCAAAGGGATGAAAAAAGATATTTCATAATGGACCTAGAGGGTATTGTGCTGAGTGGAGTAAGTCAGTTAGAGAAAGACAAATGCCATATGATTTCACATACATGTGGAATCTAAGGAACAACAATAACAACAACAACAACAAAAAACAGAAACAAACTCATTGATACAGAGAACATTTTCAGGGTTACCAGATGGGAAGGGGGTTGGAGGTGTAGGTGAAAAAGGGAGAAGGGATTAAGAAGTACAAAATGGTAGTTACAAAACAGTCATGGAAATATAAAGGACAGCATAAGGAATATTGTCAATAATATTGTAATAGTGTACAGTGTCAGATGGGTATTAGATTTATTGGGGCGATCACTTTGTGAGATATATAAATGTCTAATCACTATGCTGTATACCTGAAACTAAGATAATATTGTTTGCCAACTATAATTGAAAAATAAAAATACTATTAAAATTAAATAAAAGGGGTATTGTCTCTATGACAAACATGCTATAGAATACTATGCTATATGCTATGCATTTTATTTTATTATAGCCATCTAGTGGGTATGAAGTAGTTCTCATTGCGGTTTTTATTAGCGTTTCCCTAATGATTAATGATGGTGCACATACTTCATGTGCTTATTGACCACTTGTGTATCTCTGGAGAAATATCTATTGAAGTCTTCTGCTCATTTTCTAATTGGGATATTTGTCTTTTTGTTGTTTAGTTGTTAAGAGTTCATTATATATTCTGGATACTAGAAACAGAAACATGATTTATAAATATTTTCTCCAATTCTATGGGTTGTCTTTTTCACTTTCCTTATTAAGTCCTTTGACACACAAATGTTTAACTTTCATTAAGTCTAATTTAGAGCCTGCAGGAGAAACTAACCTTGTTGATACCTTGATTTCAGATTTCTGGCTTCCAGAATTATGAGAGAATAAATTTCTGTTGTTTCGAGCCACTATGTTTATGGGAATTTGGTATGACAGCTTTAGGAAACAAATATAGTAATTTATAATTCAGTGTAATCACAATCAAAATATACACAGGATAACTAGCAGATTCTAAAGATTAGAGTGAAGGACCATTGTGAACTAAAAATTTTGAAAACTGTGTGATATTAGACAGGGATAGACAAGAGACAAATGAAACAATATAAAACCCAGAATATACTTGCATATATAAGAGAACTGGTTTATCACAGAGTCTGTCAAATCAGACTGTTCAATAAGTGGTATTGGAACAAGTGGTTATCTAAAAAGAGGAAAATGCAATCGCTAATTAAACCACAGAAGGACTAAAGAGCTAGCGTTATATAAGGAAATTTTAGAGCATTTAGAAAAAAATCTAGATAATTATCTTTATGATCTCTAGGCAGGTGCACAAAAATAGCAATATTAAAAGAAAAAAATGACAATTTTTGAGTACATAAAAATTCAAAACTTCTGTTAATAAAAGAAAATAGAAATAAAAAAGCATCCAACTTTGTTACTTATAACATATAACAAAGAATTAGTATCCAGAATAAAAAAGAATCCCTACAAATCAATAAGAAAAACACAACTGAATAGAAAAATGGATGAAGGATATGAACAAGCAATTCACAGCAGAAGAAACAGGAATGATAAAAATGCTCAACTTCACCAGTGATTAGAAAAATGCCAATAGAAAATACCATTTTGTGCCCATCGACTGGCAAAAATTAAAATGTCTGCTAATATTATGCATTGAGGAGGATGCGGGGAAATGAGAACATCTATATATTGTTGGAGAAAGTATACATTTGTACAATCACTTTGGCAGTACTTACTAAAGCTAGAAAAGGTACAAAAATGTTCAAAGAAGCATTGTTTGAATAGTAAAATACTAGAAACCACCCAATTGTCTTTCGGTAGCAGAATACATAAATTGATTATAGTTTATAAAGTGGTATGCAGTATATAAGTTAAAATAAATGAATTAGAGTTACATATATTTGGATAAATTTTAAAAATATGATGTGTTCATTAAAAATATTAAGTTCCAGAACAGGAACAAGACAATGTCACTCTATATAATTTCTTTAAAAGCACACATTATTATATATTGTTTATGAATACATACTTATATGAACTTTTAAAAAGTACTGAAAACATAGTCAGAAAAGAAAGATACTATCTTCAGAATAGTGGCTGTCTCTTTTAGTGGAAGGGAACAAGAAAAGAAGGAATAAAACAGGTGGGGGTACAATGTGATTTAAATTATATGTGTATCTTGATTTCTTTAAAAAAATGTACCTAATCTAATGTTACCTTTTGCTAATTTTAAGTAATGGATACCTGAACATTTATAATATTGCATTCTTTTATATGTTTGAAATATTTTATACTTTTTTTTGATGTTGAAGAAATCAGGGATTTGTTTACTACTGACTTGAAGTCCAAGATGCCTGAGAAAGGTTTGAGAAGAAAAGCATTATTGAGAGATTGAATGAGGACCAAGGCAACACTGAACAGTATGATATATTTTGGTATGGAAAAGCACAGATGCTCAGGAAGGCTCAAATCTTGGGTAGAGACTTACAATTCTGTAGGAAATAAATCTTGTTTATGGCTAATTTAGGGACCTCTAAAAAAAATTCCCTTCTGCTTCTTGGTTTTCTTTAATTTCACTAATCATTAAGGTTATCACCTTTGATTATGGGAAGGCAGCAGAGGTAAAATTCACACACCTTTGTTAGTTATTAAGTTTTAATGAGAAAAGAAAATGAAGAGAATGACTGATGAGGTTTATAGATAACCATAGAATAAATTAATTAATTCTCTTTTTCATTTATGCTAACAATTGACTTTGATTTATAATTCTGGGAAGCTGCTTTCTGATCAGTTTTACTGCCATCATTTAAAATACACTAATTAAACCCATCTACAAAATCTGAGGATACTTATGCATATTGATGAAAAAACTGTTAACTGCTATAGCTTTATACAGTTAAATAATATATAGATAACATAAATTACATTATATTAAATATATAATATGTAAAAATACTACATATAATAGAAAACGTAAGTAATATATACAATCAAGTTCAAACCAAGCGGGCAGAAGTAAGCACAGTGCAGTCTAAAATATCCTTCTAAGGAAAACATTGCAGCTTAGTCACTCCCGTGTGGTAGACTGCTTATATAAGACAGAAATGCCAGGCTGTTCAAGAGATAGCACGAGAAATCAACGTGGATTTTGAACTGTATGTACATTGTGTATATTAGCAGCTGGAATAGAGAGGACAAAATTTAATGGGGTTGGAGGAATTAGATGGAAGTCGTTTTTGTATAAAAACCATAGGTAATTTTACTATCTAGAGATAATCATTTCCAAGTATTTTGATGATTATCCACATATATATATAAATATGTGAATATATATTTATGAAATAGACTTTAAAACAAATTTAGGACTATATTTTATATATTATTTATGCTCCATTTTAATCAGTTAATAAGTGTTAGCATTTCCCATGTCATTAATCTTTTATAAGATAATTGAAAATGAATGACATAATATGACATCATTTGGATATCATAAATTATCTACTGTTATCAAATATTTAAATTACTTCAAATTATTAAATGTTTTATTTTTAAACATTTTAGTTGCTTTAAATTTTTCATCTCATTGTAATCCTCACACATGTAGACAAATATTTTCATCGATACCTATTTATATACTTAGAATAAATGTCTAGCAAATAAATATAATTGTGAGGCAAAGAGTATGGTTCATTTTAAAGCATCTGACATATATAAACAATAGGTTGTCCAAAATAACCATACCAATTTATACTCTCAACAATAGAATATAAATGCATTAAATTTTTTTTAACTTACTATTTTGATAGATCCAATTGACATAACATTGTTGTAATTTCCATTTTATTGTTCATTGGTGAAATGGAAGATTTTCAGTCACTAATCTTTTTGTTTTTTATTGAGATGTAATTCAAATACCATAAAATTCACCATTTTTATGCTTTGCAACCATCCTCCGCCGCTCCCCCCTCAAAAAAAACTCCTCATATCTATTAAGTAGTAGCTGCCATTTTCCTCTCCCCTGAGAACCTAGCAACCACTAACCTAATTTCTGTCTCTATAAATTTGCCTCTTCTGGACATTTCAGATAAATGGAATCATAGAGTATGTGATCTTTTGAGCCTGGCCTATTTCACTTAACATGTTTTCCAGATTTATTTATGTTATAAAATGTATCAGTATTTCACTCCTTTTATGGCCTAATAACATTCTACTGTATAGATACATCACATTTTATTTATCCATTCATTAGCTGATAGATATCTGGGTTGTTTCCATTTTTCGTCTATGATGAATAATGCTTATATGAACATTTGTGTATACAGTTTTTGTTTGAAAACCTCTTTGCAATTGTCTTGGTTATTCACCTAAGAGAAGAATTACAGGGTCATACATCATTCTTACAATTTGAGAAATTGCCAAACTGTTTTCCACAGTGGTTGCATCATTTCACATTCCCCCTAATTTCTCCATGGCTTCATCAACACTTGTTATTTTGTTTTTGTTTGTTTGTTTGTTTAATTCTAGCCATCCCAGTAGACGTGAATGGTATCTCACTATGATTTTGATTTGTATTTTCCAAATGACTAATGGTGTCAAGCATCTCTTCATGTGCTTACTGGACATTTGTCTCTCTTCTTTGGAGAAAAGTCTATTCAAATCTTTTGTCCATCTAAAAAATTAGGTTATCTGTCTTTTTATTGTTGAGTTGTAAAACTTCTTTATGTATTCTGGATATTAGACCCTTATCAAATATATAATTTGTAAATATTTTCTCCTATTTTGTGAGTTATCTTTTTACTTTCTTATAGGTTCCTTTGGTACATAAGTTTTTAATTTTGATGAGGTCTAATATGTCTCTTTTTTTGGTTGCCTGTGCTTTGGGTTAGATCTAAGAAACTGGTGTCTCACTTAAGGTCACAAAGACTTACACCTATTTTTCCTTCTAAGAGTTTTATAGTTTTAGCTCTTATATTTAAGTCTTTGATTCATTTTGAATTAATTTATATATATGGTGTGAGGTAGAGGTCCAACTTCACTCTTTTGCATGTATCTATTCAGCTGTCCCAGTACCATTTGTTGAAAGATTATTTCTTCCTTTACTAAATGGTCTTGGCACCCTTGTCAAACCTCAAATGACCAAAGATGTACTAACACTAGTCTTTTATATTTGTTTTTCTTCCTCAGCTACTCTGAGATATATTTTACATACGATACTGTGTAAGTTTAAAGTGTACAACATATTGATATGATACACTTATATGTCATAAAATGATTACCACCTTAGCATTCACTAACATTTCCTCCTGTCACATATTTGCCATTTCTTTTTTTGTGGTGAGAACATTTAAGATCCACTGTTAGCAACTTTCAAGTATATAATACAGTATTATTAGCTATAATCACCATGCTGTATATTAGATCCCCAGAATTTCTTCATCTTATAACTGGAAATTTGTACCCTTTGATCAACAAATCCCCATATTTACCACCCCCTGGGCCAACACTCTACTCTTTTTCTATGAGTTCAGCTTTTTTTGGTTTCACGTATAAAAATCATACAGCTTTTGTCTTTCTCTGT
>NW_011889092.1:1328033-1328354 GCF_000151845.1 Pteropus vampyrus | reverse complement strand
TATGAGGTGATAGCTCATTGTGGTTTTGATTTGGATTTCCCTGATGATTAGTAATGCTGAACACCTTTTCATGTACCTTTTGGCCATCTGTATGTCTTCTTTGACAAAATATCTGTTAGATGCCTATTTTTTAATCAGATTTTTTTTTTTTGCTATGGTGTTATGAGTTCTTTACATATTTGGATATTAACTCCTTATCAGATATATAATTTGCAAATATTTTCTCCCATTTCATAAAGCGCCTTTTTGTTTTGTTGAATGTTTCTTCTGTTGTGTAGAGCTTTTTAGCTTGATGTACTCCTACTTGTTTTTACTTTTGGT
>NW_011889092.1:1321355-1327043 GCF_000151845.1 Pteropus vampyrus | reverse complement strand
TTCGTTTTGTTGAATGTTTCTTCTGTTGTGTAGAGCTTTTTAGCTTGATGTACTCCTACTTGTTTTTACTTTTGGTGCTTGTGCTTTTGTTGTCACATCCAAAAAATCACTGCCAAGACCAATGTCAAGGAGCTCTTTCCTTATGCTTTCTTCTAGGCGTTTTATGGTTTTAGGTCTTACGTTTCAGGAATTAATCTATTTCAGGTTAATTACTGTGTAGGTTTAAGATAGGGATCCAATTTTATGATTCTGTATATGGTTATCCAGTTTTCCCAACACCATTATTTAAGCATTGAATATTTTTGAGTATTTTTGGCTCCCTTATCAAATATTAGTTGGCTGTATATGCAAGGGTGTATTTCTCTTTTTTAAACTAAATTTGTAGCTTTTCCTTATTTCTTTTAGGATGTTTTTGTTTTTCTTATTGATTTATAAGAACACTTTAACTCCCACGTTGTCATCTGCCTTATTAGATATTTAGAGGCAGCACAGATAGTGGTCGTGGTAAAAAACTATTTGTTGTTCACCAAAATCTGTTCTCTCTTTCTTCCTGGGGACATGGTGAGACTGTACTTACTAGCTTCCTATGCTGTTAGGTATGGCCGTGTGACTAAGTATTCTCTAACACAATGTGAGCTGAAGAATATATGCTACTTTCAGGTCTAGATCTTAAGAGAACCGATGTCTTTCCCATGCTCTCTTTCCTCTACCCATTGGCTAAAACTCAAATGCGTCAATGACTCTGGTTTGGCCAAGCCAATGATGACATAAAGTGGTGAAGTTATCTTGCCACCTGGGTCTTTGAATAATTTCATGAGGTAGATCCTACCTATCTACCCTAAACTATTGCTTGAAAAATAATTAACATCTATCTTTTTTGATTCATACATTTTGGGTTTATTTTAGTTGTTTAGCCTTTATTCTAATTAAAAGAATTATTAACAAAATAAGTATCTTGTAGTGGGGTGTTATTCTAACAAAAAAAACTAATACAGGAGGCATCTGCTAAACAGCAAAGTAGCAGTGAGGAAACATGCTGAAGCTTGAGATGCCGGTAATACTTTCTATACCATGCGCAGCACATCAAGTGATACTATTGCCTGTGATAACATGAAAAGCAGACCAAGGTTACAGATCATGCAGTTCTATGGCAGGGTTTCTCAATCTTGGCATTTTGACTTTTATGTAAAAACTTACTACAAGGCTTGGTAGTAAGCTTAATAAATGTTAGCTTTGTTTTTGTTATTATTGTATTATACATTTTTAAATTTGAGAGTATCAAATCTATCACCATATTCCCACACAGTGTTTTTGACTTTGCTAGAATACTTAAATATCTCCCCCCCACACTAAGAAAAGATAAATTATTTTTCATGTTCTTCTCTGTTACATTTATCTTTAACAAATCTATAAGATGGCTTGGTTTGAAGAAGGGATTGATTTTTTTTTTCTTTTTCTAGAGAGGCTTAACATCATTACCTTTATAATCTGTTATTTTCCCACTGACTTGAAACCTAGCTTTTCAGAGTTTGTTTATAAGTTCTTAATATCTATCTAAAATCGATCATGCTTGCTGTGGAAATGAGGCTAGAGTTCAATATAACAGATAAAGTTCTTACCCCATAAAGCTTAGGGAAATTTCTAGTTGACAAGAATAGTATAACAAACATACTCTTTCCTTCACTTAAAAAGATAACTTTCAGAATCACGTTGTTGGTATTCTCAACAGGCATACTTTAGAGCATGTTTATTTTATTTTTGGCAAGAACCAAAAAAAAATCCCCAAATCTTCATGGTATGTCTGCATGTCTTACTAAATAAAGATAAAGTTAGGGAGGAAGAGTGCCCATGAGTTTAATGCTTGGAAACTCCCTATGTACTTTCATTTATATATTGGTCTCGCTTGATCACTCAGGTGAAGTAACTCTCTCTTCTCTATTCTAATGCCGGAAAGATATATAAGGTCTGTAAGGGAAAATACTAATCTAATATTAGCCTTCAGTATTTTTAGAGCAAAAACAATTTCGTGTACTTTTTGTTTACTTGTGTTCACCGACTTTAACTATTTTGGTAAGAAAATTTGATTAAAATATGTAAGAATTTTTTAATATGTATAAGATGTTGTGTTAATGAGTGGAAGAGCAGGGAAGGTAGAAAGAGAAATGAATACTTAAAGCACACCTATTATATGTCAACCACCGGCATACATACGCAACTCATGAAAAAGATATTGTTCGCTTTATTTTCATAGATGAAGAAACAGGATCTAAAAAGTTAAAAAATATAAAGCAATGAAAGCCTACTCCTGGAGGAAGGCTTTCTTGATAGAATTATCTGCTTTTTCTTATGGTCAATAGTTCACCCTCTCTAGAGCCTCAACCTATCCTGAAGCAAATAGAACTACTCCTCTACTAGTTTCAATATACTTCCAACTTTCAAAAATTTTGTTATTAGAAGTGGAAGGAATAAGAGGAATTTATGAAGTTACTGTACATCAATAGAAAATTAAATAAATATGGTATTAGATATTAAGAAAAATAAAATATGCCAGAAAAATTTAAGACTCCTAACAGTCTTGGGTCAGAAAAACAGTTACGGTTAGGAAGGACAGTCTTTGAGAAATGGTCTTCAGAGGGTCTGCCAAGCACTGGAAACTAGGACAGTAAACTCCAGATCTCAGAAACATGCAGGTGGTTTTGAGCATAGAATACCTTTTATCAATTCCACTACAGGTTCATTTTCAAAACATCTCTAATTTCTAATTCTGTTTTCTGAAACATTTACAATCTAAAAATGAACTTTCTCTGTTAAGGCCAAGTAATAGCCTATTTGACACTAATTTCCTTGTAAAAAAAAAAAAGTAAAATCTAATTTACAGCTGTATAAAACAGATGTCACCCAAATCGAAATATTAAACACGAATTTACAAAAAGTCATTCAACAAATAATTATCGAAAGTCCACTATTTGTCAGACATTATTCTAGGTGGTGGGGATACTGTGTGTGTGTGTGGGGTGGGGGGGTAGGGGAAACAGACCCGAAGCCCTGCTCTTAAATATAATGCCTAGTCTTAATAAATACAATAAATATATACAAAGTAAAGAAATAGAGAGGGAAGAAGAGGATGCTACCTTATATTGGGTAGTCAGGGAAAGTCTCACTGATAAAGTCACATTTAATGAAGACCTGAATAAAATGATGGCGTGGCGAGTTATGTGGATATCTGGGGGAATAGCGTGCTAAGGAAATAGCAGGGGCAAAGGTCCTGAAGTGAGAGTATGACTGTTGTTGAATAGTAAGATGACTAATAAGGCTGAATTACAGTGAAAAAAAGAGTGCTAGATCTTGGTAAGAATTTTGACTTAAAAATTGAGTGAGAAGAGAAGCTAACAGTAGGTTTTGAATGACAAAGGAATGACAATCTGAGATTTACATTCTAAAAGAAACACTTTGGCTACTGTGTGGAGAACAGACACTGAAGGGAGGGGTGGAAGCAGAGAGTTAAGTAACCATATGAGATAATAATGGTGGCTTGATTTTAAACAATAGCAGTGGAGTGAGGGGAAGGATGGTTCTATTTAAAGGTAGAACTGAAGCAATTTTCTTCATGGGATGGATTAGTGGGTTTGGAGAAGGGCAACGAAGATGACATTAAGGCTTTTTTCTGGCCTGAGCAATTGCAATTGCCATTACAGAGATTAGGAAGATTCAAGGGTAGTAACTTTGGGAGGGAAAAATCAAAGGCTGAGTAGGTGACCAGAGTGATCAGGACCTAATAAATACACAAAGAAATTGAACAAATAAGTACACATATTGAGGATAATGGTAACGTAGGGAGGAAGCGAGAGAATTAAAAATGTTAATCAAGCCACATTCAGAGACAGCAATGTGCTGATCAGCCCTGCAGCCAGGTCAGGAGGATACCTTCAGAACAAAAGAAGATTTCTAGGATCGCTAACAACCCATTCCCCATAGCTGTGAAGGGGAAACAGGAACCAAGAGTCATTCCCTATGGCTAAAACCATGGGGAACCGATGGATTAAAGGCTGGGAACTGCCAGCAGGCCTTTCGCTCTACGTATTCTTATCTCTTCACACTACCTACTGTGTGTCTATATCAAAGGAAATGGGAACCAAAGAGTGATATATAAGCTGAATTCCCTGACTACTCTGAGTCCCTCTCACTGTCCCTCTTATTCTCTGCCTCTGAGAGGAGACCACACTCTGTCTGTGGAGTGTTACCCTTCCTTTTTTAATAAACTTTCCTTTTGATGCTAACTTTGGCGTGTGTTGAATTCTTTCTATACTCTCCATCAAAGGCCCCTCTTCTTCTCTCCGTGCAGGGTTTGGTCTCTCCCCACCAACTTGGGGAAATTTGCGCTATCCTGCATCATTGGGGGCCAAATTTCTCACTGCCAAAAAAAAAAAAAAAGATTTACATAGAAACATAAAAAAGGGAAGGCTAGGAAAAATCTTGAGGTTTTGGACTGAACTGGACATCTCAATGTGAATTTATGTTTATATATATGGATAATGAAATCTAGCTGTGCATGTGTGCGTGCATGCGTGTGTGTGTGTGTGTGTGTGTGTGTGTGTGTGTGTGTGTGTATTTCCTAACTGTTCACTGAGAGTGATCAAAAGCAATAACACCCAAAAGCAAGTTTGCCTAGATCTCAGTTTCTAAATACTATCTTCCACTAAAATGAAATAGGGGGTCTTGAAGAAATATTTGATTCCAGAATTGGAGGGAGGAAAGTAAATTATAAGACTGGAACATCTTGCTCCAGAAAGAAAATGCTCAGAGAATGATGGGGACATATGAGAAGGGCAGAAGCTAGTTTGAAGTATGGCTAAGTACGGAGCAATTTAAGCATAATAATAAATAATAAGAGCAAAAAATTTCCATATAAATGAATGAATGAATAAACAGGGGAGAATAAAAACTTATTCCTCATGGTAGAATGACAGCTAATAAATGTAGAAGAAATGATGAAAATATTTCACCATAAAGGTGGCTGACTCAAGAGGATTTCGTCAAAGTATACTAAGGCTGGACAGGAGTTTGATGAGGAATAGGAGAATATTGGCATAGTCTCCCCCCAGAATACTTGTTATCATATAGAAAAGATGATGTATTTATAGTAGAAAAAACCTAGCAGACACCAAATTGACTAAGTGATTAAGATTAATATCACCAGTGGCAGGACAGGTCAACATCACGTGCCTCTTGCTATGATGTACCGAAAGAGCACAGCATCATTTCTGAGGTATTTCCGCCAAGAATGCATGACCTGAGATTGAACATGTAGCAACACTGGACAAACCTAGCTTGAGTAACAGCCTACAAAATCAAAGGCCTGTACTCTTTCTTTAAAACTATCAGAGTCATGAAAAACAGGAAAAAATGGAGGAACTCTTTCAGGTCGAAGGAGACTGAAGAGAAATGACACCTAAATGAGAACAAATGATCCTGGACTGGATCTCAAATCAGAAAATCAGTAAGAGATATTGTTGTATATGGCATCAGATCAGTACTAGACTTATTGGGATGATTGCTTCAAAAGTTATATAATTATCTAATCATTATATTGTAATCCCCAAACTAATATAATATAGGATGTAAACTGTAATTGGGGAAAAAAAGAGATATTGTTGGAACAGCTGGTAAAATTTAGATTGTGTCTGTGGA